>NC_058493.1:4341808-4674308 GCF_020382885.2 Scatophagus argus
TGACACTATAGATCTTGGTAAGGTGAAAGTTTGAATGGAGGCAAATATAAACATTTAATAAAGTGGAAGCATTATCAGTTCCTTAAGAAACACTTTCAATGCAGTCTCACCCACTTCGTTGCACACAGGATTCTTTCAGTATGTATGCAATTTGAAAAAAAGTCTTGAGAACAGTTTACCTTTTTATGTTCTTTTAGCATCAACAAAAAGCACTGTATAGATTTTTTTTCTGGTATGAAACAGTAAGCCACTGATGATGAAAATTATAAGAAATATTATTTTAATTGATGAATAATATCAGCACAAGTGATCATGAATGAGAATAAGAAGAGTGGAAAAAAAGCAGAAGTACTGATTAATATACATACCACATATTCCCGTAGAAGGTTATCTGGATCTTCGCCCATGTAAACACAGACTCCTTTGATGATACACTCTCGTCCAGCATCTATATCATCACACTGAAAGGACATTTTCTAGATTAGTGTATTAATTCAGCTCATGTACCTTAACTTTACTTCGACTGTCCTATAGGTGTACAGTATTTTTCTCGTCTCCTATGATTTCAAGCCTTGCCTTGTACTCCATGGTGGTGGATGATTGGAGGGAATTAGAACAGAAAGAAGAGGTAAAACATAGAAATCGACAACCCCCCCCCCCCCCCCCCCCAAAAAAAGACACCAATTCTTTAAAAATAAAAATTCTAGGACTGTAGGAGGCCTGCAACACTTACAACAGCGATTTGTGCAGCGACTCTTTTGAGCTTTTCCCCTAGCTGTCCTCCTCTCCTTTGGAACAGCCTTATCAGATTGTCGGAGTGGAGGTCTAGCTGAGACAGGAACTTGGACTGAAGCGGAACAGTGGTGATTCTCTTGAATTCAGCGTTGATCTGAAAAAGCACAGAAGATTCAGGGAGAATATCACCATCACACAAAAGCAGAGCAGGACAGTCAAGGAGGGAGATGAAGCACAGACACATGATGTGCTATTAGGTATAGGTAACAGCCTTACCTCACTGACTTCAAACAAAGCAGGCCATCTCAACCTAAAATCTTCCACCATCGGTGCGTCACGAACAATCTCATGTCTTCTATATGCGAAAGTTTTTTCCATCTTGAGCTTCACAGCCTCTCGGTTGTTCCTCTTCCCAACATCCAAGAGTAAAGCTTTTCGCATGGCTTCTAGACTCTCCTCAGTTTCTGCTGATGGGTATGTTGGGCAAAAATTAACTTCTGCTCTTTTTGCCTTTTTGATGCCAAAGGCTGCGCTGCGCTTTCCCGCAGGTTTGTTTTTTAAAGAGTTCACTGTCACTTCTGGGCATCCCAGTTTTCTCAGTTGTGTGCGGTAGTTAGATAGTTTATATTTTAAACTCATCTTCCATCCTCCATATCCAGTACTGGACCCCTTCTGAGTTAGACATGGATGTTTCTTGATGAGACTCTGGGCTACTTGTTCCATCTCCTTATCACTAACATAGACTTTATACTGCACAATTTCCTGCACTAACCCATCAAGGATGGCTGACTTCAACTTGGGATCTGGAATGAGTACAGTGCCATTTTGAATGTAAACTAAACCTGCCTGCTGAAGTTTTAATTCTGCGTCATAGGAGAACTTGGGTACATGAAACACATCTGGCCAGGAGGACCGTGAGCTTGTAGACTCATTTGAGGACAGTATATCTGTATCCACAGGTTGACCTAATGGTGATGAGAGGTCATTTGCTGAGGAAGGACTTGATTCTTGGAGGTGTTGGAATGGAGAGCTCTCCTGTTGCATTGTGGGCATTGACAAATCAATTACTCGTAGAGTCCCTCTGTCCTCCACCTCTGAAACAGAAGTTAAGTTCATGAACTCATTCCCAAACAATGAGTCCATAAACTGAAGTCTGATGTTTCCCTGAAGGCTGCATTGTTTTTTGACTTCAGCCATAAGGTCTTCAAGAGATTCAGGGACTCCATGTGCAAGACTCAGCCTCTGACAGCTGCCATCAGTCAGTAAGATCTTCACAATCACAGGCATGGTCAAGTCCTTTACTCTGTAGAAACACAAAGAATATTAATCAGACATCAATGTAATTTAAAATGTCAAATCCAGTATAAAATATGTTAGTATGGTGGGAAAATATATCAGAATAGATAACTAATATTTATTTAATTGAATTTCAGACATTTTAGTACTTCAGGGACCTGTAGACACCCTGCATAGAATTATGAAGCTAGCTTAGAACAAATTAACACCCCATGAACTTAAATATAAGATTTTTTTAATTGCTAATATTTTAACTTAAGTAACAACCCCATGGATTCTAATTTATAGCTTTTTAATGGCTTCCATATCACACAAATAATGACAAGTACACAAACACACACGTAAGTTACAAATTATCATTAACCCTCCTCTCAATTGTTGCAGATCACCTTTTATTTCAATATGTCTTTTCAAAGTCACCATGCGAGCTGATCCAATCTTGTAGTCAACAAGTGGATAGATATCAAGGAGTTCACTGGGTGCCACGAGTGTGAATGATCTTGTGGGTGATGGACTGAGTTCAAAGGCTCTGTAATGCTGTCTGTACCAACCACAGAGCTCAATGACGATGTAAAATACACTGTTGTGTAAAATGCAGATCTGTTCAATTTCACTGAAATCAGGCAGTCCACCTGTTGCTCTGTGGGCCAGTATCATACCCTTCCTGTATGTAATGCCCCTGGTTGTCACACTCTGTGCAAGCTGAACTTCAGGTGTGTCTGGGAACTTCTGTCTGATGGTCTGTGCTATTTCCTCTCTGAGCAAATCTACTGATAGAGTGGATACAGCTGAAACCTCGAGGTCTGACTTCAGACATGGAGAACTCAAATGATATGCGATCATCAGTTGATGCTTTGAGGCTAAGGAAAGAGGAATGTTTTTAAAACACCTTGTATGCCTGATGACCTGCTTAAAAAAGCTGTGCTTAGCCTCAAAGCGCATCGTCCACTGTCCAACAACTGGACCAAACAGCCTAATTATTTGGGGGTAGTGTTCCAAATAATGGTGTTTTGGGATGAGCTTGATGTCTGGGAACAATATTTGGTACCGCTGCCTGTGCTCCAGGATTTTGCTTTCTAAAAAAGCTAGTGAATCATCACTGTGTACGGGGGCAACAACAAGCTCAGTGATGTCCTTCAGATCCATGAGGATGAGCCATGCAGGCTCATCCTCGGGTACACATGATCCCACCAAAAAAGGCAAAAACCTGAGCAAACTCCAGTTTTCATGAGCATTTCCGCCCACTGTTTTTCTGCTGGAGAAACTCTGTGACACAACATGAGGTTTGTTTGTCCTGTCAGCCCATTTGTACGGAAACTTCAAAATGGCAATGTTCAACTCAGCTAATGTGAAGTACTTTTTTGAAATGAGCACTGTCAGACAACGAGCAAGTTCAACTGGGATTATACCCTCAAACACATCATGGGCAAGATCAGGAGGATAACCAAAGATGACATGAAAATGAGACAGATTTTGTGTGAAGACACATTCCCTTTTCACTCCAAAACAACTTGTACCTGTATCTTTGACTTGTCTGACATGGGTCTGATGTAGCTCCTTGGTTCTCAGACTAAAAGCACCAGATGCTACTGAATGTCTTTGAATATCACTGCTACTTCCTGTGCAAAATCTGCAATAGTATTCCCCTGAAAAACTCTGCAAAAATCCTGCAACACTGTGAGCTCCCAGGTTGTCAGCCACTACACTGAATACAGTACCTTTAAGTGACTCACCTAACAGTGGGACATAAACACCAAGCTCCTCAAGAGTTTTTAGATCCTGTAAAAGAGGTTCAAAAATTTTATCATAACCGTAGGTGTTCACATCATCGGTTTTGCACAATACTGACAAGTAGATGGATGACAATGCAGAATGAGACCCTGGAGGTAAGTTAGCCAATACCCAATAAACAGCACAAAGCTTATGCTTCTTTCGTGAGGTGCCAAGTGGGTTACAGGTTTCAAAGTCATCAACATAAAAATTTAGGATAATCCTTGGCTTTTCTCCAGCAAAGAAACAATTTTCCTTAAATAGAGAGCCGTCCCTTGTGGATCTGTACTGATGTGTCACACCAGAATATGTGCCTTCCTGTCTTTGATGACCGTCAACCACCTTTGTAATGATATCCTCTCTATTTAACAGCTGCTGTAAGGACTTCAATATTGGGACATACTGGTAACTGCGTTTGTTTTTAGCATCAAGAATGTATTCAACTGGTTCTATAACCCCAAAGTTATCCTTGTAATACTGCTTACGCAGATAGGCTGTACTTAGAGATCCTCCTTCTTGTATGGACCTTTGCACTGGATTGCCAGAACAAATTGCATCAACCGTTTCTCTAATTACAAGTTCATCAACAGACAGGTTTCTCTGAAGAAAGATGTCACGCACAGTGTCACAAGATAATGGCAAAGGGGCAGAACAGATTAAATGATGGAGTTCCCCGAGAAATTCATCTACAGCTGAAGTTGGCACATGGACCAAATGTTCTAACTTCAGCAAAGCGGCTGCAAATCTATGCTCAATGACCATCTGCAAGTCTTCAGTATGAGAATGAGTGTTTGAAGGAATGGCAGTATCTGGCAGCTCAACACACTCCTCACTATTTTCTTCCAGTTCATTCACAGATGATATCCTTGTAGTTAGAACTATTTCTGGTTTAAAATCAACCAATGTGTGATGGCGGTGTTTTCGGTTTTTGTGTGATTTAAAAGTACAATAAATGTTTGTCTTAAAGTCACAACCTAAAAACATACAAGTGACTGTCTCATTTCGTTTGAGATGTGCATTTATATGAGAAAAATAATCCTTGTCTGATGCTAAATCACTACAGCTACAAATGTGACAATTGAATATAGCTTCTTTTTTGTGAGGAACACCTGTGGTGTGGATTTTACTTTGGTGGACAATAAGGGCATTCCAAGTCTTAAATGTGCATGGACAGTGCTGGTATGTACATGGATAGCGAGAACTACGTCCAAAATGTGGATGCTTTAACTTGTAGTGATGTAAAAGCTTGGGCCTACTTGGTACAGTTTCTGGACACGCCTTACAACTCCACATCCCTGGACCTAGTCCTGCAACATAAATCAAGAGCATCATTAGTCATATCATTCATCCTCAAAATGCAAGTCCGAACAAAAAGGCTCACTGCATTACAAAAATTCTAAACAAGATGGAAAAATGCTATCATGTTCAAATAAATGCATAGGTCCTTAAATACAAGGACTAACACTTGCTTGTTTAGACCAGCAATATTTTGCAGAAAAAAGCATTGATCTTCTTTTATAATCAAATGTGAAAAATGGACCTGGACAAATGACAATTTGCACAAGAAAAAATGAAAAAAATCCAAGTACCTCACATTCTTTTTTTAAAATGTATCTGAAATGAAAATGCAAATCTAGAGCTTACATAAATGTGACAGTACCTACCACTACAGAGCCTTTTGAATGTATGATATGCAAATAGGACAGAGAACCATTAAACAAAATATTTAGCATCAGCCAGGTGTCTCAGTAAAAACGCATAGACACAGTCAGTCAATCAACCAAAGCTCTTGCAAATAAAACAAAATCACAAAAGTTACAGATGTAGACAATTATTTAATTACACTTTGTGGACGCGCGCGCACACACACGTCATAATTTAATTTTAACTTTAACTTAATCGCTCTCGTCTCCCCTCCTCCTCGATCCTCCATCTGGAGCATGCAGGGGCGAAGCCGGCTAACGGTTGCTACCCAATGGCTGTGCTGTGGTCAGCAGCGGGCCCGGGAGCCGGGCGGACACAGCAGAGAAAAACACACCGATGCTAGAGTTCTCCAACGGACTATAATGTCTCTGGCTACAAGTACGCTACACGGAGTTAACAGGCTGTTGTAACTGTTATGTTACGTTACTGTGTGAAAACAGCGCTCAAGTGGACTATCGCCCACGTAACTATAACTGGAACATAAATATGAAGAGAACTTACCTTTAGCTACAGATATTAGGTCATGACCTCTTGCTGTAAAGCATGGACATTTTCCAACGGCCTTTCCCGCTTGAGGGTTCTACTTCTTGTTTTTTTCCTGGCACGTAACCGGCGTGGAAGCGCCCCCTTCTGTTCCGGAGGGATTAATGACAATTGCTGGCGACATTCAAATCAGCAGAGACTAAACTCGATGACAATACGTTTGTTTTTTTAATTTGATCAATATGATTCAACTTGAAAGAAACCAGTTAGTTCCACATGCTGTATAAACAACTTAAGTCTACTTGATTAAACCACGTTCACAAACGGAATTTAAATAAATTGTGTTGCTTTTTACTAAGTCAATTTTGTAAATTCAAAGACCCAGTATTTCCTTTTTTTCAGTGTACCTTTATCAATCTGTCTCTCCCACCTTTTGCACCCTCTCGTGCTCTCAATCCATCTCTCTCTCTCTTCAACCGTCCCATTTATTCTGCTTTCCCTCAATCTGTCTTTCTCTGTCTCTTTTACCACCATTTATCTCTTTATCCTGTTCTCAGTCTATCACTCTCCATCCCCCATCTCTCTCTCTCTCTCTGTCTCTATCGCTGCATATTAAAATACCTCATTTGGATCCATTCTCAGCTCCTACACTGCAGCTTTCATTGCATTGCTTCAAAACTAGAGAGCATCTCATCAGCTTTGTGAAGATCAATCTATCTGTCCTTTATTTCATCTGTTTAACTCAGCGCAGAGATTAACCGATTTTCCCTCCCTCCCAATATAGAATATCTATTTGTCATGTTAAATCAAGACAAAGAGGTGAAGGTAAAACATATCTGGAGTGGTGAAAGGGTAGAAGCCATTAGAGGTGGGGTGGAAAACTTAAAAATGAGTTTGGAAAAATCCTGACAATTTCTTATTTGATCATTATTCTGGTGTGGTTTACGAGTTTCAATTCAGGCAATTCCTGCAAGCAGCAGAAAAAACAACATGATGAATAAAAATTCAATGACAAAAAAATATATTACATTTCCACATTTATTGATTTGTTTTCTCATAATTCGTTTCAGCCTGATAATGTGTCAAGCTTAATATTCAGACTGTACATGGGTGGTCAAAATTCCTATTCTCTTATCAAGCTGCTAGCTCAGCCTCCAGGACAGTTGTAGTATAACCAATACAAGGGTGGTAGCTTCTTGGTAATGCAATGGTGTTAACCAACCCAGTGCCTGATTGAGTCTGTCTATTGAAAGAAGGCACAAAATCTTTGTTATGAGGATGGCTGATGTTTTTCTGTAGTTCACTCAACTTGTTCAAACAGGAGGGGAAGCAGGCCCCAGGTTAAACAAAGGGTGATCTTTAATATCAATATCATTGAGGGTATGAAATAGCAGTCAGAATAATTCCTAACTTATATAGACTAAGGTCATATCGACTAACACTGCGTCTACAAAACCTGCAGGATGAGAGCAGCAGAGCAGCAACCTCTGTCCTCTGCAGTGTCTACTCAGGATGTGTTCAGCCAGTGTACTGCTGTACATCACCGTATTTACCACACTGACACAGTGTGTCACTACAGTAACTAGTTTACATATCTAGGTCCAATCACAGAAGTGATATATATATAAAAAAGTTAATACTACATGTGTAGTTGCAAAGGCTTTAGATAAGATATTTTTATCAGAAATTACAGATATATGTACATGTTAATAAAAGGTGTAGATGTTATATATCTGCCGTTCAACAGAGAGCAGGACCAAAATGCATGACTCAGAGGACAAGTTTCAGCAAGAACTCACAGTCTTTAATTTGAAGGCAGAAGTCTGGAACACAAGAAGGCAGTCAGTGAAGGCAAACAAATCCAGAGGGTTAAACAAAGTCAAAAGTACGAGTTCAAAAAGGGAAAAACATGGAAAAGACAGAAAGTGCAAAGCAACCAACAATACAATGGATGAGATATATTGAAATAAGACAGAAAATGTAAAGCTGGACAAGACACAAGAAAGACACGAAGAAACTATAAAACAGGAAACAAATTGAACAGAAACTCCAAACCATGACAGTGAAGACTGTCAGGAGCTCATGACTGGGGAGCTCTGATGGCAGATTCTGGCCTGATCAAGGAACAGGTGCTAAGCTTTGCATACTTTCATTTTATTCATTAAATTTAATTTGAGGTTGATGGGATATTTCTTTAATAATTTCTACACGGGTTGTACTTCTAGTGTAAACCTGTCATCTAGAGCCCCGTGGGCAGTGTTGTGGGAGGTCACATTCAAACAGCATACCATTATGATAAGAGCTGTATTTGTAATCTTCACAGTCAAGCTCTTTCGGAGGGGAACAATTGATGTGTTGGTTCTACCTTACTGCAGACCATTTGAGCATGAACATGCAGTTGCAGGTTGTCTTGATTATTCATGAAAGCACTCCACTGCCCTAGAATGCAGTGATTCACTCTCTTAACATTTTCCTGATGCCGTATGACCATACAGTCAGTGACCTACATGGGGCAAATGAAATGTAATCAAATCTTGAATTACAGACTTACATGTAAGATAGGAGATAAAATGAATTTGGTTTAATCAGTGGGGGATTCACTGTACACACTGGGCAAATTTATATTTTGCATTATGCATGGATGCATCTCTATAATATGAGGTTATTTACTGCTTCTGATTCAGACTAACACAAACCAGTAATTCTGTCATGACTTACCGATGCATAAAGCAGGATTTTCAAGGCGCTGAAAGCGGTGGTGACCTTTTGAACATGTGAGGAAGTTGCAAGAAGAGTATTCAATATTCAATTTTAGTTAAAGGCCATCCAATTCACTGACTTTCTTCTTCTTCTTTATGTTCTTCTCCTTTAAAAAAAAAAAAAAAATCAAGTTTTCTGCCACACTCTCTCTCTCTCTGTTATACTAAAGTGTGGCTGTGATCTTTGACTGATGAGCATTTGCCACTTACTACACATCCAGCCAGCTCTCGTCTCTTGCCTGGTGCTGCATAAAAACTCTTATTGCACATTAATGTATCATCCATTCCCTCTGTTGAACTGTGCTTTTCTTCAAGTTCTGTGCATGCTTTAAACAAGTAAGTTTAAATGTTGTACACTGGGAACATGACTTGCTCATTGGTTTTGGGCACCTGTTACAGCTGGACTGATGGAGAGCACATGATTATGAGCAGCTAGGCTATAGATGTGACCTTCATTCTGATTACTATTTTTTGGGTTGTTTCACGCATGAAAATGTTCTAGTTTATGATTCTCTTTCTAGTATTGTACAAATAAGGTACAAACCAATTGTTAATGTCACCAGTGAGATAAATCCTCATGTAACAGCCAAGCCCACTTGTTGTGCTGTTGAATCCCAAAGTTGGGTGAAAATGTGGAGATATAGGCCATCTTGCTGTTGCATTACATGGTGATGTTCTATATACTGTGTATTTATGGCAAATTGAAATACAACACAGTTTTAGTGCCTAATTAGAGCCTAATAAAATACTTTGTGCAGAAACTACAATTGTGATATTTATATTATGAGTGAATATAAGCACAAATATTTCCTTTTTATATTTAATAAGTTCTTAATCTTTGTGAAGTGCCTTTTGGCAAATCCCGGAACACAATGCCTAGTTGCTAACGTAAAGCTAAATAAAATTATCATCACAAATGAAGCATTATTTATCTAGATTTATGGATCACCTCCTGTAGTTTTTCCTCTGTCTGTGGATTGTTACAATGAGGTGAAAGGTAAGGGCAAAAACAAGAGCAAAAAGCAAGAAAAACTAACCAAACTTTGTGACGTTATGTCTGCTTTTTCTTCTATCGATCTCATCTGCTTTGTTTCAGTACCATGGACAGTGTCACGCACATGCACCCTGCTAATTTAGGCACACTCACTTTACCATTTCACAGCACAAATGCTAATTTGCTTGCCTGTGGGCCCAACAAAACCTTTGTAACCTTTAGTTAAATGAAAATTTTTTCAGACTTCTAGAAGTGGAGGTTTGGAAGGAACAGAGCAATGGTGAAGTGGACTAAATGGCAAACTGGCAAATACTGGATGAGGCAGATGCAGACCCTAGACGGAGAATGAACCTGACTCACAGGTAAACACAGACAAAGCTTACATTCAAGCAAACGCAAGAAAAATGTTCACAAGTCTAGAATTTGGCCATAACCTTAGTACCACATTGTGAAACTGGTGAAGACCGGAGTGAAGGGTTGCAGGT
Source organism: Scatophagus argus (assembly GCF_020382885.2). Classification (NCBI taxonomy): domain Eukaryota; kingdom Metazoa; phylum Chordata; class Actinopteri; family Scatophagidae; genus Scatophagus; species Scatophagus argus. Next base: position 4,352,035 of record NC_058493.1, read on the forward strand.
GTTTCTGATGGGTAATAAGAGGCAGGTGAGTAACAGCAGGAGGGAAATGAAGAGATATGTCCAAACAAGAAGACCAGTAGAGGCTGTGTCCACTATTGGTAATTGCTCAGTACCAACACAGAGCGTAATCATCATCTCGTTTTCAATGCTAATTTTATGTTTTGTTTTGGTTTTTTGGTGTTTTCCTATGGAGAAGAACCATTTCTGGGAGGCAGAGAAAAAAGTGCATGAAGAAGCATGTTTCTTCAGATAAAATCATGTACAGATTTGGCAAGTAACTATTGTTGATCTTGACCTTACAGCACCTCAGTGGCCCTTTGCGTATGTGTGAGTGAGCACCCAAAATCAATAGAAACAGAATATATTTTCATAAAGAGCATTCAACACACACACACACACACACACACACACAAACACACATGCGTGTACGTTAAAATGCATACTTAAACTTAATGAGATTACACTGTAACATTATACAGTATGTTTCAACAATTTCAATAATACCTACTAATGAGCACATTAACATTTTTCATCAAGAATGGTTCATGAAAACAGTCTTACTAAATTGTTAGGATATGAAAACACTGGAGTAAAGCAAGTCCTTATATCTGACCAATATAAAGGATATTTTTATTGCCTAACAGAAAAACTCATATGAATATAAATATATTTATATTCATTTTCGTATGAGTATAAATATATATATATTTGCTGATGAAGGGCCTCTATTGGCAGGACAACACTGTTGACTCTAAGGATGGGCTACTTTCATGTTTCCATCCAATCATTCCATGTTGTCACGCGCATCTTTAAAGTACCCACAACCACATTCTTTCTTTAACTTTAACCTTTTTTGGGTCAGATCTTAAGTTTAAATGTACCAGTTCAGAAAATATTCATATCAGTAATTTTTGCAAGTATTTTGTATAGTCATGGACAAAACAATATAGATCTGATGATGGGAATGTCAGATTTGAAAATGCTCCAATGACAGAGGGGGAACTGGGTAGATATTCACTGGCTATTATCATTATTTTAATAAAAGGCCAAATTGTTATACCAGCAATGAATGTAAACACAAAACTTAGGATTGTATAACAGAATGTTGCAAATAAGCAAAGTCATTCCATAATCAGAAGACCTTTTAAGATCTCTACTTTTAGACAGTCCATGGCCTCAATTTATCCACATGAAGATTAGGAGCACATGGTAGATTTTTCCCATAAGCATGTTAATCCAGCCACGATTAAATGCAGGAATTTTGCCACAGCTCCACGTAAGTTCTGAAACAGAAAAAAAAAAAAAAAACTCAAGGTTTTCAACAGCACAGCCCACTACACTTTCAGCAACTAACTCCCAGCACCTCAGAGGCAGTGTCCTGGAACTGATTACCAGTCAGCCCTCCCTTACCTCTGCTTCACCAAGAAATATGAGTTTGTTTGTGCCCAGTGGCCTGGCAGATGTAGCACCCCAGCTGGTGTGATTTTGATTTTTATGTTTTGCAGGGTACTATGTGTTAATATATTGAACTTTTGAGGCACAACAGCACAAATAAGCTAATTGCAACAGTTGACAAATCCTTGCAGTGGTGTCCCAACTACTAAAACTGCACACCTGCCTACTCCATGACAAGACTTGTCTCTCTGTTGCTCTATCTGCCTGCTTTGGCAACAAAACTACAACAGCATCTTCATTTTGACAAGCTCTTCTCCATGAACAGTGACCTAGGACTTGAAACATCTTTTCAGTAAAGGTATTTCCCTTTATCTATTTTACTTGCCTTCTTTATCTTGCTCCCTACTGTTTCTCTCTCTTTTTTACATATAAACCCACAGAGATGACATCGAGTGATAGACATTACAGATGCACAACACACTCATATCATATTACAGTTCAAAAACAAGCCAGCACAAACACCCCCACAACCTACAGATGATGCACAATAGGTGGCACTTTAGCACCGGCACTGTTTGTCACTTATTTGATTTAATCTTGGCCTAAGGGGCAAAATGTATTAAACCCACAAGATTTTACTCTCCCATGCTCTGCTGTGTTTCTCCAACACAAAAACAGAAGGGCAATTTTCATATGTGTAGGCTGTGTAGGCGAGCCTCTCCTCATGTGTTCCACAGTGAGGAAAAACAAGCACAGAGCTCCATGATTGTACCATTCATAGCTGCTGTATGGCAAAACATTGTTTTGGATCTCAACAGTATGGCTGCTGAAAACATAAATCCTCAGTAGTATAATCTATCAATTTTATGTAATTTCCTTTGCTTAGCTCTCATTTTATCACAAGCTGTAATGACATAATTCATATTAAATCAAAGTATCATGTACTGCATGCAGTAGTCATAACTACTGCCTTCGCAACATTCCTGCAACCTGATGTCTCCTACTAAGAAATACAAAATCAATGTTACAATATTCTCATTCAGTCTCGTCTCTTCCTCTGCTATCCAAATCTGGGTCATGGGGGCAGCAGCCTTGGCAGGGAAATCTAGACTATCCTCTCCCCGGCCACTTCCACCAACTTGTCTGGGGGAATACTGCGGTGCTCCCAGGCCAGACAAGAGATATTATCCCTCCATTGTGTCCTGGGTCTGGATATGCCCGAAACAACTCCCCACGGAGACATCCAGGAGGCATCCTAACCAGGTGCCCGAACCACCTCAACTGGCTACTCTCGATGCGAAGTAGCAGTGGCTACTTCCCCACCAGTGAGGAGACATTTCACATCCCAACAACTAGCTTCACCAACCGGGGATCGGATCACCAAGGAGTCCACCTTTGTCTGCCCCCCGATCCACACTGCACCGGACCCCGTTGACTCCTCCTGTAGGTGGTGGGTCCACTGGAGGACAGATTCATGTCCTTGCTTTGGGCTAGGCCCGGCCACCAGGAGCTCACCGACGGGCCCCTTCTCCAAGCCTGGCTCCAGGGTGGGGCCCCAGGCAGGGTACACTTGTCCTTAATTTTACTTTTCATTGAGGTCTCTGTGAACCGCACTTCTCACCTTTCCCCAGGAGCAGTTTGTCTTGGGAGACCCCACCAAGGGTAAATAGCCCCCGACAACACAGTTCCTGGGATTATTAGGGCACTCAAACCCCTCCACCAAGATAAGGTGGCAGTTCATTCAGTTTTGCTCACAAAATACATAAAGAATGATACTGTTGTCAAATGTTAATTTCACTGAATTCCAACTGCAAGATTTGTATTATGGTATGAAATCTCAGTCAGCCTTTATGTCAGTTTATTTTGGCATTAAGTCAGACAAAACATGCTATTATGAATGTATGAGTGACAGCTGGGGGAGCTAATAAACATAATTGTGCTCTATGTGGTGCTCTCCACACCAGGGGGTTTAAGGTGATGGAGAGTGCTGTCAGAGGGTTAGTTACCACCTTGGCTTTCAGTACACAACCTCACACTTCGAGGGCACAATCACCTCATTATATCCACATATGGACACACAAACACACATCTTCCACAATGAAGTCAGTATACTGATGGCATTGTACAGAGAACTAATGAGAACATTCTTCAAGTCCATAACCTTTACCTGAGAAACTGTGTATTTGTGTATGTGTGTGTGTCCCTTACCAGTGCCCGATATCTTGACAGGTGAATAGCTTGTCATTCAAAAAGAAAAATAACAATAGGAGTTTAAGGTTTTTCAGCATATTGACTCCGTTGTGAATTGTTTAAAAAAAAAAAAAAAAACAGAAAGAATGTTTTTTGGATTTTTTTTTTTTTGTCTTTGTACTGGGTCTGTTATGTGACAAGTACAGTTAGCGCCTCATAGTAATTAATGGCAGCATTAAGCTGGATGATTGACATACCATTTTCTGGATAAACAGGCATTCCAACAACAATATTCTTATGTGTTCAACTAACAGTGCTTTATTTTTGTTTTCTTTCCACTCTGCACATTTTCACTTCCTCTCCACATTTTTTAATTAACTTTCAATTAAACCTTTTATCTTTCTGCATATTTTGAAGTAATATAGTAGTGCAAATGTGATGTTGCAGTCAACTGCTGTATTACTTTGTGTTCTAAAAATGATTTTAGAATGTCATATGCCACAAGCACTTCATCCTGTCTTCAGATTTTGTTTGCTGTGATTTAATATCCGTGTGCTTAATAACGTACTTAAACTTTAAGCACATGTTGTTGGGCACACGGTTTACACATTAGATGAAAATAATAAAATTACCGTTTAAGTTTTCTCTCTTGCACACACATAACTCCTGCAGAGAGAACAGCCACTATTAACACCAGGGTAAGAGGTAGCTTGTCAGCACCAACGTTTGTGGTTTTAAGGAGGCTGAAATCTTTCCAAAGGAGTGTTCTCGAATAATGACTTCACTCTTTCAGCAGTAAAGGTGCAACTAGCATTATGTTGCACATGATCACAATAACTATTTCAGGGGTGGTAGGTGGGGTGGTAGAAGAGTCAAACAAATGCAGGACTTTTACTCAGAGGATCAGTGTTCAAGTCTCATGTGATCCCTACGCTAAAACTATTTTAAGTCCCAAAGTTACCTCACGTAACATTTTTTGTTACATTTCATTTTAACTTCTTTCCTAAACCTAACCAAACAATTTAGTTGCCTAAATCTTAACAAACCTGAAACTGAGACCATAGATCACTTGACTATGATTGTTTTGTGCAAGTCTAAAACTCAGAAAATGCAATCACTTGAGAAAAAGTACAAATGTGTGAACTTACAATGTCTTTTTTGGGAGGGGATGACACACAGCAAATGAGCCACAGGCAAGAGTTAAACCTGTGGCCACTGCAGAGGACAGAGAGCCTCAGTACATGGGTCTCACGACCTACCAACTGAACTACAGGGGCACCCACAATGTCTGTCACAGTGTGCAATGAAGATTTATTTTAGATGTTTTAGTCACTAGAAAAAGAGAGAGAGAGAGCGAGACATGAGCAGCACAATGTTGCAGCTGACCTGCTTACATAATCAGTTGAGAATATTCAGCTTATTGTAATGTCTGTTCCCCATGTACTTCGGCCATTGGGGTAAAGGCCAGGATAGTTGGGTTTAAAAAGTGTCACTTTGACATCTTTCCCTAGCTATGTTATTAGAATTAGGTGGTAAGGTAGAGTTAAGTGTTAGGTGGAAGGTGTTCAAAATTAAATAAAAAATAAGGTAATATAAAACAAATAATCAAATGGATCAATACTGTTTATGACATTTGATGAGTCTATAGATATAAATGAGCCAGGAAATTGATGGACAAAAAAACCATTGAACATGTAATATTTTCTGAGTCGAAAGTTGGTGATTGGGGCAGATGGTGGGCGAACAAAGTGCAGGACTCTGACACTTCTGAAACTCTGATTCGAATCCAGGCTCTGGTTAAGTTAGTAAGTGTTTTTTTCCCCCTTTTTTTAAGAAGAAGAATGAGCTTTATTGACAGTATATATATTTTTACATACACACACTAAATTTTTCCTCTGCATTTAAATCATCCTTGGTTGAACACACATGCAACACCCAGCAAATTACATGCAGTGAAACACACAGAGGAGCAGTGGGCTAAGATGTCAGGCACCCAGGGAGCAAATTGGGGGTTAAGTGCTTTGCTCAAGGGTACATCACTCAGCTAATTTTTCCTGTACATCCAGTGGGATAATTGAACCAGCGACCCTTGGATCACAAGCTGCTTCTCCAACCTCTAGGCCATGGCTGAAAAACAAATGAAACATTGTGTGTGAATATTTCACTGATGTGTTCTCTATCAACATTTTTGTGACTTGCAACAAAATTAAACAAAGAGTGCTGCAACACAATGGCACCAAACCCTCATTAAGTGTACCTATTGTGATATAAAAATAGATAAAATAACAACAAAAACATTAACCAGCACTAAATTCTGTCTTCATTAAAAAGGGAAAAAAGTAAGATGAAGTGAAATTTCAATGAGCTGGCAGCTTAGCAAGTTTTAGCAGTTTGTTAGTTTCAGTGACTCTAGGACTTGTGTAAAATTTGACAGTGTCTCCAGATGAGTTTCCACCCTGAAAGTTGAAAAAAAGACTAGCAACTGCAGAGCAAGTGTTGCATTCATCCAGAAATGCTTATTGTTAATATGTTTTATTCTCAGTTTATTCCTTCTGGACTGTTGTTTAAGGGACATAGTTGTCACCTCATTTATAGTTCTGGTATGAATTTTAAAAATAAAACTGTGCATCAACAGGTGTAGTAAACATAGTGACCAGGCTTTTAATACCACTCAGACATATGCATTAAACTTGAAATGATTAATCATTTGAACTTGGTGCTAGTTTCCTCTGAGGATGATCATCCTCAGGATGCACTTCAATGGCTCCATTGATGGGATTTTATCTTTCGGCTGTGCTACCTCCACTCACAGCAGGAGAGCTAAAAACATTTTTGTATACTGCTGTGATCTGTCAGTTATTTAATTTGGAGGATCAACAGAGCAGCCTTGTCGTACAACAAATTTGGCATACACCATATTCACACTGGAGGACAGGTTCAAAAGACTGACAAAAATTTAAAAAATGGAGTATAAACACTGTAAGAGGGCCACAAATCTTTTACTTAATCATGCTGTATATAACACAACATTGACAGTGGATCTAATTGGAGCTGTACCTTTACACCTCTCTTCCACTGGGATACAGATGTGTTCCTGGCTTGAAATATCCAACTAAACTGTTTAGAACTGAATTATAGTAATGACACCAAATTGTCTGACTTTAAACTTAGCTCACCGAAAACAGCTCACCCACAAATAAAAATACATAGTCGTTATCTACTCATGCCCATACCGATGTAAAGTCAGGAGAAGTTTCTTTGTCCACAAAACATTTCTGCAGCTTCACAGCAAAAGAGTGTTGTGATATTCTCATAAACATTTGAAGATGCTGGAGAATTTGTTCAAAAAAAGAAGAAAAAAGTGTAGGCACGCACCCAGTCTGATGTGCTGAAAGAGGAGGTCATTGGTTATTACTGTAACACCAGATTCAATGAGTATAGGCGAAACCCTCCATTGAACAACTGATGAATAGCTAATAACTTGAATTTACTTTTTTAGGTGAAACGATTTTTTAAGTTGGATTTTTTTCAAAAAGAACCACCCTATATCCTACAAAAAAACAAAAAATAAACAAACCAAAAACAAACAAACAAACAAACAAAAAACAATTAAACTTGGTTCAGTGTTTAAGACTTAAATGTCTAGGGTTCTTAGTCAGCTACTGTGGGAAATTATGTTGCCTATGTTGTTTTATGACCACTACAGTGACATATGGGAGAATGTGGTGTATGGTCTCACATGAAGAATTTAACTGTAAAACTACTGTTGGCTTAGGATGTACAAGTTGTCTTCATACTCTGTTTAAATCTTCGGGGACAAACTGAAATTAAAAACACTGTGGACTGAAGCATTGCATAAAATTTGATGTTACACAGCACAGAAAATCATTTGATATCAGCCTCCTTGTTGTTAAGACTAACCAGTATGTATTGACAGGTATAAATGCAGATGTACTGAAGCCTGAAACAACTTTATCCTGCTAACCTGTTTGGTGAGTGGACTAGAGCTGCACAACTGTGGCCAAATTGCTAGTCAGGATTATTCTGATCAATACTGAGATCATGATTATCCACTGACATTAGATAAACTTAGCACTGCTTTCACTTTCATCTTGTGCCAAATTCAAGCTAATTAACAATTTTTTGCACTAAGGCCAGAGGTTTCTTCTTCACCTGAATTTAGTGCTGTTTGTAAAATAAAAATATAAATAAAATGTACCCAAAAGATAGGCTAATTGAAATATTAATATGTCATTACAGAATGCGGCCAACTGAAAACACTTGAGGCCTATGCAGAAAAGGCAATAAACAGCCGTTTGAGAACAAGCAAAGGCTGGTCACTGCCTTTCCTCCAATGCTCAAAACTCTCTGCGAAGGGGGAACTTGTGGCTAGAATGCACAAGTACTTTTTTGTCAGTTTTGAGAGTCGGGGAGAGTATCAGGCGTTCCCTCCAACAATGCAACAAGTCCTCCTCACAGTCAAGGTTGCCTAATTTCAGGTAAGATTGCAGCTCAGATGCTATTGTTGTTAAAAGTAAGTTTTGTGGTTCTGTATGTGTATATAATTACAATTAGTACTTACAACCATCCCTGCAGTCACAGATTCACCATCTCAGAAGAAGTCTGGGACTGATGCAACATTGACCTCACTGATGTATCTCAACTTGAACTGTGGATCAATTATTATTTATTCTGCTGCTCAGCGATTGCTAGATGCAGCCTGCAACCAAAGCTCTCAAGTCTCATCCAGTTATTCAGAGAAGCTGCCTTCACAATGTGTGATTCATGTGTTGTAATGCGGAGTTTCATAGTCTCTAATCCTGGACACCCCAAGAGGTCTTCACTTCCCTCAGTCCCTGGACAATTGGATCTCTGGTGTGATCTTGTGGGGAAAATGTTTTTTCCTACCCTTCATCACTGATATAATTAATTTTCCAAGATCATGTACAGCTCCATTGTTCTGTTCGACCGTAGGTCAGTGGTAGTGAAAAGCACTTGACAGATGAGACATCCTTCTCCTGTTTCATTTTACATGCCGTTCATGTAATGCTACTTTGGACATATATATATACATATGTTTTCTCAGTGTGCTGACCATTTTCCCAAAGCCCTAACCATTAACTGGTCACAATATTTATTGGAAACATATCTCAGCCAATTGAATGCAACTGCATTGGTTATTTCATTTTACTGGATGTTTGAGTTGACGCTGGAGATGGACAGGTAAAGTTAGTAATGTTATGCTCCTTGGTCTAGCATTCATCTTACTGCAGCTGATGGTGTTTTTTTGTAGGTAGTTGACCAAGTTAGTTGTGCTGCTTTGGCACAGGCACAAGCCTCATGCACTCTTTGTACAGGCTTTTATAAGCAATTGAGGGCTGCGTCAAGGCAAATGAATGAAGCATGCTTGAGCACTGTGAGCATAACATGGACAAGTTTGTGAGAGGGCTCCAAGCTAAACTCACAGCAGAGGATGAGTCTTCACCAACTAAAAGGACAACTTTGAAGGCAAATACAAGAAAATATGATGAGGCATATATCGCCCTCGGCTTCACCAGTCCAATGGTGGGTAACAAGGAGAGACCACAGTGTGCTGTGTATCTGAAAATGTCAGAGTGGGTGGGTGGGAGACATGAAAATATTCTTATCTACAAAATGAGGACCATGCAGGAAAAGTTTGGGAACCAATGATTTAATTGATGGCTGAGTCCTCCACTGAGTGTGAATCAATCTATAATCAATCACTGATCAAATTGTACAACCCTTCAACAAAGCAAATACGAAAACGGTTCACTGATCAAATTCTCCTATTTGTATTCGTCTCAAGTAGCACTAATGGCATATTTGCCATGATCATATCTAAAGAACAAGTATTAATTTACATGCTCAGGCATGTTTAATCTTCAGCACATTAATTATGGTAACAAATCATCTCTGTAAGCAAGCCTGTGATGCTTGTGATATCTCGTATTGGAAGATTCATCTATTTCCCCTGTGTGACCGCAGTCCAACAAACAAGAGGTCTTTTAGAAAGAAAACTCTCACAGCATGAAGATAAATAAAACAGAAAGCATTTCCAGCAGCATTATCTCAGAAGTTTCCTTTGTACATTTATTTCTAAGCTTTAAACTCTGTGACATTTTCAAAAGTCGAAGACCAGTGAGTCTTGAGGCTGTCTCTCATACTCACAGTGTGATTTGCAAAGAAAACGACTTTCCTTACGACCTAAAGCACATATCAGTAACAGAATCTTTACTGTGAAGGAAGACTTGTTCAAAAAAGAAAAAAAGGACATGTAAATTATTAAAAGTTTTGTTAAATAGGTTGGAGTTAGTTTTCATATTTTGTTTTATTGCATTAATTTTACCAAGACTCCACTAAACCACAAATCTGAATTTTCTTTCTTTTCTTTCTATTCTTTCTACTTCTTCCCTCCATTTCTAAAGAGCAACACTTATTAATTTAATGTAAAGATAACTACCAATGCATTAATACACTTTACAGATACAGATTTATTTTTGCAATAATAAAACACTTGAAGCAAGAAAATTTATACAACGACTACCTTTCTGCCAATACAGTAAGACAAAATGAATTTAAATGTAAGCCTTCATTTTAAGGCTAGGTTAAAGCCTTATCATATTTTAGCACATATCTTCCTGTTTGCTTCCATTTTAAGTTTCTTTGGCGATTATTGGATTCAAGATATTACAGCACTTTCTCCACGTTCTCCTGCTGCATTGAAAAATTCAGTGCGATGTACATTAGGTGTACTGTTTCACACCACATCTCAACGTGTCATAATAGCAGTCTCAGGTATGAGTCTCCCAATTTTCAGTTCTCCCAATTTAAGGGAAGGGCAAAATCCCTCCCTCTCTCTGATAGGCTTCTAATGTGAAACAGCTGCTTCTACTATGTTCAGTTTTATTGATGGTACCTTAACCATGAACTTAAGAACAGCGTAGTGGAATTAACCTGTTACTAATGTAGAGTAATATATTGGTGAGTATGACTCGACTCGAGTAATTAGTGTTGTGGAAATAGAAATATGAACAAAAGTAAACAGACACACCTCTTTATGTGGTTGTTTCAGGCGTTGGGTGAGGCCCCTTACATCCAGTGAAGGGAGATCTGTGCTAGCCAATACTTTGCTGCGTTCTCTGTTGCATGCGGAAGTGAGCAACGTTAAACGGTAAAGTTGGGCTGTCAAACTGCACAATCAGACATAGCTAATTGCTCTTATACTGCAATTGGTGCCAAGTTTTGTTTAAAATGGCTTTGCTAAACAGAACCTTATCAATGGCGTCAGTTTTTACCACTGCCAGTGTGAATATGGTGTATAGAAAGTGTGGAGTCATACTTCTCACAGTACCTATGTACCTTGTAGCCAACATGATAGAGGAAGGTCCTCAAGCTTCTTTGTTATGCTGTCACTCTTGATTCCACTCCCCTCTAAGCTGATGTCACGCCCTCCATGCCAGATTTGGGCCGAAAGTTTGAAACTGAAAAGATGAGACCTGAAAGTGAACAAAAGATCAAAGTGAATCTGAAAACACTGAAAATTGAAAATAGTTAACTTATTCAAAAGAATTTCAAAACTGAATAAAAATTATATTTAAACTGAAAAAAACTTTTTTTTTTTTTCAAATTAATGAAACTTCTGGCCCTGATTTAGCTCCACACATGAAGATATGTATAGATGAGACGAGTGTGGAAGAACTTGACTGGCCCACATAGAGTCCTGGAGAGTGGAAGCTACAAAGCTGTCTATGCATTTAGAATGCAATGTCATTAATGTCCCAGTTGCTGTAATGGTCGGGTGTCTCAGTACTTTTGTCTATGTAGTGTCTATTCTGATTCCTTGATAATTCCCTTTGTGTGGTCTGTCATCATGCTGGGGAGGAGGTCGTATGGCACTCATGCTAGCTGGTGACAATTCAAGCTGCTCAATTATCCTCCACATTCTTCAAATATAATTTATTTTTTTATGTATCAGAAATTTTGTTGTTGTAATCTGTTTATTCTGTGGTTTTCACAGTCTGTTCTGTACTCATGGGATCTTTGTGGCTTTGTGATTTTAGATTACATAAATAAGCTGACTTGAAATATTTTATTTTATTTACACCACAAGCATTCTCTCATTCTGTGCATGCCATGAGTTCATTAGTGTTTCATTTCCACCAAGAAAAATTAATAGATTCTATTAACTTTTCATATATTTTTTTTTCCACATAAATTGTGATTCCTCCTCTGTTGTACTATTAGCAAAGGATGGTAGAACTGAATTTTCGTGTGCTTCCACATAGTGCTCTGCCCTGAGAAACTTGATATTACATGTTTGTCCCACTAGCTTCCACCTGAAAACTGGCTTTTAACCAAGTATTTAGACAACATAATATTTTAGTTATACAGTCCCCAGTCTGCAAAGACTGGTACGCATATGAAAAGAAAACATCATGACAAATCTTAAAGGTTCAATCATATGTGTGTTTACAGGTCCATTGTTCTGCCGAGGCTCATTTCACATGTACGTGACTGTTGTTTCAAAAAATACAAACAGTGTGTGCACAGCATTTTGAATCTTTGTGGTGTGCATGGACAAGAAGTTTGGGCTCTTTGTTAATTCAGAGCACATTTAATCCACACATCCACCAGGACATTTTGTGACTTTTTATCAGTGTACCTATGTCCTCACTGTGCGTTTGCGTGAGTGTGCTGCACTCATTTCCATTTCAGTGTTTGTCTGGAGTTTGTTGTTTTTCTCTCACTGGGCCCATATCACATCTCCATGTCAAAGAGAAATATTGTCATGTAATTACTCGCTCCTGCTTACACACGCAGACTTTGATTACAACTGCTATCTGCCTAGTTTTCACTGAGCATTTGCTTGCTGGTTAACAAATAGTTTATCCCCACTTCACTCCCCCCAACCAAGATGTCTTGCTATGGGCAAACATTTTTGTCTCCCTCTTCCATGTCTGCCTTTCAGTCTCTGCGTGCGTCTGGCTCTGACACACACACACACACACACACACACAGACACACAGTGTTGCTGCAAAATTGATGTGCTCTTCCAAACAAACTGTGATGTACCGAGTTAAAAGACACTGAAATCCAAACAATTTGGAATTTCTGAATAGATGTTAAAATCTCAATTTCACACAAGTCACTCAATAACTGACTCGCTCTTTAATGTAAAGAGTTTGGATATAGATGTGTTGACATGGCTCAGTAAATGGAACAGATTCTTTGTCTTGCATTTTGTAAGTGGATTTTGATATTTCCAAAGGTTAACACAAAAGGTTATCACACTCAGAAATACAATATCCATTGTTTTCCTGTTTGTCAAATGGTGATTAGCTGCTGCAGTACAATACAATAGCAGGTTCCATTTTGGAAACAATTCTCGCTTGGCAAAATAGCTGGATTTGCTAATCTGAGACAGTAACAAATCTTTCATTACAATTTCTTTTTGCTCTCTTTCCATTTGTTAAGTATAACAGCATTCAGGTCACAGGCCTGTGGTTTTCAGACAGCACTAGTTCTCGGCTGCTTTTGATGGTTGAAATGAAAAATGTCATCATTGTGTTGTTTGTGCTGGTTATTTGTCAATTCTGAGTTTGATCTGAAAATCTCTAAATATTAGTATGTATCTGACATGTTGAAATATCTGTATCTACTAAATACGACACACCTTTTTATAATCTACTTGATCCAAAAACTGATTTTCCTGTTTCCAAAAGTATTAAATTAACATGTTGAAATTATCGATATGATATGAAAAAAAGATTAAACTGGGTGGCGCCACTGAAACTGACCTGACATAATTAGATAAAGAGATCACATATCACTACTGGAATTCAGGACTACGTATCACAATACAGAGCTTATGATTCAATTTAATGCAATACTAAAAGCAAGGTGATATACAATATTGTTTTGGGGGCTAGTAGTATAATACACAAAAGATAATGTAGTAATACTCAAGTGAGCTGGTATTGTTTTACACCCCTACTGGAGTTATTGAAACTATTAACACACTTGGAATTGTGAATGCACAGTGATGCCACAGAGTGGACGTTCTTTCTTCAATCTTGGTCAAGTACAGATTTGTACTGTCATCCAGTTGTTTGCAAAATGAATGCATATTAGCAACAACTGCTGCAAGTAATGTTTGTCATTTTGAATGGCAAAAGGAAAAAGTGTACACCTGCAGCCTGTGCACCTGTGTACCTGTCTTTTCAGCCAATAAAATGTGATTATTTGAGAAGGGATTGATTTGATGAGTACATCTGAGGAGCCAGGCAGATCTCATTTTTTATAAAAGAAATAACACAAATGCCAGCTCTTAAACCATTTATTTACTTTGATCTTCACAACATGTAGCAGTTTTTAATTGATATAAAATAATAGCACCTGCTTCCCTAAAAGGGAAGCTCTTATTGGATGCTGAATGTGAGCTTGAGCCTGCTTTTGTTGAAGCAAAGAAGAAACACCAAGCCATGTCAGCGGAAGGACAGAAGGAAGCGAGTGGGAGACATACTTAGGATTATTACAATTTGTTGAATTTGACATTTTCATGTAGATTGATTTGCTATTATCGCAACATTCACTATTCTCACGTTATCATGATTGCCAGCTGAATCTGTTTATGTTTGAAGTTTCCTACCTTGGGAATAATTACTTCTTGCCAATATCAGCCTCTCTGAACACTGAATTAAATGAGCGAATCAGGGAAGCTGAACATGAATAGAGACAGAAAAGGCATAAGTAAGTAGAGAAGAGAAAAGACAAAAACCAACAGGTATGGAGAGAGAAGCGAGTGCTGAAGAGAGACAGGGGAAAGTGGAGGGCTTGGTTTTGATGGAGACTGAGAAAGAAAAAAGGAGGCAGTTTCAGTGAGAGTGATTGCACTGTGAGAAGAGGAGGGGTTTACCCAGCCAACAGAGCACACGAGGGGAAAGCAAACTACTCACCGCAGCTGCAAAAACAGCAATAAGCCTTTCTTCATCACGCAGCAGTGTTTTTCTGCAACTGTCAGTTGCTTATATTAGTGCTCTGGGTAATACTGGAGCCAAATCTCAAAGCTGAATCTTTCACGTGCACTCACAAGCACACCCAACAAATGTGTAGCTATCTGGTGGAGGATTTCTGCCACCTTTATTTATTCAGGTAACGTTGAGCGATTGTTGAACTCCATACAGTTTCCCAGCAACACTTTTATTTATTTCCCTTCAGTTAACACATATCAACACCTGTACAACTACAGCTTTCTGGAACACATTTTCCCCGTTCCTCCCTTGATTTTATCCAACAACCTTTCTGAACAAATCATAGTCACACTTCTTCTTTTCCATGTATCTCCAAAATGTCAGCTCTGGGTAAAACACCTTAAAGATGATTATGCACAATTTATAGTCCTTCTGGTTGGTTTGGTGACAAGTTGCAAGAGTGCAGATCACTACAAAACTACATGTATTTTAGTGTCTTGGGACAGAAAACACACCCTGATAGGCTAATTCATCGTAAATGCAATCAAACAAAAAAACTGCATGCTGAGAGGATTAAGTGCATCACGCTGTTTTTAAAAAAACAAAAAACAAAAATAGACTCAACGGGACAGTCAATAAAGTCATTCAACATGGTGGCACTGAATGAATTATGTGAACTGTGCAGAACCATCCACTTCATTTCCTGTGTGTCCTATTAAAGCTAGTAGTGGGGAAAATTGATTCACATAAAAACAGTGAATCTTAAGATTCCGAATTGATAAAGTAATCTGACAGAACTAAAAGTACCTGGTCAGTATGTGCACAAACTAGAAATTGCACTTATCATCATCAGAAAAGATGACCATTTGAGTGCATTTACATTTTGCATTTAACAACTTAAACGCGATGGTGAAGTATTTTGTGGGGACCCCATCACCCAGAAACTAATTTAATCGAAGCGGAGCTCTCCAGCGGGGTTTATAAAACTTTTGGTCAGGTGAAGAAAACAAACCTTGGTCAACAGGGTGTTTTATTTCAAAAAACATGCACCCGTGCAGCGTTTTGGATAACCAAGGCTTTTCCTGATATGCTGAAGCAGAGAAGCTGTTCTCTGCTGCTGGAGATATAACTTATAACTTTAATTACAGCAAAGCAGAACTGTGGAGTTTTTACACTTTAATTCATCAAAATTATTGAACTATTTCCTTTATGTGCATTTGCAGGTGGTTCCCCAGTTTCCTTCCTTCCTCCAGTTCATCCAGCTTCCCTATGAAGGAAGAAAATTAATATATAGTTATTTTCATTAGCTGAAAAGCTCACAATTAACAAGCGAGTAGCGAGTCTTCAGCTAATATTACATTGCTTCAAAAGAAATTTAATTGTTTAGTTAAACCCTCTACTAATTGAGAGCTAAAGTTTCTTGCAAACAGTTTGTTTTCACAGTCCAGTCTTAATGCCTCTTTTGAACACAATGAATGTGTTTGATATTAAATGTGATCCTGACACACTGCTCACAGCAGTAATCACTTTGGCAGTGAAATCCCCCCGGGTTTTTCATCTTAAACGGTCAGATGCCCCAATCATTCGCTCCCGCCGTTCTGTGTTGTGGGACTGTTTGATTGTGTAAGTGACAGCTGCCACACTATCTCTCACTATGTATTCTCCTCATCTCCAGAGAGCACCGTTCTGTTACTTCCTTCCTGCAGCTTGCCTTTTCATCTTTTCCACTCACATCTTTGCAACACTCTCTCTGCTCTCCATTTCTGCCTCATTTTTTTCTTTCCATCTCTCTCTTTCATGTTTGACCCCTTCTTTTCAATGGGTCATTGATCTTTCTTGCTCTCCACTGAGCTCTCTTCTCCTAAACTCCTCCATCTCTCTTCTTTCCTTCGCTCGACCTTTCTTATCTGTTTTTTGCCTCTGCCTCGCGTTCGTTAAGGAATATCAAAAAGTCTTCGTCTCTTTCTATCTCTGTCTGGCCCCTGTGTCGTTCCCTTTCTGTCTGACTATGTTCCTCTCTGCCCTACAGATCATCCAGTTGGGCCGTCTGCCAGGTTATACTAAACCTTTGCCAGCCAGGTGGCACTCACAGATAAAGAACCCATGTGTGCAACTGAGTGTGCGTGTCTGTACTTGAAGATTTACTTGATTGTGTTTATGTGTTTCTATCTGTGCACACGTTTTGTGTTTACATTTATGTGTGTGTGTGTGTGTGAGAAAGAGAAAATACACTGAGAGAGAGCTTTGATTCCACTGCATTTCTCTCCTGGAGGCATTTGCTACTTTCTCCCAATCTCTCTGTTTATCAAGCTAAGATGCTCAGCAAGAGACTGCTGAGGCAACTAGATAACTGATGCCCCCCCCCCCCCCCCCCCAAAAAAAAAGAAAAACACACATACACACTTTGCCCCATCCACCCAGCATCCCTCTTCCCTGCATCCCACAGCCAAGCTCGATAATATACAGAAAAGCACACAAACGCACAAAAACCACGTGTCTTCACCTACACACCCCCCCTCAGACTCACGCTGAGGCCGGTGAGTTCCTGGGGTTGTGTGGCAGGCACACATAGAGGCTTAAGATATGAAAGGGAAGGTTAAAAAAAAAAAAAAAGGGAGGAGACATAATAACAAACTCTATCATCAGACATCCACCCTCCCTTCCTCCCTTGTCATTCAAAGTCTGTCTACCAGAGGACCTAACGTTTTCACTCAGAGAATCTCACACTTTCAGCTGCCAAATTGGGTTTGCGCCTCGGTTTACAAAGTGCAGCAGCTGCCAAATTCTGCAGTTGGCAACCAATCAAACAGAAAAAAAGCTCGATGTTTTGAAAAATGTACAGTTCTGATTAATTTAAAGAGGAATGTTTGCTGAACCAGAGAAGTGTGTCTCTCACAATGATTTCCAGAATACTGACCACACCTGAAATTACAATTATAGCAACAGGCCAATTCGAAGAGAAACTGAAAATAGAAATTGTCATTGTATGTGAGTATGAACTTTATGACCATAAAAGCCATAAAAATCTAAAAAATCCAGTTCAGAACTATGTAGACATGTTGTTCAAAAGGCATTAATCTGGTAATTATTTCTAAATCTGTTGATATGTTTTGGAATTTCACCAACATGCCAATCAGACTTATAGTAAAAAAGCAAAACAGCATGTAGAGTGACATACTACAGAAAGATATATTTGAGTTGGTCCACAAAGCAATAGTTCCATGTGTAAAGCTAAAGTGATTAAATCAACCTGTAGCCTTCAGAAAGTTTCCAGAACAAATTTTGAACTTGACCACTGGCTCGAGTGTGCAGAAAGGAAAGACTGAGTGCACAAGGTCTCTCAGTTCAGAGTGATCAGGGTTCTTGAGTGTTTTCATTTTCTTCGTGCATGCGTGCTTTTGATTTTTCCTTTAGCAACATGATCAGAACAATATAATTTACAAGTGAGAAAGTCACAAGATGGGTGGAGGTCAGGGCTGAGTAGTCGGTCACCAAACAGCTTTCAACCTTGCATTCTGCATTCCATCAAAGAATTTCCCCTAAATAAAGGAATTCTGATTCTGATTCTGATACTGGATGGCTGGACAGGAGGTTGTAGTAAGAGGAATTGAGGCCGTGGACCTTGAACTGCAGTGCTGGAGAAGGTTTGTGAGGTAGGAGGGTTCTGTGAGAGGGTGTTCAAAATGAATTTGTTGTGGGATAAGGAGGCAGTGATGGTTCTTTAGAACACGAGTGATGTGGTCACAAGAATGGGAGTAGGTGAGTGAGTGAGTGTGTGAGCAAGCAAGCAAACAGCAGAGTTCAGGATGTATTGGTGTTTATTAAAGACTTTCGAGGATGTTCCACAGAGGATGCTGTTGGAGTAGCCAGTTTTCAGTGCGATGAAAACAGACTCCAGCAAAAGGCAGTGAAAGGTTACAGACAAGTACTTTTTTTAAGAAGAAAAAGCCTGTTTCAGTGATGAGAGATTACTTTCAAAGATTACTGTGAGGTTGTGGATGTGTCGGGGGGGGGGGACTGAAACTGTCGATGGTGGAAGCTTCGGGATCAGTGATGATCATATCAAATATCCAGTTTAGTTTGAGAAAGTTGGCTCACATCCATGATTTGAGTCTATTGATCAGGGTAGAGTAAGTTGTGATGATGTATTTAGTCGATATGTGAACCTGGACATCACATACTTTTAACTACTTTTGGAGTTTGGACTTTGGAGTTGTTTTTCATGATTTTGGTTAGATCTTAATGCTACATTATACAATCATATTTCAGACAGTTGTGCACTTCACACTTTCTCCCAACAGTCTGTGTTTCAATATGACAATGCCCCATGCACAAAGCCAGGTCCCATGGAGAAATTTCCTGGATTGATGTTAAGGAACTGGACTGGCCCGGATAGACCCTTGACATCAGCCCCATCCAACACCTTTCAGACAAACTGGACTAATGACTGCAAGCCACGTCTTATCAGCCAGCATAAACGGCTGATGTTACTTTTAACAAGGATTGTGTATTTTAGGGGGAAACACACAGCTATACACACTCAAACTCAGGCTCGAACACAGATGCGCACACAGGTGCTGTATATGACAGATACGCTGACACCACAGGCATAGTCTAGGGGCAAGCAAGGTGTGGAAGCGATGCAGGGGAGGCTTTTTTCACAGTCGGTGTGTTGATGTTCTCTCTCGCTCCAACATACCGCTCTATCCCACAAGCAAGTTGAGCTCAGATGTAACAATAGCAAACCTTTGTCTTGCCGTTGCTTCAGATTTGACAGTTTATTTTTAGCCACAAACAGCCAAAGGGGGAGTTTCCTGACTTTAGGACTGCACACAAACTGTGTGTGTGTGTATGAAGTGTGTCAGTGTACTTCTTTGTTACTCTTGCATGTGACAGGTCAGACTGTATTCCAGGCTTACCAGAAAATGAAACTTATTAATGAAACACCATTTCAAATTTATAAATTATGTATTTAAAATGTATAGTTGTGCAGCAACACTGAGTTAGCATCCCTTGTTTATAACGCTGCCACCTCCGAATTCTGTCATCAAGTGAGTTTTCCCTCAAGAGTGGAGCGGGTCAGATACATACCTGAGAATAGAAGAGGGGAACACAAACTTTGTCTGATGGGCACCGCCCTGCCCGTGCCCGTAAGGCAAAACTGATCCATAACTAATTCTAATTATTTATTACATTATTTAAATGTATTCAAGCTGTTGATTGAATTAAATACAGTGGTATGAAAAAGTTTGGGCACCCCTGATCATTTTCAGGATTTTCCTTTATAAATCATTGGTTGTTCGGATCAGCAATTTCAGTTAAATATATCATATAGCAGACAAACACAGTGATATTTCAGAAGTGAAATGAAGTTTATAGGATTAACAGAAAGTGTGCAACAATTACTTAAACAACATTAGGCAGGTGCATAAATTTGGGCACCCTTGTTGTTTTATTGATTTGAGTACCTTTAGCACTAATTATTGGAACACAAAGTTTGTTTGGTAAGCTCATTGACCCTTGACCTACATACACAGGTGAATCCGATCATGAGAAAGGGTATTTCAGGTGGCCAGTAGCAAGTTGTTCTCCCTTTTGCATCTTCTCTGAGGAGTGGCAACATGGGAGCCTCAAAACAACTCTCAAATGACCTGAAAACAAAGATTGTCCAACATCATGGTTTAGGGGAAGGATACAAAAAGCTGGCTGTACATTTACAAAGCTCTGCCTCCTGGTTAATATTGACTGATTGGAGTGTTTCCCATTGCAGTCCTTTGCAGAAATTTGACCTAGTTTTGTAAATCTGTGGATAGCCTTGCACCAAGCTTCACATTTTTTCAGTGTTTGTTTTGACGATTTAACCTGGACGACTCCAATGGCCATTCAGTTAACTGACTCTAATCGAAAATTGTGTTTGTGTTTACTAATGACGTGACACATGAAAATATTAATGAGATTGTGATCAGAATTTTATAATTATACACTTAAAAAAAACCTGCTATTTATGTTACTGTGCATTTCTATATGTCAGTTCAGTAAGAGTCCTGTATAGAATATAGGTGCACTGCTCTATCTGAGAGGTTTACATAAAAATGGGAAGCATGGTTTACGAATTATGAAGGCACCAGTGTGAATTGAGCTCCCATGAGAAAAGGACTGGCTCTCATGAAAGCAGTAAAATCATACATTTGTGGGGGTCGCTAAAAATGCAGCATCATTATATTGTAATCACAAATGAAGCTCTTTTCCCTTCAATGTGTTGAATAATATTTACGTTAAAAATAGACAGATAGCCTAGAATAAACATGTTCTCCAAAAGAATTAGAATTACTCATGAATACAGCCTGGCTGCATCATCACCACAACACTATGCAGCACAGGAGAATGTTGCACTGACTATCCCTTTTAGAGCCGGTGAACATTAATCCTTTCAGAAGAACCACTTGATCACCTTGGTTTCATTCATAGGTTTTCAAGACAAAGAGTTAATAAGTTAGACTAATGGCTACCATGCCACCAAAAAAAAGGCCACTGCTGTTGACAACGGATGTCGGATGTCAGCATCATGGGTACCAGGAGCAGACCGCAGACCTCAAAGCAGACAACTTTAGTCTATTTTATCTGTGTGATGGTAAAAGGATGGCTTTTACTTTCTGTTTGACTATTGTATGCATTCTCTCTCTGTTTAATGCATAGGCCATAGGAAAATAGCAAAAATAGTGTGTTTAACAAAACAAGAAGTCTACTCTGCGTAAGCAAGTATAATGCCTCTCATTCACGGAAATTGCACCTGCTATTTATTTATTTGTTTACTCGCTGCATCCACACATAAGCTAGCAATCCCTTTCTTTTTCTTTTTCTTTTTTTTTTTAGAGACCCCTGATCATGATGGTAAGTAATGGCAAGGTAATAGCTTCTTCAAACAAAACATTTTGACATGGTACATGGAAAAGCACAGCTGTAAACAATAAAATGACAGCTGAATTCTATTTATCTGCTTCAGTTCCGGGAACCAGTATTGTGCATGTCCCATCATGAAGTAGTAATGTATTCTTGGAAACAACTGTCTTATAATTTGTGTTTTTGTTGAGAAGACACAAAATCAGTATATAGTGGATGCATAATAACTAAACATATTTTCATCAATGTATGTATGTACACGTGTAAATACCTATATTTTTGGATTTATACTTATCTTGTTTTTTATCCTATTTTATCGGAAAACTGCAAGTGCAATGTCTGTACAAAAACAATTTCCCTTCCTAGAAAAATTAAGGAATTCTGATTGTGATTCTGATCACTAGTACAATTAAATGAGTGCTATAACAATTATCTGGTATGTCTGTGTAAATTCCAGTCATCCAGGTCATCTTGCATAGAAGAGTCTTTTTACTCAGATGATGCTAGTAAAAACCACATTATCCGTACCAGATACTTGCGTAGAAGAGCTTAAGTCGGGGCAACTGAACTTCAGTTTAAAAGTGAGGACGTTTCACCTCTCCAAAAGGTTTCTTCAGTTTTGATTAAATAACAAAAAATCCCAGGTATTAGACCTATTATTATTAGACCTAGATGGTAGACCCTCCCAGCCAGAGCAGGGTTAGCCAGTTAGTCTCATGTGTCCAGGTGTGAAAGAACGAAACGTCTTTGCAATTAAAATGAAGTCCAGCTGCCCCAACTTAAGCTCTTCTACGCAAGTATCTGGTACAGATAGTGTGGTTTTTACTAGCATCATCTGAGTAAAAGATATCAATATCTGTAGTTGTGATGAAGGAAAATCCTCATGGGGTAGCTCACGGAAATGTATTCATTTAAATTTATAAACACTTGTTCACGCTATACAGACAGGTTGAGCTCAGCCCTTTACTTCCAGTGACATGCTTCCAACTTTGTGGTAACAGTTTGGGGAAGACCCTTTTCTATTCCAGCATGAATGTGCCCCAGTGCACAAAGCAAGATCCATAAAGACATGATTGGATGAGTCTGGTATGGAAGAACTTGACTTGACTGGCTCACACAGAGCCCTGACCTCAACCCCACTGAACACCTTTGGGATGAACTGAAACAGAGATTGTGAACCAGGCTTGACTTCACAAATGCTCTACAGTTTCCACAGAAACATTCTAAAATCTTGTGGATTTTTTCTCTTTTCCCCCCTCTGTGATTAAAATATTCTTGTAGCTGTAAAGTGCATTTGTGCACTTTAACAGTAAATAATTGTGCCAGCGTAGATAATGGAAATGCTGACATATAAGAGGAAGAAGGCAGTTATCGTTAGCTCTTACTCAAGACTCATTTACCTATGACTGTTTAAGTTTTTCTTTTATATTTCAATTTTATCCTTTTCACAACATGAACATGATAAACTGACTGTTCCTTTGAAATGCTGAAAGTACCCCAACTGTCACTTGTCTTTGTTTCCATTCGGGACTCAAAATTTGACCTGTAAAGTTCCACTCAATGGGGCATTTTTTTCTTTGTTAAAAAAAAAAAACATCTTGTGCAAGCTCTTACAAATGGTGATGTGTATGTGTGTGCACAACAGATAATGTGAGCCGACAGGCTAAAAACAAACTATATGAATAAAACATAGAAGATAGTCTTTTCATCTTTGCTGTGCTTTTCTAATGCTCATTACTTTGGCTGCAGTCTCTGTGTGTCTGTGTGTCTGAGCGGTGTCTGTTTTTGCCTCTGCCTCTGTCTGTCTGTCTGTCTCTCTCTTACTTCTCCTGTATCTCTTTGTTGCTCCCTATGTTTCAGCTCCTAACTTCGGTTCAGTCACACTAGGCCCAAGGGCACAACCTTGAAAACTTTGCAAACTGTAGCACCTTCACTAGAGAGTTTTACCACCAAAGAATTTGACTTTACAATAGGTTTCAGTTACCATGGTTCCAGCTGCGCATGCAGATGTGGTGGCCAGTAGCTTCCTGAAATATTACTAAATTTTAGCTTTAATTTGTTATTTTTTTCAACTTCATTGCTCAAGGATTTATGGATTATGACAGAGATACACTCATCAATGTGGGAAAAAGAAGTATAGGGATTGGATTAACTGCAGCGGACCTCAAGACAATTGCTGAGGTCATGGCATGACATGGGATCTTCTGACCACCCAGCTGGACCAAATGCCACCATAAGTGGAGAAAGAGAAGGGAGACAGCCAGGAAAAGAGCTAAGCAGCATCCCAGATCAAGTTGTGGTACTTGATGGTATTCTGCTTCAATAGAGCGCAAGACTCAAGTTAGGGGAGGTGTACAAGTGAATCAGTGAACCTTACTGCTGAAACGTAGTCAAAGTAGATGGGCAGTTTTCACTAGATGTCAAGTTTCTGATGTTGAGATGATGACTATATTATCTTCCCAAATAATTCAACCACATCCCCACCACTTTAAGCAGCACCTTGGCCAAAGTTTATACAAACAGTCCTGACAGCTACAAAGCCTTCCCCTGTCCTCATTTTGGTCCACCAGACCATATTTCCTCTACCATCGGCATTCTGCCAGCTGACAAACAAGAGCAAAACAGATAAAAACGTGTGGACCAATGCACCTATAGCACCTCTACAGGGTTTTCACTGCACAGACTTGCTCATGTTCTGAGATGCTGCCATCCAGGAAAACCACATCAGGCTTAAAGAATGTACAGAAACAGTGACATCATTCATCAGAAAATGCACAAGATGTGGATGGATGGGGAGGTGAGGAAGGAAGCATACAACACTGTGAGTGCAAGACTGGAAGCTGGCATCAAGTAGGCAAAGCAGAGACATCAGCATAGAATTGAGAGAGAATTCGACACCAACAAAACCAAAGGTATGTGGCAGGCAGTTTGGAACATCACAGACTACCAAAGGAGGACTGCACCCACCATGTGGGAGGCCACATTGCCGGATGAGCTTAGTACATTTTATGCATACTTTAATGTCTCATGAGTCATCTTTAAAGTCTACTCTCACCCCAGACCCTCACCAGTTTGCATTCAGAACCAACAGATCGACAGAGGATGTCATCTCGACTCCACTCCACTCTTCACACACCTTGAAAATAACAACACCTTCATCAGAATGCTGTTTGTTGATTTCAGCAAAGCATGTAGTTTTGCCCATGAAACTGACTGGCAAACTTAGCAACCTAGACTTGAGCACCACACTCTGGTAACTGGATGTTAGACTTTCTCCTTCCTCTCAAACAGGCTCGAGCATGTTCGGATTGGTGACCCCACCAATGCGTGTTCATTCCCCTTCTGTTTACATTGTAGACCCATGCTTGCAGTCTCATACATCAGATAGACTATAATGAAAGTTCACATTGGGAGGAAATCAACAACCTTGCAAGACAGTTCACAGAGGACAACCTGCTGATCACTGTCAACAAAACCAAGCAACCAAAGAAAAGAAAGAAAGGAAAACAAGTAGACACACTCAGTGGAGCTGACATGGAGCAGGTGGACAGAATCAGCATCACAACAAAGAGATCCTGTCTTGGCTATCACACATCTCCATCATGGCAAAGAAAGCTCAGAAATTCATAAGTAGGCAAAATTCTGGTGCCAAGTTCTTGTTAACTTTTTCACAGGAGAAACAGAAAGTATCCTGACTGGAAATATCACAAACTGGCACGGTTTCTACTTATTCTAGAGCAGGAAGGCTGCCCAGAACATCATTGGTACCCATCTACCAAGGACCTGTGACACTGAGGTGAGGTGCCTGTGCACAGCGTAAAGGATGCTAAGATACAACACTCAACCCAGCTACTGCCTGTTCACCCTGCTATTGACTGGCAAAAGTATAAACTCATAATTTATTTAATTCTATTCATATATTTCTTGTTTGTGAGTACAGCATAAAGGTAGGCTACTGCAACTAGCATTTTGATATGCAACCCTGTGTTGTAATGAAAAACAGGGTGCATGTATTATTCCTTTCAAAACCAGCAGTTTAGTGGATACTCTTGAGGGGAAATGTTTCAATATTCTCTCCTGAGTGAAAAATCAGTAATAGTAAACTGTGACATATTTAGATGTACACATGTATTTTACTTTTATGATTTGACAAATGTATACACTAAAAGTCCACAGAGAACACACATCCATGTTTGCCAAACTTGCACAATCCTGTGAAATTGTTATTTTTTTAAATTTTTCGTTTTTAGTTTGCATCTTGATTAAAATATTCATGATAATTCAATGATGCTGCATTGAGAATACCTAAATCCTGTAAGAATGGGGGCTTTTACCAGAAGAAATTATGCAGACTTTCAAGTGACTAAGGAGCTATTTTCATAATCAGTCAGTTTTTCAGTACTGATATATTTACCATGTAAATTGGTTTGCAGTTGCACAAAGTTTTCAGGAATTTGTATTTTTATCCAAAAGGGCCAGATAAATATGGCAATCATATGGCATTTCAAGAAACACAGAAATAATAACTTTGTGGTGGTGCAATATACGTATTGAGGTGAAGTGAGTGCTGAAAACCAAATTCTAAAATTTGTGTTGGTAAAGGTGGCCTGTGTTGGAGTTTTGGGGAAACAATGCAAATATAAAGTGTATAAAATGTAAAATGTTTTAAAAATGCCATCTGTAATGAAAACTGATCGCACCTTCCTTGGCCTGAAGACTTACTTTCAACCAAATTTGGCAGACTTAAAGATGCTTGATATAAATCACAAACAAAGCCTACAGTAATAAAGTAAATACAGTACAATGGGACTAAAAATAGCTTCCTTGACAGAGCTTCTTCCCTCAGACAAAGATGTTCTATCTCAAGTCTAAATCCCTTTTATATTCAGCACCATTGTTGTTCTATCATGTGTTACAACATCTGCTGGTACCACATTCCCCATGTAGGGCTGTTGGTTAATGCATCAAAGCCAGGATTTTGTGCTACAGGTTTCAAGTCCTGGTTTGAACTTGAAGCAGTCGCAGAGAGAAAGATTTTGTCGGCACTGAAGTCACAGAAACCCAGTGGCAGATAATCCTTGGGTGTCAGATGAAGACTTGAAACTTTAAGCTTGTCCTTAACAATTACCGAATAATTCGTCATCTTGTGTCGGCTGTTTCTGCTTTTCCTCTGCTGTTGTTCTGTATGAAAAGTAACATCCTGACTTTTTTGGAGAAGGATTCAAGATAAAAACCTGCATCATAACAGCTCTTAATGAATTGCACCTTTCAGGGCTTATTTGCAAGAAAGAAGAAGTAAGAATAATCATATAATGCATGAATAAATAATATATCATTATTTTCTTAATATATAATTTTTATTTTTTTTATGTCAAAGTATCAAGAATAAATTGAGGAATCATCAGTATACAGTGTGAACAGGAGGAGGCTGAGCATACTGCCCTGGGGATCTTCCGTGTTGAGCACTAGAGTAGAGGTGTGACTGCCAATCTGAACTGTTTGTGAGGAAATCGAATATCGAATTGCAGAGTGTGGTACTTATGGTGACAGAACCAGTTTCATTAGTAGTTTTATAGTTCTAGTTTCCTGTCTGTGTGTGTCTGTGAGAGAGAGAGAGAGAGAGAGACAGAGAGTGTGAGGGATAGAGACAGTGGGTTTCATGGAATCAAAGGCAGGGCTTAAAAAACTCAACAAACTAAACAAAGACATGGTCAGTCCAGTAGCACTTACACCAGTCATTATGACAAGGACTTCCTGTCTGATCACTCCCGAAGGGTAAGAGTCCATCCTCCATCTCCTCAGCTCTCAGGCTCAGCACCGGCTCCCCTCAGGGCTGTGTGCTGAGCCCTCTACTCTACACCCTCTACACCCACGACCGCACCCCTGCCCACTCCAGCGTTTGCAGATGATACAAACTTAATGATGCAGGGACTCATCTCTGAAGAGCATGAGGTGAGGTGGAGCACAGTGAACAACCTGGTCTTGAACCAAACCATGACTAAGGAGTTGATCATAGGCAACAAGAAGAAAAAAATGGACATTCAGCCCATGTTCATTGGCTGGGACTGTGTGGGGAGGGTCTCAGTCTTCCGGTTTCTGAGCGTCCACATAGAGGATAAACTGACTTGGAGAGTCAACACCACTGCCATCATTAAGAAGGCACAAGAGAGACTGCACTTCTTGAACATACTCAGGAAGAACCACCTAACATGGAAACTGCTTGTGTCCTTTCATCATTGCTCCATAGGGAGCATCCTGACCTACTGCATCTGCGTGTGGTTCTCCAGCTGCACAGCTGCAGACAGGAAAGTGCTCCAGAGGGTCGTCATCACAGCCAAAGAGTTTATTTGCGGCCCTTTTCCTTCCCTGGAATATCTGTGCCGTTCCCACTGCCTCAGGAAAGCTCGAACATTCTCAGGGACCCATTTCACTCTGGTCAACTGCTGTCCTCGGGCAGACAGTTCAGAACACTGAAAGCGTACTGAACACAGCAAAAAACTTGAATATTTTGTTAATACTCACTGTGCAATATTGATGAATCATGCAATATGTTTTTTTTTTTTTTCAGTATTTCTCTTGCACCTTAAGGATTGCATTTCAATCTCTTTGTACCTTGTACAATGACAATAAAGACATTGTATGTTTACTGATGATCTGTGTTCAATACCAACAAATCAGTTGGAAACGTGATGTGCGTGAGAAAGTGCGTGAGAAAGGACACCGAGTTCACACACCTACACACTCGGATATGACAGTGACTCACAGAGCAAAAGTTTAATCCAGATTTGATTGCACCCTCTGTATATCTCACATTGCTTTTCTACAGCAGGATTTGAACACCTTTTGTTCATCACTCAGTGAGTTCACCTTTATAAGAAGCAACGAAGAACTCTAATCTGTTGACCAATCTTTACTCTTCTTCATCACACACATACACACATATGTGGTTCTCTACACACACATAACAGAATTTAAGACAGGAACACTTTCCTTCACTCAGAGACATTGGTGTTAATAAGTCTAACACTTAGAGAGACTACTGGAGACTACAGTGCCTGTAACACTCTGCTCCACAATGATCCACAGACCCTGCATGTGTCATACAAAAGTACGACACATGTAGCACCAAATGATTCAAACATATGGTAAAATACAGGGATAAGTAAATACTGAGATACTGACACCTAAATAGACTTTGTGACTCAGTCTTGGCATGAAACGTAATGTTTGCTTCCATAGGTGTTTCATTATTCCGTGTATTATTTTACTATTATTCCAACTATAAAGCAAGACAAAACAAAACAATAAAAACAAAAGAAAAACACAAAGGACCGACATATTCTTTCAGGTACCAAGGATAATGACATGCAACATAAATATAATAATAAAAATAAATAAATAAATAAATCTGCATATTTTTATTCAAGTAAATAAATACATTTAAATGAGTCAATACACATCTAGGTTTTTATTTCTAAAAGAACATTTGTCAAATGATTTCAACCACTATTTTATTCCTGGGGAGTTTTATTTCATAATGCCACACTGATTTCCCAGCATTTTTCATTTTTGTCTGTTGCAAACTCGGGGACAAGCAGGGAAAGCTGTTGTGTGGACAAAGTGGAAGATTTTGAGGGGCTCAGAGACACTGTGCTATTTTTAGCAAATCAAACTGATTAACATGGTTTAGCAGCAGATGCTATTTTGGCCTTTTTAGAAATAGTCTGGGAAATAATTTTACATCTACTCGCCTTAGGTCTTCTTCAGCTGATCTCCTCTGTATCATGCTTGAAAACACACCAAACAGATCTGTGATTTCTCAGGTCAAAAGATTGGACAACACTAAAGTTGCAAGCATGTTGCATGGGATGTCAGATGCCAAAGCAACACAAAGGCAACAATTAGGGTTTTTGTCCACTCCTTCAATCATCAAACTATTATTTTTTTAAGATATTTGTTGCCATAAAATACAGCACTCTGCACACGAACTACAAAAGCTTCTCTGGGCTCGACGTAGGTGAATGCGCAAAGCAATAACTAGGAGACGTGGTTTCCTTTATACTTGTAATGCATCACGTGTAAGTCTGCACAGCCCATTTTTACACATTTACAAGGCATGTCATGAGTTTGAAAAGGCATGATTCTGTCTTAAGCAGTTTATCAGAAATGTACAATTGCATGTGTATAAATGGAGTTTCTAGATGGCATTGCCTTACACTGTACAAAACCTGACTTGGGTTCTATATCCATTCTAAATATAATGATGTAACACCATACTGTGGGCTGTGAGTTTGTCTCCATCTTTCTTGGACTTTGATATGTACATTTTATGTATTATCTTTCCTGATTATATTGTGAGATGATAAAAAGGCAAAGAAGTATACAGGTAAACAAGAGAAAAAATGAAAAAAAGAAAGAAAAAGACCAGAGAAGATCTCACAATAAATGATAGAGATTAAGAAAATCAAAGACTTGCAGGACAAAATTATTATTATTATTATTTTTCTTTCTCCAGAAGTTTTCTTTCATAGCTGTCCATGAACAAGTGGAGAATACAAAGCAAGACAGGGTTGCAATAATGAGGCACTCTTATGTATGGTAAGCCAAACAGGAGGCTCATTTCAAGAGTATTTGAAAAGGGATCAGTGCAAGAACCATTTCTCAGATTGATAATCGCTCCAAAGAGCATCTGCAGCTGTACAGGGTGTGCAGGCCAAACAAACAAGCAGAGGGAAAGTATAAAAGAATATTCTTTAGCCTGTTGCACATCAAGACACAAACAGAGGGAATGACACCTGTCTTTAAATCACAGAGAAGGAGACAGACAGACAGAGTAGCAGAGGGGAGAAAATGACACCCTGATGTTTGACGTAAAAAACTAAAACTTATTTTCATTTTCAGCACTGTTACGTGACTCACTCACTGGCTGGAGACTCAAAACCCCATTTCAATTAAGGGGGACATGTTTGTACTGTAATTCATTATTTCCTTTGTTTATTCTTTCCTTCAGTGATTCTATTTCTGTTTTATAATATAACAGTACGTATGGAATAGAAAAGAAGGGATCATCATTATTTGTTTCCATCATCTTTCTAAGGACAGGTGGGCAGACTTTATCTGTGGGATAGATGCATGTAAAGTGTGGACCAAGAAAGACATGGTGTCAACCGGAAAACTAACGTGCTCCTGTATCATCAGCTCGTCTGGGCAACGCCACATCATGGCTGCTGCTTGAATGATAACAAATTCACGTTGGCACTGGAGACTGGCACTGAGTCCAGACATCCTGACCACGATGCCAGCATTCATATCCAGATTTCTGAAAGGATCTGTGAGGCTCAGAGACAATGGAAAGACATGGAAGAAATAGATACGGTCAGAAGATGCAGGCTGGTGTATGTTCAACAGGGATTTCTGACTAGTTCTCACAGGCAGATTAAGGGTGCACACTGGTAACAATTTTGTTTTAGTGGAAAGTCATGCTGTTCAAACAGGGGAATGAAATTTTTTTTGCTGCTTTTAAGTAAACTACATATGATTGTACTGCGCAGCTGTAAGACGAACAGGCGAGCACTGCCAATAAGTACTTTGTCAGTCTTCTCTATAAAGTCTGAAAATGCTTGGCAGTATAGTGCGAAACACTATGGTACCTGGTATTGTACCTTATTGAGTAGTTCCACTGTATACAGCATTATACCTCGACTCCACTACATCTCAGCGGTAAATAATGTGCTCACTTGTGCTCGGACCATATTGTGTGACAGTTTTAGTTTCTTGTTCCTTTTCAGATTACAGTTGTCCACACAACTTTGTATCCAGCGAAAAACATGCCCCTTCAGATGTCATGATTCTGAAAGTGTGTCATAAACTGAAAGATGAAGTGTTCCTTTATCTCCTCAGTGCTGGACACAGATCTGCTCAAACCCACACTAAGACTGACTCCATACTGTAATACACAAACCTGATTTTCCACATGGATCGTCAACTGGTGAGGATGTAGCCATGTAGCCATTTCTATTGTAAACAATTAAAATGAAAAAAAACACAACAAAACAAAAAAAAACACACACACGGTCAGCAGGTTGTTTTCAAGGAAATTATTGGAGTTAATGGTAATTTGCAGGCTAGTTCCAGCTTAACAAAAAAAAAAAAAAAAAAAAAAATGCTTGCAACGGTTGTGGATTCAGCAGATAATTATGGTTAGAGACTGGAAATGAGGAGCTACTTTTGTCAAGATCCATTTAAAAATTATTAAGAATTTCCTGTGTTAAACATGCTGCTATTATTACCTGCATAAGCACCATGTCATGTTTCAGTTTTATGCACGACACCTTGCTCGTGTGACAGGATATTTATCCCTTTTTATCCTTTCATATGAAAAGAAAAAGTTTCAATTATACTAGAGTAGCTGCTACAACTACTTACAATTTTAAGCTACCTTAATTCCTAGTACTTCTCATCCCTATTGCCTTTCTTGTGTCCTGAAATGATCAGCAGTTTGTAAAATAAATATTTCTACTGGGTTGTTGCAAGTTATAAACCTTTATGCAAAGGCCACAATTTCATCTTTTTACAGACAAACTCATTAAGTCAAGTGGATCATGTCAAAATTAATTGGTTGCAGTCAGGTATACAAAAAAGACAAATTAATACCACTACTATAATAATAATAACATATCACCAAACAATCTGTCTTTATAGAAATTATCTCAAATTTGTTTGATTCAAGTTGAACTTCAAAACAGTAGTCCTCAAACCAGTGGGTGATGTTAGGGTGAGTTTACACTCAATTTCTTTTATCTTTCACATTTCTCAGCATGGCAGTTTGCATTCAGTTTTCATTTTTTACCTTGTACACAAAATGAAATACTCTGTTCTAAAACAGAAAATTACAGAATCCAATACCAATAAGTGGAACAGTGAAAGGTCATTTATGACTCTTGCATAACCAACAAATGATAGTGGGTCTGTTATGCTGCTGGGGTAGGGATCAGAGGGATCGAAAGTCAATACTCTCAGCTGACATGGCCAAGATAAGATGGTGCATGAGGTGTGCAATGAATGGTCCCCCCCCCCCCCCCACACACACACACACACACTCTGTTATTATGAACAGGGAAAGATGGGGAAAGGGAAATTGGGAAAACATGTGCAAGGACATTTTGCATCTGTATCTGTTTAACCAACTAAATAACCTGTATCTCAACTGTATTTGGAATGGGCAAAGTAATTATTTAAGTGTGAAATTGATATGGGTTTATCAAAAGTTGATTTATTTATTTTATATTTATTTTGCACTGTATATTTCTCTCAGGGTTTGTAATTACCCTCCAAAATAACATAATTTGTCTATGCCTGCAGACCTACTCCAAATGACTGTTACAAAAACTCAATAATTTTCTGAACTGATGCAGCTCGTGTAGGTTTCGTTAAGTTTTGGCACAAAAATGGCGTGAATAGGTGTCAGGAAAAATCAATATTTGGGTTAATGACAACTTCATTAAGGTTTTGGAAATTGTGTTGGAATTATAATTTCCACAATAATAAATATGTTGTTAAGGTTAAGGTATGACTGTGGCCATGTTGAAGGTATTTGTCACATATGTGATGTGACAAAGTGTTGTGTTTAGGTGTTTGCATAAATGACTGATGCAGTCCTTTTTCTGGGAGGACAGTCTGGTTTCTCAAGGTGCAGTGTGGGAAACAGAAAATGTAGCCAGACATCTTTATTGCCATACTTTATTGCCAACAATAATCGTAAAATACTCAATGTCCATTGAACACTTTTTTATGTAACTATAATCATAATTGTTACAGTACGCATGTCGACTAAAATATTTGCTTGTCAAGTAAAATCTCACTTAAAATTAACCACACATCCCTCACACAGTTGCAACACTACAGTTAGGATCACTTTTACCTCCCCAAAACTTGCTATGAAATGTAGAGTTAGGAAAAATAAGCCTGCAGTAAAAGCCCTAAACAAATGACATAAAATTCCACTTCTTCACAATTTCACAGTTTCAAGCCAGTGGTGGTGAAGCCAGCCTGCTGTTGTGATATCACACTGATGTTTGACAAAGTGACACACACACAAATACACACCTTCATGCACAGAGACACATCAGCCTGCACTGTATCACTGTCATTAATATTCAGCGGAGAGACTCCTCTCTGTGTCTACCTGCCACCCATCCTCTAAACTAAAACCCTTTTATTTCCATAGCAACGCACTCAAAAACATCCCAGTGCCCTTTAGGGAAAATGTGGACCCAGCAATGGACCCTTCACATCTCAGCTCCCAGCCTCTTTCTCACATGCATGCACACATACATTCACTCAAACACACACTAGGGACTCCCAATGTTTTTTCTTGTTGTTTTTTTTTTTTTTTGACAGTATGTGCTATTGCCACGACTGCATGTGTGTGTTTGGGTCTGTGTGTTTATATGCACAATTCTTGCATTATTCATTGATCTCTTTGTTTTTACAGGTCCTCCCATCAGACCACCAGTCTACTTGCATTAAGATAAGACTAAGACAGGCTCACACACGCACGCACACACACACGACTCAGCAGGTTTTACATCTGAAACTCAGATCCATTAAACAGTTGTGGCAAAGGCACAGTAATTAATTGCCTCCGGTGTGAGCACTGTATGCCTGAGGGTGATATTCGTACTGCCTGCCTGCCATTCACTTCACTATCAGGTACATACAAAGGAAGGTGTTTATTAGTGATAAAACATGAGTGTTCCAAGCCACAATGGTGGAATAGTCTTTTTGTGTGCTACAGGTTAATGATTAACTTTTGAGCTACTTTAATTTGGACCTTTATGCGAACACAACAACATTTTATGCAAGTCAGGTATAATATTAGTTAGTTGCAGTACACAGGTATCAGACCAGCCAAGGCAAACCATTAACCGTAAATTGGCTAATCAATTAACCTCGCATGCTTCCATCCATCACCATTATTGCATTAGTGCATACCTGCATGAGCCTTATTGGAAACAATGTGCTTTATAATCCTCAAGGGTTGATGTCAGAAGGAACAAGTGGGATAGTTGTCCTAGGACCTTAGACCAACAGGGTCCAAGCAGAGTGTGTTATCAATCATGGAGCAATTACATTTATAAGTCATAAGCAGAGCCCAAATGCTACATTTCACTATGGCTCCTGGGAAAACTAATATCTCAGTGACAGATGGTTCCCTTCTACCTCTTGTGCTCTGTGGCATACACATCTTCCCAAGTTCCAGTTTGGAATAATTTCACATAAATGGTCAGCAATCACTACACGAGTATTGCAGCCAATATTATATATATGTGAGGCAGACCCAAATAGGGACATGGTCACATGGTCAAATCAAATCAGTCAATAAATCATTGTGAAAATAAATACAATCACACCCAAGAAATAAAATCAATAGTATGCCAAGAATACTATTATAGGTTTGACTGTTGGTCCCTAAGCTCAAAATAGCAGTTTTACAAGTTCTTGAGAAAGTTGGTACATTTTTTCTAGTAGCTGTAGTCTCATTACAGTAAAGAACAGTTCCAGGACTCTGGCCTTAGAGAGATCAAAACATTCTTGTTTGTTGGTTTGTGTGTTCATATTGCTTTCACAAGACTGCATATAAAATTACTTTCTTATTTGCTTTGTTACTTTGTTTTGTGAACAAGACATTTTTTTCATAGCGTTCTAACATCTGTAGCACTGTCACCACAAGTGACATAACTCAGGTTTTTTTTTCAAACAAGTCATGGGATTTTTTTCTAAATAACAATAATAATAATAAAAACCAGCCCTCTACAGGTTTATAGACATTATTTAACAGCACAATGGATCTTTCAGGCTGCATGGGTTAAACATGTTGGCTGCTGGCTAAAAGTGCTGGTAATATATCATACCCCATTCATAACAAGCACACTGTTAGGATTCTGATTTAAAATGCAATTTGTTTTTGTGCTTCTGTCTAGACAAGGCTCACATTGCCACCTTAGGGTGAGGATTTCCTACTTTGATTACATATGATGGATACTACCACATGCATATTTCAGTAAGATGACAAGTGAGAGAGAAAGACTGAGGTAGAAATTGAAGAGGAAGATTAATAATCTCTTTTATCAACAAGAGAGACAAATAATACCATTTATTTAAACCACTATTTATTGATGAATTGATTGTGATTTTATGGTAATGTTCAATGATTTATCATTCCTCGAATTATCTCCATGTTCTTTGGCAAACAGATGCTGAAATATTTCATGCTGATGAGGCTCATTTAAATTTGAGAAACTTAGACTGAGAGAAGCCAAGGGTTATCCGACATCTGCAGTGTCTCTGATTTTTAAACAAACAGATCAACAGATCAGCCAAATGAAACAAATGCAAAAAAGATTCAGTCATTCTGTGTGTGTGAGTGTGTGTGTGTGCATTTTTGTTTTCACTTATCTTGCTTACGTGCGAATGAACTCCAAGTGCGTTCTGCTGAATCTCCATTTTCCTTTAATCTTCACTCGCAGTTTATGCTGAGATGAAGCATAATACACATCAATCAGAAACACACACACACACCAATGCATATATCAAAGATAAAATTAATGATATCAAACAGTTATAAATATGTAGATTATCCATTGCAGTCTGGAAATAAACACACGCCATGTTTGCAGTCACAACAAAACACATTTTGACACCAGCACAAACTGTAAGACAAGAATAAAATCGCATTTTGAGCACTACTTGACATGAGCAGTTTTTCTACTTGAGGTCCAGTAAAGTCCATTCTTGCAGAATTAAAGATGTCTGCGTTTATTTTTACTCCCAAACTAGTGCCAAATCCACCCTCCCACCAGGTGGGGGCTCCCACCTGGTGATCCCACCCTCAATGCATAGCACCCACAGCATCTAACATTTCAATGTCAGTGACCACAAAATTCCCCCAGAGGTCCTGTGTCCCTTCCCCTGACAGGTCAGAGCTGTTTTAGCAGAACAAGAGGGGTCTACAAAATGTTGGTTTTTATGTTGGGACTGATCGGCGTATAGACGCTAGAGATCGGGGCACAGGTGGGACTGTTCAGCCATTTGACTGGAGTCACACTTCCACTTTATCACATACACAGCTGGATGGCAAATTAAAGGAAAAAACAAAATTAAAGTGCTTTGATCAGGTGTTAGGCCACCATGTTCAGCTTCAGTGCCCTTTGGCACTGATACTGGAGTTGGGAACAAGCAAGCCAGCTAGTGCTGCTAGCTGCACCAAGGTACTGCAGACAATGTGAGGTTCCCTGCACCCTGTCCTCAGTTTGCAGAGCTATGACAGCACTTCTGTCCCTCATGCCCTTATTTTCAGGAGTTAGTGCAAGAGTTTGCCCACACTATGTACTCACACAAAAATGCACCAAAAATATTCCAGAGAGGCCCTGCAAACTGTCCAGCGAGGGACTCATATAAGAGGAGCACACCCCTGCAGTACCTCCCAGATGCCATCAGGTAGAAACCTGCTGGAGGAAAACAAAAGCAAAAGAAGGACAAGGGAGGAAATCTTAGACTATGGCTCCACCGTAAGGGTAATGAGCTGCCACTGTCATCCATAATTTTAAGAACATGAGGTCACCACTTAGCAAACTGGAAGAGCTCTGTCTAAACGAAGGTTCTGTAACAAGTACAGAGGCTCATGCATCATGGTTTTCACTGAATCAAGGCTGGCCTCTATACTGGAGCTAGATGGCTTTTCCTGTGTATGGACGGACAGGAGGAACTCTTCAGGGAAGAACAGAGGAGACTAATAAAAGACGTAAACAATACAAAGTTAGACAACATATATGCCTTAGGAGCGCTCTGTTTCTCCATGAGACTATTTTACCTCTCAAGAGAATCTGGGAACATTATATGTGCTGTGTATGTTCCTCTAAGTGGAAATGCAATAAGAGCTGCAAATTGTGTAGCACAGCTCTCAAACTCAAAGTCCACAGGCCAAATGCAATCTGGCGCTTCATTTTATTTGACTTGTGAGAGCCTGAATGAATCCTGATTTTGTTATTCGTGGACTGAAGATGTCAGTCTGCTGTACAGTGGCACTCTAGCTGAGTGGCTGTAGCTAGATTGCAGCGGTTTAGCAAAGTTCCACCAAGAAAGCCAGCTTTACCGTGGCTTAAGGAATCACAATTATCAAGTGTGTTTGAGAAGGTGCATTATTAAAGTTGTGCATGCTGAAGTTGTGTGAATAGTTGTACACTTGGATGTCTTCCTGCAATTCATTTTGCTGGACTTCTGCTTTCAGAGTTACTTATTAATTATTAAGTGAGCCATAAAACCAGTAATAGCATGCAGAGGCATTTATGTAGGCCTAATATGATAAGTACAAGTACATACATTTATGTTGTCTTACATTTACTTTGTAGACAACTAAAATGTTTAAGTAGCCCTGCAGTGAAATTGAGTTTGATGCTCTTGATCTGTCAGAATGCTCTCACACTCAACTACAGCGCACTTCCCCTTCATTCTTGGTGATTTTAATTACTTACTTGAGATGGCTCCACCTTGATTTTACCAGTATCTTAAATGCTGAACAAGAAAGTTATGGATAAATGCGATAAAGGGAGAATTAAAAGTGCCTACAAAGCTAAAGCTTTTCTTCCTTCTTCTCCAGCTCAGATCACTTGACTGTTCACCTAATTCCAACAAACAGATCTACGCTCAAATCAAAAGCAGGGGACTGAGAACAATGCAGGAGCACTTTTCATAACTTGAGGCTCAATGAGGCAACAGATTACATTAATTTTTGTGTTAACGATGTAATTACTAAAAATTCATTATATACTTCCCCAACAATAAGCCATACATTACTAGAGAGGTAAAAAGCAGCTGGTTTTAAGGAACAAAGACCGTTCTGAGGAAGGGAAGAGAGAGACACTGGTCTGCAGTTGAACAGAGCTTCAGTGCAACAGACCATAAAAGGGGTTGGGATTGTGTGAAAAACATAACAATCATGAATTCTGATACGAAGCAGCTTATCACTCTGGATGAACAGGACAGTGCTGACAAACTTTTTTTTTTTAAATTTGAAAAATGTTTCTTATTAGGGGTCTCAGGCCTTAACTTCCATCACCACTATTGATGTTCCTTACAGGTTGAAAGTTGAACCACAGCAGGTATAGACCATTTTAGACCATGCGGTAAGAAATCAAAAAGGCTGAATGGATGGTTTTCCTCGCTGCTTAAACTTGCTCATCAGATGTAACTGCTGCATGGTGTCCTATTTTTCAATGGCCTGTCAGTGGACAGCCACAGTGTTCTGGCTCTCTGTCCATAATCATGCTTGAAATAACAAAAATGACTCTGGACCAGTACCTTTATCATCTGTAGTAATGAAGTCTTTTTAGAGAGTCTTATTAAACATGCTTGAGACAGATGTGCCCATGTCTGGACCATCGTCAGTTTATATACAAGCAGGGTAAGCGGAGAAAGCTGTCATTGGTGTGGCACACCTAATCAGGAAGTATTTCAAGGTTCACAAGATGTATGCATACTTTATTTATTTTTACTAAAAACATGTGAGCTCACTCATTATCGTAAAAGTTAAAACAAAAGGCAGAACGCCAAATAGTTACGTCGTCAAATCCTCTGATGACGCAGTTATATTAAGCCTGCCTTATGGTGACAATGACTGCCTCTTCGGCTTTCACAGTTATTTTATCAACATAAGTAATGAAGTCATACTGCAATCTCATTAAGGTTAAAGTCTTTGTGTTCATTGGGGAGATGTATTGCTATAGGTATTCCAACAAACTAAACTGTGTGTCCACACTGAGTAGACTATCTGTGTGCTAGGCTGGTGCAGAAACCTTCTCAGGAGAATCAGACTGTTTAGACAAACAGGCCTTTTCTTATTCTACAAATCTCAGAAAATATACTGCAGGAATGGAAAACCATTCTTTCAAAAGAAAGTCCCTCGTTTAGTATTTTAACAATGGTGGTGTAGAGCGCTCTCTAATACATCTTTCAAAAATTTACACTAGGTGTTCAGCTGGGTTGAGATCTGGTGACTGTGAGGAAAAGACAAAGAACAGAATTTTTCATTGTCCGCTCGTGTGGAATTTCATCTTTGGTTTAAAAGCAAACCACACGTTGTTAGTCCAAGATGTAAATAAAACAAGGGAACATGACGAAAACAGTTCATATATATAATGTACACACATATAATATGCCCACCTCTCACAAGGACACAGCTCAATGCATTCTCTGCTGTAAAATCTCAAAGAGCTCCTACCTTAAAATGGGCTTCATAATTTACATCTGTGGGCTTTTTTAAAAGGAGCCACGTCTGAAAAATTTGGTAGTGGAGCAGCTCATAAAATCTACAGTTATTGCAATAAGTCTTGGGTGTTGTATTCTCGCATATTAAAGGGCATCCTTGTACAAATAGAAGACTGCTTATTGCAAGCCAAGGTGTTTGATGAATGATGAAGAAATCACAGTGTGTGTGTGAGAAAGATAATTAAATTCATGAGTGGGAGAGATTAAGAGGATAAGATTTGTATGGCCGTGCTATAGTGACTTGGAAGGAGGGTTTTATGCACGTACTGCATACATATACATATACATAGATTTATTAAATATATGTCTGCCTTGTGACTTTCCACACAGACAGTGATTCAGCTGCATTTTATAATCATCTGTCTCACATGCATCAGACAGAAAAGATATGTTTCAGTTTTGATCAGTACAGCTGTCTGCACAGGCTCCATAACATGTCATGTTTTAATTGCACTCTACACACAAGAGATATTTTTACCCTTCAAAACTTTTTCTCTTCTGCTTTAGGAAAGTAACTACAGTCTGTGCATTGGGATCTAAACACTACCAAAATACACAGTACCATGCCTGAGTGCATCCTGTGTAGACACTGACATTTAACGACACAGTATTATTTACTGAAGATGGGTAACAAAGAGACTCAGGTGGCAGAGGTTATATTTTGTTTGCATTATTAGGCAATCGCTGTTAAAGTGATAAATGAAAATCAGATTGTATTATGACACCTGTTTTTTTACACACACACACACACACACACATAAACAGAGTCTCGAAGAGGGTTTCAAATGACTGAGTCAGGCAGCAGGTGAGTGTGAGTGAACTTCCAACAGATCTTCCTAACAGGTGAACCAGGAACAAACGAAGGAACTCCCATTTAGAGATCTGTCTAATACTTTTGATACTTTTGT
Source organism: Scatophagus argus (assembly GCF_020382885.2). Lineage (NCBI taxonomy): Eukaryota > Metazoa > Chordata > Actinopteri > Scatophagidae > Scatophagus > Scatophagus argus. Next base: position 4,392,743 of record NC_058493.1, read on the forward strand.
CTATATAGTGTATTTCACATGTTTAGCTGCAATGAAAGTAACATGCCTAGAATATTCATTTATTTCAAGATTTCTAATTTTAATTCAATATTTTCCAATGGTGGGGCGGCACGGTGGTGCAGTGGTTAGCACTGTCGCCTCATAGCAAGAGGGTTCCAGGTTCGAATCCCGGTCTGGGCCCTTCTATGTGGCGTTTGCATGTTCTCCCTGTGCCTGCGTGGGTTTTCTCCGGGTACTCCGGCTTCCTCCCACAATACCAAAAACATGCACTTTAGGTTAACTGGCTACTCTAAATTGCCCCTAGGTGTGAGTGTGAGAGTGTGTGGTTGTTTGTCTTTGTGTGTTGGCCCTGCGATTGACTGGCGACCAGTCCAGGGTGAACCCCGCCTCTCGCCCGTAGTCAGCTGGGATAGGCTCCAGCTCCCCCGCGACCCTGACGGATAAGCGGTATAGAAAATGGATGGATGGATGGATTTTCCAATGGTCATTCTCATTCACAGAGAAGTGAAAACTGAAAATAGAAATGGGAATTACTGGGCAGTCACTTAATAAAGCAAGCAAAACTACTTTACGAAGAACTGCTAGTTCCATGTTAAAATCGTGTTTCAATTTAAAAGACATAAGGAAAAAAAAAAAAACCATGCATGGGTGTTTTTTGGGGGGAAGAGAGCGCTGCTGTGCATCTCTGTGTGTGTAATTGTGATGTAAAGATTGGACCGGCTGGGTCATAAAAATAATCATTCAGATTAATAGCAGATATTATTACATTATGACAATACAATTCCTTCCCATACCCCCAACAGCAGAAATAGTAAGTGTGTCTCCATATTAAGAGAGACACTGTGCACAGAAGTAAAAAGTTTACACTTTGTTTCCTCTGGAGCGTTTCCCCTGTCCTGTCAAGTATGTAACTGCAGCTTTTAGTTTTGCTGCTTAAATGTCCCACCATATTTACTTCAATGACATTGCACATATGAAATCATTTAAAATACTGCTGCTTTCTAAAGCTCTCAATACAGATTATGATGATGTCGCTTTATTATCATAGGAATCACAACAATTGAGATGAGTGAAATCATAGGGTTGTGCAGAAATGCTATATAAAATACCTTAAATATGTTTTCCTCTGCTTGCTTGCACTAGTTTGTTTGGAACTAACAGACAGGTTGACATATAGTAATTTACAACTTTAACTCATTTTACCAAAATGACTCCATATGAGGTGAAAAGCCATGTTAGATCATATTATCTCAATATTTACTTTAGTTTTACACAGCATCATTTCAGGACTAATGCTGTAGCTGCACAATGCTGGCTGAATGGAAAAAATAGGAAAACTTTCTGTTATTCCAACTTGAGATTGTTAATGCATATTCCCAAGTTGGTTACATCTGTCGCCATACTGTGTTGGATAATTGCCCTGGACTCCCTAACTGAGAGACCTCAGAAAGTCCGGCTGGGCAACAACATCTCCAGCACCACCACACTGAGCACAGGAGCCCCACAAGGTTGTGTGCTCAACCCTCTGCTGTTCATACTGCTGACTCATGATTGTGAGGCAATGCACGGCATGTCAGCTTACAGAGAGGAGGGGCGACATCTCACGGACTGGTGAAAAGTCAACAACCTGTCCCTGAATGTCAACAAGACCCAAGAGATAGTCGTGGACTTCAGAAGAGCACAGTGTGACCACTATACGCTGAACATCAAAGGTTCCACCGTGAAGATCGTCAAGAGCACCAAGTTCCTCTGTGTTCACTTGGCAGATGACATCACCTGGTCCCTCAACACCATCTCCATGGTCAAGAAAGCCCAGCAGCGTGTCCACTTCCTGAAGAAGCTGAGGAAAGTCCATTCTCACCACATTCTACAGGGGGACCACTGAGAGCATCCTCTGCATCACTGCCTGGTATGGTAACTGCACCACAGCGGATCGCAAGGACATGCAGCGGGTAGTGAGAACAGCTGAAAAGATCATCGGTGTCTCTCTCCTCCCCTTCAAAGCCATCTACAGCCATCAGCATTGTGGATGACTCTGCACAGCCATCACACAAACTGTTCACTCTTCTGCCATCTGAGAAAAGATACCGAAGCATTCAGCCTTACAACCAGACTGTGCAACAGCTTCTTCCCCCAAGCCATAATCCCCCCTTAATTCTCAGAAGCTGGACTGAGTTCACTACACAACAAAACATGCACATTGTCACCTTGTATCTCATAATGTTTACAGCAACTGTTCTGCCATTTACACTGTGTACAATACTGTCCAGGGCGGCACGTGGTGCAGTGGTTAGCACTGTTGCCTCAGAGTGAGAGATTTCCAGGTTCACGGTCTGGGCCCTTCTATGTGGAGTTTGCATGTTCTCCCTGTGCCTGTGTGAGTTTTCTCCGGGTACTCCGGCTTCCTCTCACAATCCCAAAAACATGTACTTTAGGTTAATTGGCTACTCTACATTGCCCCTAAGTGAGAGTGTGTGGTTGTTTGTCTTTGTGTGTCAGCCCTGCAATTGACTGGCGACCAGTCCAGGGTGAACCCCGCCTCTCGCCCGTAGTCAGCTGGGATAGGCTCCAGCTCCCCCGCGACCCTGACAGATAAGAGGCATAGAAATTAATGAATACTGTCCATACCTGCATTATGTATAGCCCTGTGTTGGTTTGTGTTGTGCCCTTAAACAGGGGAATAGTAGTGGGAGGGGAGTGAGGAAAAACACGCAGCTCTGTTGTTCACTCATTGTACTGAGTGAGAAAACAAAGAGCGTCTCCCTCTACCGGAGCCCTGAGGCATCACCAACAGATCGCAGAGTAATCAACCTACTCATATGAGGCTCTGCATCATCCTTCTTTGTTTGTCTACTTGCCTGACTGGCTGCGTACATTGACAATAAACAATGCTGGCACACATTAGCAACTAATAATGAAATCAAATATGATGAACAAATAACAATAACAGTAATGAAGAAGAATGAAATGAACCTTTTTTAAATGAACTATTTCACCTGGGAATGAATAATAATAATCTAAGCTGAATTGCTTTTGTTTGTTTGTTTGCTTGGTCACATAATAACCTGTCACATTTGCACTGTGTACAGTATTATAGGTTGTATTCTACAGAAAATTCTACTGTAGAACCTGGTCCCTGGAGGAACACTGCCTAGTTTCACTGTTCGCTGTAACTGTAAACAGCTCAAATGACAATAAAAAAACCTCTTGACTCTTTACTTGATTTGACTCTTAAGCTGCGCATGGCTCAGAGAAAAAGACCCAAAAGCATGGCTCTGGATCAGAACTTGAGAAGCACTCACAGTCTTTAAATGGACAGCAAAAGCTCTGTATGGCAAGGCAGTTAGAACAGGCAAACAAATCCAAAGGGCTAGACAAAGATCCTAAACAATGGTCAAACAGGAGTCCAAAAAACAGGCAGACAAAACACCAGGGTTATTGAGGGACTGTATAAATCTACATGCATGACAAACTGGCAGAGAACACTATGGGAGAGCTGGTATGTATAACCACTAAAGAACAGGGCACGGGTGAGACTGATCAGGGCAGGGCAGGGAAAGCAGAAAACAATACAACATTCTACAGTACAGCACTAACAGAGGAAACACCGCAAAAACACTGTACGGTCTAGCTGGAGGCTGTGACAATTTGTAATTTGCAATTTCAATTTGTGTTAATACTGTATTTTATTTAGTGTATGACAACGTGACAGTATGTCAGGGGAGCAGCATGAACAATACCAGTACCTTGAAAATGAAACAGTGTAATCGAATTCAGCGATTGTTAATATCAATATTTAAACCTATGCTTTCCTTCTGTGACATTTCAAAATGTCCTTTGTCAGAAGGACTTATTTCCCATATTTTCCACTCAGAAACTAGGCGGCTGACGTAAGCTGGTTTTCCAACTTGGCAGCCATCTCCACGATCTGTACAATAAAACATGAATGCAGCATCTTACTATGCAAATTTGTATCCAAGATGAACTTCAGCATGACGTGATCCTTTAATGGCATATTGAAGCACTGTCAGCATTTAGCCAATATGTCACAGGACTCTCAGAAGCCAGCTGGCTAAACAGAACAGGCATAGAATATGTAGCAACAGTGACACAAGTTAGCTAAATGGTCAGTTCCACTTTGTTTGGAGATTTTTTTTTTTTTTAAATCCAGTCACAGTTTGTCCAAACAATAGTACAAAGTAAGTCCCTTGACAGAAGAGATGTCTCAGCTCAGTACAATAACTGATTCACTTGAAAAAAGAATTTAAAACTAAGTACAGTAATAAATACACTAATGCACTGGTGGATGTTTTAAGATGGCTTCCCTTGTCTGTGTATGTACTGCATGTATGACTTCTCCATGTCACACTGACACGCTAATCCAGACTGAGAGGGTGTTCCATAAGCAGATGGTACTGGTAACTAAGCTTTGGCTATTTGGGAATCAGTTTGCTCTTTAATTGGACAAATTTGTCCAATAAGTCACAACACATTATCATGTTATACAAATGTGCTCACAAAGAACCCTGAATTAGAATTAACACAGACACCATAAAGTCACACACATGCACAGAGGCAGCTGAGCAGCTGATCAAAGTTTCTGTCCGGTAAGAAGGGTAAGTGTGGTTATGGAGCATAAAAACAGCATAATTAACTGCAGAAATGTTTTTGTTTTTTTCTACTCAAGGAAGTGCTTTTACCACACAGTAATTCTTGTGACATTACATTTCTTTATGGGCTTGCAGTTGCCAATTTGTAGTAAAATAAATTATGTCTTAGAGACAGATTGAGAGTGCTCATATTATTATTTGACTGGTGTTTAATCCAAACAAATCTAAGAGTGTTCTCAGCAGATACAGAAATAATTGTCTCAGCTGTAATAGTACATTTTATGCGTCTTGTTTGGTGATTAAATTATCATATAGTAAACTGTATTTCAGAAAGGAAAGAAAGCAGCTTCTCTCTCAGTTAAAGAAAGAGAATTGTTGAAGCACATTTTTGGAAATGTACACTTTTCCACCACCGGAACTTACCCCAACCTGCCTGTAACTGTTCACTGCATTCTGGATATTATTCTCTTTCCATCAGTTCTTTTGAAACATTTTTTGATGTATATGTTTTCTTTGAGCCAGTCTTCAAGGCAAACTCAAGCATTGTACTGTATTTGCAATTTGCATCTCTTTATTGCATTTTCAGAAGAATTAACCTTTGTTGTTAATTCCCATGAGGTCTTGTGGCTACCCCCCACAGAAGACTCCTGGAGCTGCCCTCAGATGATATAGATTGTAATATTTAAGCTTAGCGGATGCAGCCTAACACATAGATTACAGATTGCACACATTACATGAAGGTCACTGATGTTCTCCTACGAGTGACTGATACAGTCGAACATTACCAACGTAATACGTTCATACATTTTTCATGAATGCAAACTTAAGCTTTTCACATGCAACTCAGCTCTCACGTATCAATATGTTTATATAACCCTTAAGTTTAAACCAAATTGTTACAATCATAACAAATGGTTTGGGAATTCTAATTGTTTCATTGCAGTTGCATGATATATACACATCATGTGCCTGTCGAAGAATTCTGTTTCACACCAGCTGGGACAATCGCCTCCATCTAACAACACAGCAGGCCAGTGTAGAGAAGGCAGACAAACAGGAGCGAATGATTAGCATAAGTTATTATTCAAGATTGTTTGATGTTTTGCCATTGTTGCAATCACTGCAGCTGCTGCGTGTTATCTTCACTTGATTTTAGGTTTATTTTCTTATACCTTTACATCCACCATTGCAAGTCGAATCTATCAAACTCTGAGCTATTCCACTTGAGGTGCTTTTTAACACTTTTCAACTGCAGCTGGCTCATCTCGACTTTCATCTACTTTTGTAGCAAGCTGAGAGTCATCACAATGTCCTGCAATGACCTGTTTGTGTATTGTCCTACAATGTCCTGGTCCTTCAAGTCTGCTGTTTGTAGAGAAGCCATTTGTATTCCTCCCAGTATTACTGAATGTTGGTTCTGAGTTTTATTTAAGAACTGGACACACATGCAGATGCAGTGTGGCAGAGACAGATGGCTAGGTTAAAGAGATCTTAATGAAAAGGAATGGAGGGGCTAGAGCACAACAGGAAAAGGTCAGCAGGCAGCAGGGGAGAACAGAATGGAAACCAAAAGGAGCAAGCAGATTGAAAGTAAAGACTGAAGGCAACTGAAGTGAGCTGTCTGGACACTGGTGAATATTATGTGGAAGTATAAGCCACACAAAAAGACTGCAGGAGACAGATGAGTTTACATTGGATTTGACATTTTGAGTTGATTTATAAACTAAGATCAAGTTAAAATCAAATTAACATTTAGGTACTGTAAGGACAAAGTTGATAACAGTTGCTGTTTCTGTCATTGCTGTTGGGTTGGTGTGAATGATAATGATCATGCCTGGAACAAAAAACGTCTCAGCATGGATTATGTGTTACGTTATATTAACATTACGTGTGTCTTACGTGCACCGCAAGTCTAAACCTACAACATAAATGATCCATGTTATACTGAGACAGTACCATAGAATGCTGAATGTTGCTGTACTAAATCACTCCAAATCACATCCAGATCACCAAACTATCACTCGAAAATTCATTTGTCAATGAAGACGCACCCCTAAACAAACCCACCACACAAGCGGTTTGTGGCAGAACTGCAAACAAAAAGTCTGGCACTACAAACGAGAGCTGGAAACGTAACCCCAAAGCCAACAGTGAGAAGCAAAGAAGGCTGCAATAAAGGACATATAATCAAAAAAGCAAGAGACCAATACTTTACACTTTAGTTTGTTTGTAATTTTTTTTTTTGCTTTAATGATTTTTATTCTCTCTCAATTATGGTGGCACAAACCTGATTCCATACTTCAAAGAAACAGAAACAGTAAGAACTGAACTCACAAGAACCATCCATAAATCCACCTAGGGTGCGTTTGAGGTCATTCATCAGCAGAGAGAGCTACACTTTTAAACATGGAAGCATCATTCATATTAAATTCATAACTAATTTTGTTGAGAATGAAATTTAAGAACTTTAAGAGAGGAGAGACAAAGAGGGGGGAGTAGTATTGCATCAATTACATCCCACCAGTGCCGCCTTTACGCAGGACTTGTATGAAAGAAGCCTGTTAAACTCCTGTGTTGTTTTCAGAACTGAAGAATTATCCACATTCCTTTAAAATGTGTAAGATTTGTACAGATGCCTGCAGGCAGAGAGAGAGAGCGAGAGCGAGAGAGAGAGAGAGAGACCAAAAGATAGATTGGCTGCACCCTGATCGGCGTTTGGAAGTGAACATGCCCAAGAAGGCCTGATGATGTCCAAAAGTCCAAGAAAGCCCACTGGAGAAGCACTGAATCACTTCCCCTTCTGGAGCAAACCCTTCACTTTCACAGAAGAAGCAGATGAAACCAGTTCTTTTCCCAAGATAATTTGGGGTTGATGCATCAGAGTAACAAGGGTATGTTAGAGAGTGTTAGATCAAACTAGAGTTGCTTGTCAGCATAAGTCCAATGGCTAATTATCTCAGACATTTCCCTTTCTTGCCTCCAACATCTCTCTGCTGCTGAATGATACCCTGTACAGTTCAATATGAAAACTCTGACTTTGCATACACAGGACTGAACAACGAAATGAACACTAAATGCTGAAAAATACATTGCAATCAAGGCCTCCCATACTGTCAGATGATCCCATACCTCTTCATTAACACCACCAATTATGTTCCAAATATGTCAGCTTGAATTAATTTCAAACAGGATGTTACATAACCGCTAATCATATTAACGTGGATATACACTAATATGGATGTTGCAGTATTTTTGACTTTGTGCAGGACTCATGTTACGTGAGCTCTGGTCGTTGATGACATTATCTTCCATTTCTAAGCAGATGTGTCGCACAATGTTGGTGCTAATGAACGTTTGCACTAATGTAAACTAGCTCAAGTTGTTTACTAGCAGATAATCTGGAATACAGGTAAGAAAAATAATGCATAACAGACCACCTACCATTAATTAATTAATTACTAATTTGATGTTTAATTTTGAAGTTTTAATTGCCTTCACTGTGTGGAAAAGCAACAGTGAAGCGTAGTCCTGGACCCTGGACTGTCAATAGGACCATGGCACCAAACATGGCATTAAACAATGAACAAATCAATAAAAAAAATTCCATTATGTCACATAGAAGTTCAGCTTATTAAAGGTTTCGTTGCCCTATATGGCTTTAAAACACACAAAGGCTTTTCAGCTGGATATATGAAATCACTACATTTAATTATTACACGGAAAATGATTGCATTAGTTTGTGAAAGCAAATGACACAGGCAAATCATATTGACTTATTTCACATTTATGTTTACCTGGAATTAAATGTCTAGAACATTCATTTATTTCAAATTGGATCCAACACATATAAGTACATATATGCTATACATATATACGTATGTAAATATATGTGTGCATATATGGATATATGTGTATAGTTGAAAGACATATATGTAGGAGGGCAATTTCGAATATGTGCACATATGTTGGAAAATACATGTGGCATGTTCATGTTTTACATTTTCATATATTTTCTTTCCATGTGGGACTGTATAGTGAAAAAGGTGTAAACAGCATGATGCAACAACAGTGCCGCTCTGCTGTTGCATCATGTACATCTATCCATCCAGTCTGATAAGGGGACTGAATAAGATACAGACATTAGGTTGTTTGATTATTTAATCTTATTCCACTTTCTGTTGCAGATATGACACGTAGTTGAAAAATGAAATGAAAATGTAGTAATTGTACCTTTAATTCTGTTAAGTCATGCACAGTGTTTTCAAGGTCTTACTGAACAACATACTTCTGTTTTGTCAACCATATGGGGATATTTTTTAAAATGTTCTTTATCACACACTGGTGGGAATATATGACAACACTACGATCTTAGGTTGCATAAAATATTCTAAAATCCACTTACTGTAGTGAACTCTTTTGTTAGGCCGTGATGTCGCAAAATTCCAGCAAAAAAGAGGAAAAACTTTTCTGAATGTACCGGCCAGTTGCATGGAGACACCAGGATCAGCCGAGGTCTTTGGCTTTGCTTCCACGTTGGAAATGAGAAAAATCTCAGCCCATCGTTTGTTTTACCGAAGCGATCACGTGAACGATTGTGGCAGTTAACGACACAGCACGTTCGCACCACGTTTTAGCTTGTTTAAACAAAACAACAGAACACAAGAGCAGCGTCACGCATGCAGCCGGCGTAAACAAACTTTTCAGTTGCCTGCAAAGCCCACAATGCATTGCGGTTTTCCCACTCTGCTGCGTCACACTTTGGAGCCCTATAGCCTTCTAAGCCGGGTGTCTCGGTTCGTCTTTATGAGTCGGTAGTTCGCCCGTCGCCGCAGTATGGATCGAGTTGATGATAGATGACAGAGTGTGAGGCCACTTTAAAAACTGCTGCATGCAATAAAACAATCAAAAGCTATTGTCTTAAACATTGAATTTTCTTCTGCAAACCTCAATCTGCATTGAATTAAAATAAGTACAATCATAAATACATTTTGTTTGAACATATATGCACATTACATCATTTGCAAATAAAGTGAGATATAGGCATTATGTATGGCATATATGCAGAAAGTCAGACATATATGAGCTATATATAAGGCGTTATGTATGACATATGCACCTGTGGCATATATGTGGATATAAGTCATATATGACACATCCACATACATGCACATATATGACCCTAAACATGGCATACATGCAACATATATTCTGCATATATTTGGATTTGGATGTTCATATATTTCCTTTCTGTGTGGGTAATGTGGGACAGACAAAATTCTTTGTTGCTGAGCCTGTTCCCAGGAGGTGAGGCCTTACATGTACTTATATTTAGCATACCATATCAAGACTAAATGAATTCTGCGAGACTGAAATACGTTTGAAAGGGAAATATAAATGAATTGTGTAGTTTACACTAACTGCATTTTCCTAAATTTCACAATCCACCAACTCCCTTCTTTTCAGTGCTGTCTGTGACACTCTGAAGACTTGAGGAGCAGCTCAAAAAGTAATCAGGGAGCTGCAGCTGGGGCTGAGACATCTCAGGGTATATTCAGGAAATGTCAATAGATGCAGAGGGCATGACATGATGATAGTAAATGATGAAAATGTTGCTCTTTTAATCTAAACAAGTGACACCAGAATCTGATGTCTGTCTCTTATCAAAATCCATTGTAGTTATTCTGGAAACACAATTCACATTTGTCTTCTGATAAACATGAAGCAGCCAAATAATGTACATAACTACAGCTGTGCAGCAAGTGCAAACGAAATCGCTGGCAAGATTTCTGAATGTTTCAGGTTCGCGGCCCTCAGAAGACGCGACACAATTGCAACAGACAGGGCTAAGCTTTATTAAATGTCAGCTCTGTCTATGATTCGGTATAATCAGTTTGTGTGTGTGTGTGTGTGTGTGTGTATGATAGAGAGAGAGACTGTGTGTATGGTGGGTATCTAAATCTTCAAGCAAGCTGGTGCGTCTTTCCTCTTGTTTGGTTCTGACATGATTTAACAGGAGCTGCACATCTCTCATCCTTTGTCTTCTTTTGTAACATTAAAAAGACATATTTATAACACAATGCATAGAATCCAAATACTTTGCACTAGCATGACAAGGTTTGGACCTGAATCAATTTATAACACTGCTAAATATCAATTTACATTGATTTTCAGCTGAAAAACAGTGCTTTGGGGCTTTAGTTACATTTTAAGCTATACAATATTAGAAATGTATTTTCTTGCATTTGACAGTTTTACAGTTACACTTTAACTACATAACCGAATGAAAAACTGAGCATATGGATGTTCCAAAGATAGAATCACGTATCGTTCACTTGTCAATGTCAGCTGTCCATCCAGATTAAATCATATATATAATGAGGGATATAGGACAGGGAAACTGATAGAAGGTGTGTCAGACTTGGAGATGTTTAAATGCCATGCATGCACAGAAAACATGCAACATGTACTCTAAAACTAGATCAGACAACTCACAGAGGACATGATGTGAGGTGGAGATAAGGCCTCCTGTCTAACCCCTGTCTACCCTATTTTTGTCTTTGGTCACACAGAATTTTAGTCTTGAAACTTACTTTATTCTTCCTGACTGGGGTCAGTATTTCAATTAAAAGGATCCAACTACTTGAAAGCAGATTTTCAAAGCAGCACTTCTGTCTGCCTTCTTCTCCCTAATAGGAGGCACTGTCACAAAACAATGTGCAACAGTCAAACAAGCTCATAAATCTACCCTAACCATAGTTATACTACAGTAAATGATTATTTTTACTGTGTCAAGCAAGTATTAGCTCCAGAATATCTTATGCAACATGATGAAATCAGTAATGAAGAGGTGAAATATTGAGTACTGATCAGTATTCATAACATGCCATTTAATCAAACACAAATGAACTTACTAATAAGAACCAATTAAGAACAAAATTCTCAATGTTATTTCCATGCTAACGTAAAAGTCAACCATAATTGCTGAGCAAATCATTTACATAATGATAACAAATAACTTACATTGTGTTCATTCATGCATGCACAAAGAAAGACGGGAGGCAACTTCCTATAAGTGGTCATTCAATTACATATGAATTCATTTGGTTGATTCGGACAGTGCGTGTTAGTGCTTATTCAGAACACCTCATTTAAATAACTATACCTAAAATACATAAATAAAAATATAAAAGATGTACCTCCTCTTCTGCTTCTCATTTCTGTAACTCAAGCTAACGATGTTTACAGCTCATCTAAACTTGAGGCCTTTTGTCACAATTTTTTCTGGCTGTGGTACAAGAAGAAAATTGGCCCAGTTGTTTTTCCAACACCAGAGCTACTTGAATTTTTGAAAATAAATAAATAAAATTTGCACAACAACAAGTTATTTTTCTCTAGTCAGGCATTTTATTGGGAGAATATGAAATGCTACAATCTAGATACATGTAAGAGGTAGTGGGTTGTGATTTTTTTTTCTTTTCTTCAGTTTTTGAAAAATTCACCATGTCCCCAGTCACTTTGTAAAACTGTTTCAAGAATAATTTGGATATTTCTCTCTTTCCACAGTGATGTTATACAGTCAGTTTATAACCTTCCTCATGTGGGAATAATCCAATTTTGTAACATGTAAACCTCCTCAACTTTAGAGCAGTGCAAAATATTACTCGTTAAAAAAGTTTTTTTGTGAAATGTCACTGGTGCACAGTCTAGTTCTTCATTCAAAGCTGAGTCCACTGGTAGTTAGTGTTGCTGCCAGTTCCTGCCTGCCAAATTCTAGTTCACACATAATTACCTATGCATGAGTAGCACACGTGCAGTGTTCCCGCTGTGCAGTCTCCGTCTACTGCCAGTGGTTGGTGTGTATCATCCAGTTGTTTTACGTGGGGGTGTAGCATGTAATCAGAAGCATGACAGCCTGAATTTATGAATTTAGCATACTGAGATCCTGAGCCAGTAACAAACATAAACACACACAGTCATTATATTATAAATTTCTTATTTGAATTTGAATCCCTTATTTGAAACAAGTGCACAAACGCACTACCTTTCATCTTTAGTGATACTCTGCCATGCAATTTAAGGCTGATCTGTTTCTGTGCTGTAGCTCTCATTGGAGATAAAAAGAGGTCAGTGTTACTCTTAAGTCTGTTTTTGAGTTATGTTTTAACCTTGTGTATGTGAGTGTTTGTGTGCGTATGTGTGTGTGTGAGAGAGAGAGGGAGAGAGTGAGAGAAAGCACTGAGAAAACTGAATAATTGATGAAATGAAATAATAATAAATAGGTGCTTTTCTGTGCCTTCATCTGTTAATTTCCCCAGTGAGTGATTACAGGCAAATGAAGAGGATGAGCATCACCAGTCACCTTCTCTGAAGACGATTGCCAGCTTAACGGCCCTATAACTGCAATCTCAATATTGATCAATAGAGCCCCACCATCTCGCGTGGTTTGAAACACAGATCGCATGCATATATTTTTAGGGAGAAAGAAGCTGCAGAAAGTGATAATAAAGTGAGAAGGTGATAGAAGGATTGTTTACGACTCAGTCTATGTGTCAGTAGGAGTTGCATTAGACATAATTTGCTGCAGCATTGCAGTGGAGGAATGGGGAGTTGCTCTGAGAGCAGCCATCTCACCTCACTCATTAGCAGGAGTAATGAATCCCTGACTATAGATCAGTGTCAAGGGGCTACTCCACTCTGCCCAATGAATCAATGTGCATTGTAGGTGTGTGTCTTATCATGGATGTAATGTGTTAACATGTATGAGTTTTGTCTCTCTTTCTGAGGTGTTTTATGCACATTTGTAATTATGTAAAAAGCAAAAGCAAGATTTCTAAAAATTTTAAAATTTTTACACCCACCCACACACTTATTCCAATATGATGGTTCAGTCATACTAACAGGAGGCACTCATCCAGCTGTTATGATCAGTTTAACACAAGTTTGTGCAGTTCAGAGAGCTTGGTGAATCTGACTTTGACAATGTTCTTGACATTATAGCTGCAATCAGTGCTCAGACATGGTGATGAGTCCATTGCATTTTTGGGTTGCTTGTGCAGGTGTGCACAATTTTTAGGAGTCCAATGACTTAAAATTCTGAGAATTGAATTTATGATCTAACTAAGCTTCTTTTGAGGGCAATCATTATGTCAGCTTCAAAGCTTCTAATAGGTTGTCTCACTTCAATTTGTGGATTTCACACACATCTTGTGAAATGACGGTTTCAGCTGTGGAGAGACATGGAGCTGGAATCAAAGGCATGGATCAATTATCCACAGTTACTACAAGAACACAGCTTCAAAGGATACATATCAGATCGCAATCTCTCAGGGTTGTGCTTTTTCCCACCTCCTCTCAGATTTCACAAACACACATACACAAAGAAAGAGAGAAAGAATACGCAGGGAGTAAACACACACGTGTGAAAACATAAAATTTTACATCCCCGCATTTGATATTGCTAATGTCATCAGAGAAGCTGCTTATTTTTGATAAATTACACTGATGAATGCTCTCATTAATAACCACAGAAGAAGTAATAAAAGTGGTTCACTGGTTTATGAATCTGACCCACTTACAGAGGAAGAGACAGAAGGAAACAGCAACAGAGAGAAAGAGGATGCTGCTATGCTGACGCACCTTTGAAACCAACTTGATGAACCTTGTGGAAGTGAAGACATTGTCACACATTAGCACATGTAAAACCAAAGAAGAAAGGAAGATGCGCTTGTCTGTTTTGGAAATACGAACTTATTCAAAGAAACAACAACGACAAAATGAACGAAAAGACATGAATGGGGCCTGAGCAGTGAGGCATCAAACTCTGACTCTCACTGTGATGCTTCGGTTTCAGAGGAGAATAAACGAGGTTGAGAAAAGTGGGCCTCCAGATGTGACTCCTTGTTCTTACGCCCCCCTTGGCATCATCTTCTGACAGCTGGAATGTGTTCAATTATATTCATAAATATAGGATAGTCTCACAGCTGACAAATATAGACTGGATTTGTATTATTTAAATGCAACCTGGGAGGAAAATTACAGCGTGAATATGCAAATGGGTTAAGAAGATTAAAAAGATCAGCAAAAAGTAGGAATAGATATGTAGCATGGCAAGTCTTCACAATAATGGAGAGAGGAGAAGGGATGAAAGGAGAGGAAGAGAGTGAAAGAGAGAGGTAAAAAAAGAGGAAATGAAAAGAGCAGAAAAAAGAAAGTAGAGGAAAGGAGGGGAGATCGAAGGGGTAGAGCAGACTGTGAGAGACAGGAGGAGAGGTGGAATCAGAAGAAAGGAGACAAAGTAGGAGTGTTTGTGAGAGGATCGGCAAAGAAAGGGTGAGTGAAGCTGAAACAGGACGAAAGGAGGGGATAAAGAAGAGCAGAGGTGTTATCTGGAAAGAGGAGTAAGAGCATTATGTGCATGGAATGATACATACAATGAGGCTGCAAAGCTCTTTTCTTGAAGAGCAGAGTGGGCCAGGCCTGAAAACTGATGCGGATCTTCACTGTCCTTCACTTGGAAGTCTTCAGACTTCGCTGCCTCTGTGCACACTTTGGTCCGCTGTGCTCTGCCAGTTAAGTACAATTAATCTCATACTGTCATTCTGAGAATAAAAAATGAGAGGAATAAAGGAAAAATCCACTGAATAAATCATAGCATGTGCAAGACTGCTCCCCCTCTCCCATTGTTTCATGTTTTTGAAATGAATTTGCTCAAAAAAAATTATTTACAACTATTTTCAACTCTTACAGCTAATAGAAAAGTTGCCATGGCAATGATTAATAAAATTCTTCTCCACGTTCTCAGAGTGTGGCTCCTCATTACCATGGTAATAAACACTGCAGGATCGTCTGGTCGTTATCACAAAGACATATCAGTGGGAACGAGATCTGTTTTCCAAAAAAGCGGTTAGTAATTGTGGTTGGGGAAGGGTGGGGAGTGGCGGGAGTAGAGCCGACTGAAGAACTGATAGACGGCGAGACAAAGGCTTTGGGGAGATAGAGCAGAAGATATATGAGAAAAGAGAACAGCTATGATGTTCAAACTTGGGCCTTCAGAGCTTTAAACAGATGCTATCACTATCCAAATGCCATTCAATCAAGTCCTTTCATTTAAAATATGTTCACCAGGTTCTTCATTCTGTACTGTGGATTTTGTGTGTGTGTGTGTGTATGTGTGTGTGTGTGTGTTTGTAATTGTAGAAAAAGAAAAAAGTATAAAAAGTCCATGATATTAAATTTGAATTAAATATTAAAACAGTCTCAAGAGGAGGACTAGATCCATTTTTACAGTTAAAGAATCACTGTTTCACCGTGGTTCTGCAATCCCCTAACCATGTTTCCAACACAGAGATGCATCTTCAAGCTCACTGTTGGTTCAGTTGACCTCTGTGGACTAATTAGAATATATTTATTTATGTACTTACAATCCATTTAGAAAGTTCCAAGTATTTGAAAATAATTATTCTATAAGTCCTCTTTTTTCTTTCTGAAAACTGAAACTGCACAGCCTTCAGTTTGCAACTAGAAAAAGTGTTTTAAAATCAGGCACACTCTTTTGATCAAGCAAAGATCAAGCACACAGAAACCCCTTTTTCAAAAAGCAGCCTTGTGATTTTGTCAATACATTACAGGCTGAACTCCAGAGAGGATTTTTTTTCAGCTCTCATAGCAAATGAGTTTGTTGCTTCTTTTAATATTGTCTCAGAAGACTAAATTAACCAAAGTGCATGAATATAAGGAGAAAATATTGTAACCAGCAAGTCATGACTCACATTTATAAAGACAATAACTCTAAAGCTCAAAGCCTTGGTCTGTTTTTGAGATTTTTTTTTTTTTTTAATGTAACAAAGCCTTTGTGGGGTTTGAAGAAAGTGTCCTTATAAATACTTAAGCTTCAATAATTATGCAGGCAAGAGATGAGGTTTCTGGTTTTCAACAAATCAAATCTCACAACAGGTTAGTGGTTTTCAACCTAAATTTTCCAGTGCATGGAAATGTCTTCTTTAAATTCCTGCTCTCCAGTTAATTGTATTTTTCTTGCTCAGTGACCAAGGATGTGGCGAGCAATCAAAGGAGAGTCAAAACATATTTCAGTAACAAAAGCTCCAAAATGTTGTTTTCATGACCCAAACAGCAAAATACAAGAAGTATTTTGTGTTTTGACATATTATCTCTTCAGCAGATATTTCTTTGGGATTTGTGCTCCAATTATTTGGCTTATTTGTCTCCATTGTGAAGTATTATTTGTGTCAATTACAGCTGTAGGCCAAGGAGAAAAGAGCTATGTGCATGTGTGGGAAGTGTATGGCCGAGGATTGGTCATCTCAAATTTTCTGAAGAAAAAAAAAGAAAAATAATTCATAAAAGTAATTTGGACTAATTCTAAAATTGTTGGTGTATGCATATATTTATCCAATCAAATTTGGGGTATTATTTGGGGTAACTAACAAACCTATTGGTTCAACATTGTTCCATTGTTCCAACAAAGGTAGAGACCCTCCCTTTCTGGTGTGCCTCATTGGATTATTTCAGAAAACATATGTACGACAGTCAAGGGTTAGAGACATATAATTTTTTAAAACCTGTTTCAATTGTGCCATGTTATACACCTAAAATTATTATTCACTGAGAGCAATGCTTTCTTTATGAACCAACAGTTTCTCCAACCTCCCATAAGCTTGTTTCTCCAACCTTTAGGCCTCCATTGCCTTTGATTTGTCAATTTAAAACATAATTTTGCAAGTGAAAAAAGTTGCTGTTTGTTGTAAGTATTAGTAAGTATGGTTAAGTATGATTAGTTTAGGGGGAAATGATTCAGTGAATTATACATAATAAATATCACCAACATGGCCATCAGCATGGGTTATTTCACCATGTTTTGGAATTAAAGTGGTGAAAGTCACTCCACCATAGTGGGCAAAAAGTCAGCTCAAAGTACTGGTAGAAACTGTCAAAAACATAACACTCCACCATACAACAGTTGGGGTCAAAGAAAGCCAATAACTGATCTCTGCCAACCACTGTGAGCTAACTATCCACCAATAGTAACCGTCACAGCACGTTTTAGCTATTTGGCACACTGACAATGAATATTTATGTCTTAGGTGTCCCAAATCTCAGCAGTGTGAACGCTCGTGTTATGAATACAGTTGTTTCTAATTTCCTATTCAGCATAATTCAAATGACAGAAGCTATGTTCCAACTATCAGATTTGCTTTTTTCATTTGATATTTCATAATTCACACAAAACTATTATAAATTGTCATTTATAATTAATGTTTATTAACATCAAAAGTATGATTTTTTTTTTCCCGTGAGAGGGGATGTGCCTTGGCACTTGGGGCTTCATGACCTGTTGTTTGTCTGATATATGCAGATGATATATTACTGTTCCTCAATGAACACTGGAAGAAGCAATTAAGCTAAATGAATCATACAAGATCTCAGACTAGTCCATTAACTGGAACAAATCCTCCGCCCTTCATTACATAATAAAAGCTGTGATGTGACATGCCCTATTCCACTTATCCATTAAGTACAGGCCACATCAAGTGTATTTAGCGTTTATGTTTTCCCCAGGCTGTCAAAGCTGTTTGAACCCAATGTCACTCCAGTACTTGAAACAATAAATGATAACTTTCACTGCTGGATGAACCTGCCACTATCAATTTTACTAGTTTAGTAGTTCTTAAAATAAATAATCTATTTTAAATGACTTCAACCCTAACCTCACTCCACCCTGGTTCAAGTCTCCATAATTTTCCAAATTCTACTGGAAAACAAGACACTGCAAATTAAACTGACTCCGCAAAAAACAAAAACACAAGGAGGTCTTTAATCTCTTCATTGCTAACTTTAACTTTGGCAGATTAGCCTTGGTATAGAAATGGATCCACCCCAATCACGCAGATAACCATAGTGAAAAAATCCAAACCCAAACCCAAACGCAAACCCACTAAACATTTCTAGAAAGAACTGATTTACTGTCCCTGTTTCTGGGCTGGCACATTCCATCACCCCTATCAATCTGCTTATTAGGACACATATTAACCACCAGTTTGAACAAAACAAAGTCAATGACTCTTTGTGGCGTTATCGCCAAGAGAACTACCCTCATGACTTGGAACATGGACAACACTGGAAAACTTACTCATAGATTTTGTCTCTAAGGGAAATTTATCCACTTCTATCAAAAACACTGGAACACAACCCCACTCTATATGGTCATCCTTCATTAATTTCTTACAAACCTGATTCCATGCAACATCTTTCTATGCTGTTTTGTTCACTCCATATTTCCAGATTAAGACCTGGTCACACCAACATTTAGAAAAAAGAGATTACTTTTGTGAGTTTCACTTTGGTGAATTCTGAAGCCTCCTGAGAGGAAAAAAAAAGCCAGAGAGACTAAAATAGAGGAATCTTTGCTATCATTGCTTATTAGTAGTGATAGGCCACCAAGTTTGATTCAGGCCACAAAAGAGGAATGGTTTGTATTCAGTAAGAAGGAAAGTATATTCTATGCAGCAGCACTGGACAATATTACATCACTACTTCAGTTGTCTATTGTGCTGTATTTGCTAATCCACACCAATCCAATCAAATTTGAAGAAGCTGATCAGTTTCCTTTCATACCCTGCTCACATGTTCTGTTTAACTCAGAAAAACATCACGTTGCTGAACTGAAACACCCTCTAACTGCTGTTTCACTGTGACTTTAATCGAGAACAGATGTAAGCCCTCAATCCTCTGTCTACTATATCCCTTAATGTGCTACTTTTCTTATTTCCACATATAAACCCTCTCATGCCTTTGATAACTGCCTTGTGGTGTTCAGGGCTTAATCTGTTAATGAAGAGTGTAATTATGCAACATTGTCAGGTAGAAAATAAAATCCCACCCACCTAAGTTTCCTCTCTGAAAGGATCAGTGGAACTGTTTGAGAGGGGGTTGCAGGGTACTTTGTGGGTGAAAGACCCAATTGAATTTTCTGCCTCCCACCTCCCAAGAGGCCGTGCACAACTTCTTTCCTTTAAATGTTATTGCATTTACAAATCCATTAAAATATGTCCTAATTTTTATCTTTTAAATCAGTAATTGGAGATGCCAGCTTTACGCAGTGGCTTCTGCCACAGCAGCTAGTTGATATAATTGCAATGTATGCATGACTTGAGTATAATACCAATTAGCTGTGTTACCTCCTTGAAGAGCAAACTGTGTCCAAATAAACACGTCTTAATTATGCCCGCAGAGAATAGGAGTTGGAGAACACACAATTAAAGTGGCTAATTAATTCAGTGTTTTATCATAACAGGTTTTTTTAACCCTTCTTGCTTTACGCCAAGAATCATGCAACTAAAAGATTAATAAACCGTTCGTCCTCTCCACAGGATGTTGGGTCAGTCTTTGTAGTTCACTGTCTTGGCAGTCATTTGCCCTCTATGGACTTAAGAAAAGGGGACCAATAAAAAAGAAAAATCATTTAGTGCCATTCTTTTTGCATTCTTTTCAATTTTTTTTTCTTTCCTGACCAGAGTAATCACACCACATGGCTTCCATGCCCTACCAGGCTTGAGAAGCTCTGTACCGAGTTTGACAACATCTTGGAGCTATGTGTTTATTCCTTTCCTTTGTTTCTTTCTGTCGATGAACAGTCACTTTCAAGTATTTTGATAACACAACACAACAAGTAATGACATAACTCTTCTTTTTAACACACTTAAGTGAGATATTAAGCACATTGAGCATGAGTGAGGTATTGACCTGGTATTCCTACGCAGAAAAAGTCTGTCTCAGAGTGTGTCTTTAAATAAGCTTACATCGGTTCAGATACACAATTCAAGGCAGGCCAAGGCTCAACCAATGCAATATAAAGTCAGGTTCAAAGTGTCAGTCCCCAGAGTGTCAGCTGTGCTCTTGACATTAGCTTGTGAAGAGAAGTGGATCACATAGTAAGTCAATGAGTCTCCACGGCTTTGTGAAATAGCATAGTTAGAAGGTTGCATCAGAAAATGACTGTATACTCACACTGTGATGCAAGTTCTTGCATTTATTTTATTTAAAGGAATGAACAAGGACAATGCAAGGAAGCACTACAGACAAACTAAAGCTTCCTTTTTATTTATTTTATAAGACTTCATCTTGATCTTCCTACAGTAACAGTGATGTAACACTGGTTTCTGAAGTGAATTTTCTATTTGTGAAGCTAATTATTAGGCACTCTTCACAGGACTTAAATACAAGTATAAAGAAGATACTTGTATTTAAATCCTGTGAAGACACATGGACACGATTTACACAATGTGAAATGTTGTCTGTTTATCTTATCTGAATTAGGAAAACATATACCAATGCAAGGTGCAACTGCATGCACAACACATCGCTGTGGGAATGTGATCATAGCAGCCACACTACAGCTAGGGTGTAAATGCAACCTGTACAGTGTGACCACCCAACAAGGTGAAAGGTCAAGTAAATCAGCGTGCTTCTGCTCTACTGTCTCAAGCATGTTTCATGTCATATCATACGTCATGCTACCTCCCACTAACAATAATTACAGTTCCTAAAGGAATTTCACAGTTGGCTAATATGTTAAACTGATAATTTAGAGATGGTAGAGATCAGTATTATACTTGATTATGGAACAGATTTGAATCAGTGTTTTGAATTCTCTGCTTGCTGCAACTTGTATGTTTGCCATTGGTCTCAGTTGGTCCTCCTCTGAGGAGCCGGCTCTGTGTGCTTGGCCGTTGACACAACATCATGGACAACTCAGTAGCCAAGCAGAGAGAGCTGCAGTCTTTATTGATATGGTAATGCTGTCGTTCATTAGCTATCTTTAATTAACAAGTGTGCGGCTGTGGGCTTCCTGCTAACTGCAGCCACCAAGAGAGAAAACGTCATCATGAAAATATGCTGATGAGGAGCCAAGGAGAAAAGCAAAAATTTTGAGGAAAAAAAGGACAGCGGAATATTGTAAAATTTGGAAGAGTGAGGAGAGGGCAGGAACGAAAGTCAATTGGTTTGCCAGTGAATGGCAGCAGAGCCTACAATACAATTCTCCATTGTCCAGTAATCAGAAAACCAAATCACGTCTGTTGCAGAGCAACTTCATTATTTTGTATATTAACCAAGGCCTGTGTTATTTGATTATGGAAACAAGTGGCTCTCAACCATACACAATCAAAGCATTGATGAGCCCACCTATAACCAGACAAACTCAGTTCCTTAGCGGAAATGAAAACGTGCTCTGTGGGTATTGATCAGGTCTGGAACCACACTCTAAAACATAGCTATGTACTTTGCACTGATTTATGACCTTTCCGTGCACTCTATTGGGTTATTGACTGCCTGTCTAGTCTTATCAGCCAGTGTTTGTAAATATAAATGAGTGCAATTAATGATCAAATGTGCCAAACGCTACAAACATGGGGACTGAAATTTGGCCAAGTGGCATAGTCCAGTGCTGCTGTGGGGTTTTGTCAAAACAGTGTATCCCACTAGTGACAGAGTCAGAGTGTCAGAGTCACAACAGTTTGTCTTTTGATCATGTGACAATTTGATCATTTTAGATACATAAATGTTGGGTACTGCAACAACTCTGATTAGCTTTAATTGAAGTCACAACACATTATAGTACCATATAAACCCTGCTTTCCTTTGAAGTGCAATTGAAGCAAACAAACATGTTTTTCATAGATGCTGAGCAACACCCCCATCGACAGAATAAATGTTGGCACTACTTTTCTGACAAGCAGGGATATGTTGAGCATCTGATTACATCTGGGTTTAACATTTTAGGATTAAACACCAAAACACTTGGTTAGGGCTAAAAGAAGACAATAGTTTACTGCAAAAATAGATCGTTGGAAGCTCTCCTAATGTTAACGTTTTCAAAATATCTGCTTGTGGTGTCCTAAAATTGGCTACAAAATGTCCCACAGTCCCTAAAATGAGCCAGCTTGTTGGTTGACAAACCAGCAACCTAAATCAGTGCCTCTTGAAGGTCAGCTTATATACATGCTGTATAAACATGATACAACATGTATCGTACAAATGATGACGTGATAGGTATGAAACACATCTGTGGTTTACAGAAACGCACACTGCAAACTTTTTATTCTGGCGACTGCCCTCTCAGCAGCCCAACTGATGGCTGGAGTGGCTGATAAAGATCGAGTTGACAAGCTAACCCTGAGATGCCCTACCAAGATCACCCTACACGGGCCTTACAATTTGACAGATTCTGTCAAATTCAAGTTCAAGTGTATCAGTGAACGCTAGACAGTCTAATTTATGCATATTTGTGTCTTTGTTGTCCTCTCTCTCTCTCTCTCCCTCTTATCTCAGTGTCATTGTTCACAGATTTTCTCCTTTCTCCACTCTGTTGTGGACATACTGTGAGAGCATACATCACGTCATTGACTGAGACAAGCTTTCCCCCATCACGCCTCTCTTCTTTCTTCCTCCTTTCCCATCACCACTCCTCCTTGAGACCACTCTGTATGCACACGAGACACTCTTGATGATTTTTGCTGTGAGCTGAGGTATTCTGTGATTTCTGGTTTGGCTTTCAGCAGCTTCTGACATAGGAGCCGCCGTTCTCCCTGAAGCCTGACAGCCATGATAGGATGTGATGGGAGCTACAAAACGCAGAGAAGACCGCCGTCATTCTCTCAGACACACAAACTCCAGACATCCTTTTCATCTCTGGCAACCTTACTTTGTTATTCTCTCCACTGATTCTTCCCTTTCTCCTTCCCCCACACCCTCCCTCTGTTTTCAGTAATATATACATTTAAACATGAGATGTGCCTGATTCATTGTGAGGTCTCACAGTTGGCGGCCTATCAGTGTGATAATCAAAACATGCCACTCTGTGGCCTTGTTGCTCCGTGATTACAATTTCATTTCATCATAAGCAAAACTAACTCTCCTTATTTTGTTTCTTTCTCTTTCCTTCTTCTGCCTCACTCTTTCTTTCTCTGTCTGTTGTCAACAGCATCTACTTTTGGGGACAAAATCATATTTTTGTTATAGTAGTGAATGTAGATGTTTAATTAAAAATGGCATTAAAACAGAATTGTGAAGACCGCTAGAAATGTTTTTATATTTTGGTTGTGGAAAGAGTAGGTCTTCAGCCTGCACTAGGGGGCGTGGCTTCACTGACCGCAACAAAATATCAGAAATAAATATAACAGTAACAAAAATAACAAACAATTAGCCTTTTTAAAAAAGTTGTTTCTAAATTCTTATCCTTCTTTCTTTAGAGAAGGAGATTTAGTTGTTGGTTTTTTTTCCTCCTATATGCTCTCACTGACAGTGTCACATCAGTCAGCACTGATGCTCTTACACCCCCACATGCATGCACATCCACACGGAGAGATTTACTTTGACAGGCTGTTACACTATGAAGAAGACTTAGTTTTAAAGAGCTGGGAATGAGACTCATTAAATATCTTTCTCCAGAATTGCTTACTAGTGTGTTGACAAACACCAAAGCAAGCACCAAACAGATCTTGCATAGTATGGCTTTAACCAAAGTGCTGTTTCATGTTAGAAATGTATTAGAAAGGCTTTGTGGCAGGAAGGCTAGGCTTATTGGCCACAGACACTAAAAGTTGACAAAGCCCCAGTATCTGACAACCTGGGATGAGAATGTAAGTTCTGACTGAGGAGTATGTTTGTATGAATCTACACATTGTTCTTTAGGAAAGTCCCGTACAGCCAGCCACCATGTACATCAAGCAGAAACACAATCAGTCTAGCACTTACCAAATCCAATGTTATAAAACTAACAAAACAAAACTGAAGTGCAAAAGCTGCAGCTAAACCACAATTAAAGTACAAAACTTTAATTACAAGAAGAAATCAACGAGACATTCAGTGGACACCAGTAAGGAAAACATAATGCAGGTAGTGCATAGTGCTAGATGCCAGGTGGGGAGTCAAACCTGTACAGGAATATTAACAGCATGCAGGTGGACAAAGTGGCTCATGTTCGGGCTGGACTTGGTTAAGATGGAGGTACTGTGTTGTGTGCTGGCAGGATGGTGTTTATATGGCTGCGTGGTCAAAATTTAATCAGTCAATGGGCCGCAAGATCTGTTAGACTGACCTCTGCCAGATCAAACCACAGCTAATTAAGTTTAGGACTCAGTCAAACCTGTCCGTCCAAGCTTCCCTAACTCTGCCTCAGCCACCACCATCAGCGGCTGCAGCAGCAGCAGCAGGTAACTTCACCGATAATATCCAAGAAAAGTTTCTGTGTCATTTTATAACATGGGCCTGCTGTAAGTCCTATGCATAGGTGTTTTCACTTTTCCACTTCTAGTCATGCAATTCCCAGCTAAGCTCCACCTGGCCTCCACCTGACTAGAGGTCTAATCAGCAGGTTAATTGAAAACACCTGAGCAGGGCCTTTAATTAATTACTTGACCTGACATCATTATTTAATACTGCAGCTGTAAGTGTATTCATAGTATAATGTGGTTATTAGAAGTGGCGTAAAGTAACCAAGTATATTTACTTCACATCAACTCAGAGGGACATATTATACATTTTACTTTTTACATTTATTTAACAGCTATAGTTGCTGTTTACATAATTTGTGCTGTGTATTTATAATAATGCTGTATTTATATGCATGACGTTTATCAAATATTATTCATTGTTTTAGTTTAAGGACTTGATGGCAATACATTTCAAACCGGTTGAGACAGGAACAATAAAAGACTGGAACATTCCACAGGTAAACAGGATAACTGGTGATAGAAGCCTGAAAACCAACATTGAATGCTTGTTTGGGATCCCTTTTGGAGTCTGGTAGACAGACAGAAATTAAGATACACTTTAAAACTCCATTCTTATCACCCAACCCCTGGTCTCATCTCTCATCTCTTCTGCTGCTTATCTGGTTATGGGTCATGGGGGTTCAGCAGTCTCAGCAGGGATGCCCAGACTGTCCTCTCCCTGACTACTTCCATCAGCTCATCTGGTAGGACACCAAGACATTCCCAGGCCATGCAAGAGACATTGTCCCTCCACTTTGTCCTTGGTCTGCCCCAAGACCTCCTCCCAGATGGACAGCCGCATCACAGCGGATGCTGCTCCGATCCGTGTGTCAATCTCCCTCTCCATTTTTCCCTCACTTGTGCACAAGACTCTGAGATACTTGAACTCCTCCACTTGGGACAGCAACTGTCCTCCAACCCCGGACCTTCATCCCAGCTGCTTCACACTCGGCTGCACACGCCCCACTGCGCGCTAGAGGTCACCATTTGGTGACGCCAATAGGTCATCTGCAAAAAACAGAGATGGAATCACCGAACCTGACACCCTGCACCTAAAAATTCTGTCCATAATGTGTCCATGTCCATGAAATTCAACCCTAACTGGGTTTGATGGCAACATGAACCAAGCTCTCACTACAACAATACAGAGATTGGATGGCCCATAGCAACAGGTCATTAACCCCATATTCCTGGAGAACCATCCATGGGATGTAGCATGTAGCATTCAAACAAAATCTACCATATGCCAGAAAAACTGAAATGTTGTATTAAAAAAAAAAATCCAATATGGACCCTTGTATGGGCAGTTTCACCAAACTTGATGGAAAATTGTACATTTTCTTCAACATATTTGGAGTTGAAAATCTCCACAAAGGAAGACCTGCCCACACAAGCACCCGTGGGGGTAGCTGGCTAGCCAGTCAGCCAGCCACACTCACCAACGCCCCTTACCTCACAGTCCTGCAGACGCCTGCAGCCAACGCAGCAGATGTCTTCAGCAACAAGGGCAAAGGAGAGCCAGGCTTGCAACTGTAAGGTATTTTCATACATCATTTTCATACTGTTATTCTGTCATTACATTTTTCATGCATTTTTAAACTTTGGAGCTTTCCAAGGGGAAATGTTCACAATATGGCCACACCAACATGGGAATAAACAGGAATGAAAGCACCATTAGTCAAAAAGTATTTGAAACAGCACCAAATTTGACTGAAGCAAAGGATAGCCAAAACAACAAATAACTTACTGGGAGACAAAATGCCAGTGGATCTGGTTCCTGTGTTCGTCAGCAGTATGCAGTAGGGGGTTCAGAAAAAGTTCAAGAAGTTGAACTTGTGTTTTGTGTGTACTGAAGTGTTTTCAGCAAACACTTCAGTACTGCTCAGTGTAAACTACTTTCTATGTACATTTCTGCCCCTTAAAATTTTGGGGTAAAGCAGACAAGATATTGACAAGAAAATCTCTAAATAAAGTTGCAACGTTTAGCCAAATACAAAATGGATGAACAATAAAAACCGATGTAGCTTTAGTTTTTAAAATAATCCCCCTAAAATATTTGAAAATGGTGTACACATCAAAGTGCAGAAAACTGTGTGCAACAGAGCTGGCAGTATTCTCAGATGTCCAAATACTTTGACACAGGATTGCACATCTCTGTTAATGGTGGAAATCAGAAATAGAGCATTCATGTTACAATGTTTGGAATATGCACTCACATGCATGTGTTATCAAAAGCTGAGACAGGTTCAACATTTGTGGATGACCCTGTGTTGTTTTGACAGAGCCACTTCAGTGCAGACTGGGCTTATTCAAATGAGTGAGAGGGCTCTGTATTCTCTGCAGAACCAATGCCCCTCTCAACATGGCTTTAGTTTTATGATATAGTATAGTTTTAAAATATAAGTTAAAGGACACATATTCTCAGAAAACTGTTTATTACCGAGGTGGCTGCTCACCAGAACAAAAGGCTCAGAGTATGTAAATTATGGCAAAAAATCTTGCTAAATGATGTCACTATATCACATGTTACATGTACATTTTAAATGGTAGAAATCTTTATACAGTAGTCCAGAGCCCTCGTCTCCAGTTTTACCCTCACTGTTATTGTGTGTTGTGTCAGATAAAGGGACGCCTTTAAATCTTCTTTGATATTCAGAGAGACACAATGGACATCTCACCCACCCACTGCACTGTATTTAAGCATCTCTTGAACAATGAGGTGTGAAAAAGAGGCAAAAGGCGACAGAAGTTTATCTTCAGTCCATGCATATTTCACACATCATGCAATTCAAAGTGCAAAATCAAAACTCAAGAAGGTAACGTGGAGAGATACACGCAAGACAGAAGAATCAAATAAACAAATATTTCTAAGAAAATAGAGCAGTACACAACTCTCTGCCTCTATTTAAAAGTAGCAACAGTCACACAGTGTCAGATCTAGCTTTGTTACAACCTTGGCTAAGACAGCACTTACTCACCACGTTTTACCTTAGAAGTAAAAAGCCGACGGGACTGAGATGAGATGTATTTTTGCCCTAAACCAGTGGTTAAATGAGCAGCACTATTTTAAAGTCAATTCAGTGACACAATGAAAGCACAACTGGAGGGCTGTGTTCAGCTGTCATGAGCTGGAGCTCTGTAACTGGATTTTTTTTTCTTTTTCTGGAAGATCTGAGAAGCTGTCAAACTTTCTGGAGATAAAGGCGTGCATATGTTTTCAAGGAATTATTTAGACTTATATCCTTAAGGTCTTACCATATCCATCCATCCATCCATTTTCTATACCACTTATCCATCAGGGTCGCGGGGGAGCTGGAGCCTATCCCAGCTGACTACGGGCAAGAGGCAGGGTACACCCTGGACTGGTCGCCAGTCAATTGCAGGGCCAACACACAAAGACAGACAACCACACACTCTCACACTCACACCTATGGACAATATAGAGTAGCCAATTAACCTAATGTGCATGTTTTTGGTATTGTGGGAGGAAACCGGAGTACCCAGAAATAACAGGGAGAACATGCAAACTCCACATAGAAAGGCCTGAAAATACCTTACAGGTATAGAAGGGCTCAGATCAGGATTCAAACCTGGAACCCTCTTGCTATAAGGCAACAGTGCTAACCACTGCTCCACTGTGCCACCCTTGTCTTACCATATCTATAAAGGATAAAGGTGGTATTATCACCATCATTAACTTCTGTGAAAAGACTTAAGCCAACAATACATTTTTTCTTGTTAACCTCTTTTACTTGTGTAGATTAATGTTCTCAGAATGGTTAGTGTCTCCACACGTGTGCCATCTCCTTTGATGGTGTGTGTGCAAGCGACCTGCAACCATAGATACATAATGGAAGGTAACATACTCCCCAGCTTGAGAGATTGATGAGTGTTAGTGTGGTCTTTGGTACAGGGAAGCCTGTAAAGGCTGGAGGTCTGTAACTATTAAAATCATCATAATTCACTGAATTTTCAACCAGTTTCAGTCATTTGTTTGTTTGCAAATGATAGACATATTTGTGATGCTTGTAAAATTTGTAAGCATTATCATGGTATTTTACTCTGAAGGATACTGCCTATGACTGACAGCATAGTTATAAATAGACAAAGTTAACTAGCTTTGTCAGGTCATCAGATAAATAACTGCATTATATTCATTTTAATTTCTGCTGGTGTTGAATGTTAGAAACATACTAAAACACAAGGACTCTCTCATTACAGCAGCTCTTATTGTGACTATAAAACAACAAAACAAATATATATTCTATACCACAACATGAAAAGTTGAATTTTTGGTTCACTGTCCCACTGACTACATCATATCATATGTCAAACACAGAACCACATTCCTTTAGAAGAGGTAGTCATCTTCTAAAGGAAAATTAGAAATTACCACACTCAAAACACATCAGTGCAAGTAAAAATTCTGCATTCAAAACACTCAGTAACAGTTTGTAAGTATCATCAGCATAATTTACTTAACACCGATACTGGGATGAAATCCCTGTGCTGCATGGGTTTTCTGTGGGTACTCTGGTTTCTTCCCATGGTCCAAATACATGCACACACATTGCTCCTATTTGTGAGTGTGTGTGAGTATAAGTGTATGTGATTGTCTGTCTTTGTGTGACCAGTCCAGGGAGGACCCTGCCTCTTGCCTGTTGTCTGCTGCCAGTCGACGTGATAGATAAGGCGCTACTGCTGGGTAGTTTAATCCAGCAGTATCATATTCTCTAAGAACATCTTGTAGTACACAGATGTAACAACAAATCTGTAAAATGCCAACCTTTCATGTGCTCTGAAAAACAGCCTTGTGACACTATAATCAATATTTCTTTAGATTGAAAAAAAAAAAAGATTTTATCTAATGAGAAGGCTTCTTTTACGTCCTAAAGCATCACTTAATCCTTCAAAAACTTTTATTTATTTTGTTTGTTTGTTTATTCAGGTTTTTGTATGATAATTAAGTTATATGACATTATACTTGTCTATATTCAATAGTCACTTGGTCTTTTCAAGTAATTTGTTAATTAAAATAAATAAATGAGCCTTTTCCCATCGACATCAAACACCATTCATCTGTATTTGGAGAGCATTTTTTAACCGTTTAAATGTCATCAGCATGGTAGGCAGTTGGCCTAAAGGTGAAATAAATGGGGTAAAAATGGGCTGTAAATGGACACAAAATAGAAGAGAGAGGAAGACAAATATGCACACACCTTTTTGAGTGACTCACAGTGCAGAAAAACGACTATAAACAAGCTGCTGGTGCTGCAGCATTATATATATCAACTCTTCCTTGTCTGGTGCTGTTTCTCTGTTTGTAAACAACAACAATCAGTGAGTATGTCACTCAGCTGCTCAGTGCCAGTGAAGCTAACACTGAAACACACCTTTTAAACATTTAATTATAAGGTCTCAAGATGGGAAGGACAGAGCAGCAGAGACACACTTCCATTCACTTCTCTACCGTTTCATCCGAGCACACACACACACACACACACAAGACAGTACATCAGGCTTACAGTCTCAGGCAGCTGCGAGTCTGAATGAAGCGTGCCTCCCTCAGATTAATTGTGCCCCACTTATTTTTAATTAAAGTTTCTTTGTGTGGTTCCAACGCTGTGACGTGGGAGTAGGTGTTAAGTAAAAGTGGTCTGTCCTTGTCAGTGTGGTTTAATCAAGACAGACTGACATGGGTTTGCTGGACTATTCAGTGGCTCTCAGCAGATGATGGGCTGTTTTGTTTCTGGTTTTTGTTGAAAATCTTGGGAAGCACAGAATAAAAGATAATAAAAATCTTTAGGTTGTTTTTTATGGATTAAGTGTTAATACATGCTTGAGTAGATATTTTCTCTTTAACTACTTCTGAAT
Source organism: Scatophagus argus (assembly GCF_020382885.2). Classification (NCBI taxonomy): domain Eukaryota; kingdom Metazoa; phylum Chordata; class Actinopteri; family Scatophagidae; genus Scatophagus; species Scatophagus argus. The sequence continues at coordinate 4,423,515 of NC_058493.1, forward strand.
GGAGGTTTTTATCTTAACACTTCTTATATTCCGTCCACACTGTAAGCTCACAGAGAAGTCCATTAATGTCATAGCAACAAGAAACTAAGGGAACCTGAGGACATCAGGATATGTTGGCTGAAAGTGTAGCCTGGCTGACAGCTCAGGCATGTCTCACATATACGGATGGAAACGGCTTGTCCGTCTGTAAGCAGTGTGTAGTACCACTGGTCCAGACTGGCTTCTGCACAGGCAAGTTAAAGGTCTTGGGCGCCCCCTATCATAATACCAAAAAACTGATTTCTCCTCACTTCCCTCATTTCCTCTTTGATGACTGATCCACAACTCTTTGTCATGAGTAAACTGTAATAGGTTTCCAGTGAAGTGTGAGCAGGTTCAGTTTTTCTATTATTGTCATCAGAATCCTTCTCAGTGTAGTTGATTACTCCTAAACTGTAACTGGACAAGGTTCTTCTAACCATCTGCATATTTTTTTTTTATTTATATTTTATTTGTTTTAGGTTCGCCTTGTGCTGCCAAAACAGCTCTGACCTGTCAGGGGAAGGGACACAGGACCTCTGGGGGCATTGGAACATTGAACCCTTTAGGTCCTGTGCATTTGGACTGCAGAACCCAAGGTTTCCCCACAGAACACACTGAATTCTGAAGAGGTAACATTACACTGATCAGCCACAACCTTAACACCTCTGTTGTGGCTGATGGTGTACATGTTCCTTGTAATCTTCTGTGTCATCTAAAAGTAATCATGGCATTTTGTATGTTGTATGCTAATGTTGTTTTTAATACTTGTGGTGAGCTACAAGTGACATGCCTGTATAGAAGGAAACTGAGAACAACCTCCAACACAACCCGGCAACATAGCCATAACATATGATCGCACCCAATTATTATTTAGTAAGACATAAAAACACTTACTGCCTTTCATTGACACTGATTTACTTAAGTATTGGTGGTTATATGTACCATATATTATGTCCTGCTACAACATTAACAACACTGTTTAAACAAGTGCCTTTTTATTTACAGTATCTTATTTAAGTTAATATTACTGCTGAGAAAATTACAGATATGCGTAATCTCTTCCTTACCAACCTTGTCGGTGAAAGTATCAGTGTCGCACTGTTAGTAATTCTTAAGTTCATTGACTACACTTAACCTCTATGCTCCATAGTGGCTTTAGAAGACACAAACAATTCATTGACCCATATTCATTCACTTCTCTCTGGGTACAGTAGCTACTGAACTGTGTGGGCTGGTTCAAGACCTTGACCTTTTCCTTCATTAATAAGACCCACTTCACACAGCAGTGCACAGTTTAAGTACAACTTTTATTAATACTGGAATCATCACAGTGCGTTTTGTTACATTAGCAGTGACTAAAGTTAACAAAAAAGGGTCAATTTTACAAAAAGGAAGTCAGAAAAGAAAGCCTTATCATCAGCAACGGAGGCAAAACAACCTTAGAAATCAATTCACAATAAATTAAAAGGGGGGGGGGGGAGACAAGACCACAGTGACTGCAGGGCTACTCAGGAGGGAAGAGAAGAGCAAAAGTTCGGAAAGATGACGCAGATGTTGGTTCTGTCACAAAATTGCCCCCAAATAAATGATTGTAATGCATCAATGGTGAGTTGTGAAGAGATTTCCTTTAAGAGTTCATACAGAGGTTGTAGAAGACAAAGAAGGGAAAGAGCGCGAGCGAACGAGAGACACTACTGAGAGCTGGAATACTGACAGTAAGACATTCAGTTTAGTTACAGTGGCAGTGGCACCAGGAGATCACTTTGGCCACTCTGTTCTGCATGGCTGTGTGACAGGAAGTTGCGATGTGTTTCATCATGACCCACTGGAGGACTTCAGTGGACCATCATGTGGCTTCAGAGAATCTAGCTTTGTCACGTTTGCTTCAGATGAGTGTGTATGTGTCTCTCTGTGTGTGTGTGATGTGTGTTTCTCCAGTATTAGACAGCAGGAACGATTGACAGATTGTGAGTGGGAGGGAGGAACAGTGGGGGTCTTACCCAAGTGTCCTTGTGCAACATACACATGCACACACTCAGGCACACGTACATAAAATACACATTCATTATAACCTGGGCAGATGGCTAAAGGAGTGGGTTGTATGTACAACAAATTCACAATTCTTCTCTTGGTCTCATCATAAATACAACAAAATCTGTCCTTCAATGGCCAACACGACATCCTTCACTTAAAATATTAAATGGGTGACATTTTTAAAGCTTATTGAGGACATACAGTAAGCTTCCAGAGTATACATACTTGAAGGGAACCAAAGGGTCCATTACACAGCATAAATAAGGCTGAAAAATTTCCACACAGATTTCTAACGCTGTGTTCATGCTGTGAGCAAATGCTCACAGTGGAAATCTGCCAATTTCTTATAAATCTGAGTAGCCATGGAAACAGAGCAGAGGTGTGGACGGTCAACAAGTTAACTAGCTAAGGGAAGTTAGAAACTGGCCATGGTTGAAATTTGTCAACTACCAGGTAGTCCGAGCATCTGTTATGCATTTCGCTCTGCTATGTTACATCTAGCAACAGCAAAATGACAAGACGTCAACTGCACGGACTCAAGCCTTCCTTGCACTCATAACATTTTGACAGTGTACACAAGGGATGTCTCAAGCAGTGGTTGGATAGTAGTTGATGACTGATGCAGTAAAATGATTTTTTTTTTTTTTTTTTTTTAATTGGCTTGCAAAGGGTTTGGGCAGATGTACAACATATGGATTTAGTATCACTTCCTGAGCACTGCCAATATTTAGAGCACATCCAAAAAGCAAGCAAAACAAAGTGGAATCAAAAACAGCATCCGTGACAATAAAATGAACCCATCAAAATAAACCCCACACCAGAAGATTTCTTGTGATGACAGTGTGGGTAAAGGCTCACTGCTTGTTGATTTACTGCTGGCATTTCCGTCATATAACTTTCTTTTACACAAGCTCACCAAAAACTGCCTGAGAGATGATGCCAAAAAGATGTCTTAAAAAGCTTTATCAGAATTAATTAAAACGTAATGTTGCACTGAGATGGAGCGCCAGACCTCCAGCTGCTTGTCTTGAAACCAGCTCATGCTGCTGTGTGTAGCGGGGAGAAGTTTACCCTAGCTAATGCTTCAAGCCCTTCTTTGAACAACACACCCCAGACCCATTATAATACCACCCGTTAGCCATTACCACACACACGCCCACATTACAACGAGACACACATGCATACTGACATACAGTATAGAGACACACATGGAGAGGAGAGGGGAAGAGGGGGGGGGGAGAGAGAGAGAGAGAGAGAGAGAGAGAGAGAGAGAGAGAGAGAGAGTTGAGCTCATATTCACTCTGGACTGTGGTGAAAATAAAGACTTCATCAGAATTATTTTTCATTAGCTTTGATGGGCTGTGAGGCACAAAGAGACCGAGTATGGTCGACAGGACTCTAATCATGACAAGTGTTGTTTCCTAACTTGTGAGCCAGACGGCATCCCTGGGTGTACTGTGCTGATCAGTGGATGGAGGATGAGGGGAGGAGGAAGACAACAGAGAGAAAAAAAGAAGTTTTACAGATGTTTTATCAAAAGAAAATGTAAATGCAGATTTCTTTTTCTTTCTCCTTACTCTATACTAGTTAGTCAGCAATGTGACTTCTAAATCTCATAGTAAGCTTTTGGACAACAGTGCTGTTGAGTCAGTCTCAGTCCTACTGTGGTCCCAGCATCATCTAAATAATCAGCAAGTTTTCATTAAAGGAATAGCTTTTTAGCCAAAGTTATTCATTTTTCATTGAGCAGAAACTCCAACTTGTCCTTTCATACTTAGTTTTTTGGCCATATTAAAATAATCACAAAAACATCAATTTAATTATCAACTTAAGAGATGTTGGCAGGTGGATTATTTGACTCTGGATATCTGGATAAAGTTAGCTGTTTCCCTCTTCTTTCAGTTTTAATCCTAAACTAATCTAACCGACTAGTGTAGCTTCATTCTGATCTTAAATGAAAGTGGTGTCAGTCATCTCAGCTCAACTCTCAACATTCACCAAGGAAGCAAATAAGAATATTTCCCAAAATTGCAAACAATTCCTTTAACACTTGACAGTCAATGTACACTAATACTGTATAAGCCATAGGTACATGTCAAATACTCAACAGCACTGCAGCCTGTCAGGCGAGATTTATGAGTAGAAAATCAAGTATGCATACTGTAACCACTTGTAATGTGGAAAAAAAAATTAACATGTACCATGTTTGTATTCATCTAGATGTTTATCTCACACACTAGCCTTACAACAAGACAGCTAACTGAAAAAAAAAAAAAAAAAGTAAATGTAATAATGTCACTGAAAATTTAGATGGGATCTTTTTTTTCTTTTTTTTTTTTTAACCTTTTTACTCAATCGAATTATGAAATTAATGTTAAATAAATTGTTATTTTTACAGTGCTAGTTCCTTTTGGACATGCTGTAGGCCTCTTGTCCACTTTCCTCTGCTGAGGAAGAAGGACATTTTTTGTGTGTCTATTCTTTCTTGTGTTTATGTACTTGTGTGTACGCACGCATGCCTGCACGCATGTAAATCTGGCTATGTGTCTATATCTACAGAATGTTCTGTTTTCATTGTAGCTCTTGCTCCGCCCATGTGCCAGTAGGCCTACTTCTATCCACATACACATACACTCATTGTGACACATCGGTAACAGAGTAGTTATTTCAGCTTGTTCAGACAGTTAGTTCAGTACACAGTTAATTCTGCATGTTAAAAAAGACATTACTGTTTCGTTAGATAACATTTTGTGCTGTTAACTGGGCATTTTAAAGGAAAATACCAGTGTCGTGACTTTCTGTCACTTCCCATTCATCCATTATCAGTTAAAGGTAACCAGCATCTGTTCTGCAGGGCATTACAAACCCGTTAACCAAGTACTGTAGATAACTGGCAGTGAATTTGATTGTTTCAGTTTGTACTACATTAACAAATGCACAGCACATACATATTTAGGCTAGTGTAAGCGGCTCTAGCAGTGTCCTTGGACGTATAGCAGGGGATCTCTAAACTCCAAATCATACCATCAGAGCCATGCAGTGTGGAATAGCTTTTGCAAGAGTGGACAAAACAGTGGTATTTTCCTTTAACAGACCCAGACATCATTGTGAATGTACGTACATGGACACTACCTATGTATTGCTTTCCTGCTGTTTGAACTGAATTGAAACTTCATTCTGTTGTACAAGAACAAAGTTCTGACATTGCAATAGTTCAAGCATGTCAAAAATGTAAAGTTCAATGTCCCCCTTCAGCTTGTAGTACATTCAGAAGATGTACGTATATTCATGTACAGTGTGACCTCAGTGGGCGGTCTTACGCAAACTCTTCAAATGAACTATTTCTCAGCTAAAATATGTTTTTTGGGGAATGGAGTCCAAGCCCGCTGCTTTCCCCTTCCACCCTCTCACCCAGTCAGTTCAGCTAATACAACACACAGCATTCACATGTGACAACACACATACAGCAGTTCCATCCAGACGAATTAACAAAACATCCCGCTGCTGAAACACTGTTTCATAGTTTCAAAAAGTGTGCTGTCAGACGGTGACAATGTTACAAAAATTTCTCTCACTTTAAATGAAATTCTTGTTGTGGGGGGGGGGGGGGGGGGGGGGGGGGTATTAAAAGCACATAAGAGCGCTGATGTCACCTGCTATGTTCAGGTCACTGCTAGAAGAGCATACAGACATCATGATGAAGAGTTCACTAGCCTACAGTTCAACAGTCAAATAAGGACACACTCACTCTCAGCCCACGCGTCTTACATCCATATGTTACACAGCTTAGTAGTTTGTGTTACAACTGGAGTTTTTTTCATCTTTTTACATTAATTGAAAGTAAGATTAAATATTCAAACAGTATAGATAAAAAAAGAACAAAACTGAATATTCCATGTAATATTTTCAAATGAACCTTTATACCAAATCTGTGCGCCTGATTCTCATTTACAAGTACAGCACATAGAGTAAATATTGTTAGAACAGGCAGTGAAATGCTCTTTCCACACATATTTTCCTCTCTGTCTTATTTAAAACCTCCTGCTTCTTTGCCATCAACAAACACATCAAACAGTCCTCACCTTTTCTTACATCTTAATGTCCATAAATAATCCTTTCATCCAGTCGAGTCCTGAGCTTAACTGGGTTATTTGCACTGAACTGAGCTGAATCATCCTGGGGTAGTGTGGTGGATATTTCAATTAAATAGAGAAAGAGGAAGGTTTTAAGTAGAATTAATCTGGGGTAAAAAAAAAAAAACCAAAACAAAACAAACAAACTGTTGTTTAGCTATGTTCAAGACTTGACTTTTTCATAATGCAAAAACAGTATTTATGGGTAAGAATATATTTGCAGATAAGCTGGTGTGCTGATATGTATTTGAACTAAAACATGAGAGAAGATTATGATGTGATGAAGTATTTTTGACAGTGAAAGTACAGCACATGATGTTGAAAACTAAATTTGTGCCCATAAAATGTCTGTACTTTGAAAATAGTCTACATGTGCAAAGACATTTTAAGTCCATTGTTGATGTATGCTTGAGTGCCAATAACCCCAAATTAAAAATAAACAGATTTTATTGTATACTGTATTACTATCAGCATGCATCTATGTATGCTGATAATTCTGCTTTTATCTGCCCATGTTTAAGATTTTTGCCTTCACCCTGATACAGTGGAAAAAAAAAAGTTACTTCAGTTCAGCAGCCTTCCCTGAAACAGTGCCCTTGTTACTCTCAGTAACACATCTAATGTGCTGTCAATAGTTTTTCAGGTAGTATTATCACAGTAGAAAGTAGTCTAATGAAGAGCATGTGATCCAGAGTAATGAAGTCATAGTCCATGAGAGGACACAAACCTTTGATTTTTTTTCAGTGCTTTGAACACCACTAATAATATTACATTCACCTGCCTTGTTTTGAGGTGGATGCAAAAAAAATCTTGGAATTACAATTAAACATGTTTGTGTGGGTCAACCATCCTTTTAAATTGTCCAAATGTAGTGTGAGCTATCTGCGCAGTGTATTTTTTTGCAGTATGTGTTCAGTCCTTCAGATACCAGTGCAACAACATCATAAAAAGCCTCAGAAGCATCCAAACCCACAGCAGGTGATGGCTTGTAGAACCCTGAAGAGCAATGACGTTGATTCCATTTTTAGATTGATATTTTCCTCTACTTTCTGATCCCTTCTTTGATTTGACCAATCTCTCCAATACCACCACTCTTTATCACTTCCTTTCAGTCCCTTTCTGTCTTCTTCTTCTTCCTCTACAAATTAAATCATTTCCTCAGGGCCCAGTCTGATTGGCAACTATCTCTCCCTCTTTCACTCTCCTTATCATGCAGTATGACTACAGCAACACCTAGTGGCTATTTTACACACTCTACCACCCATCAAAGTGCTTACAGTTCTTTTTCAACAAATTTGTAATCTATATTCTCCACCAGAAAGAGGCAGGGGCAGGGACAGAGACATGCCAAAATGAATTCACAGTCAATGTGTAATTTAGAATTCCTGATGATTGCCTGAATGTGACAAAGGAGAACCTACAATCCTCCATCAATCCTCTTCTTGGAAACAAGAAAATAAAACACATTTATTGCTCCATTTCTGATTAAACATTTTCTCTCTGGTTCTAGAAAATATATATGAATATATCTATATGCCTGGATTACTCCTCGTAACTTCTCATACAGTGGTAACAAGGTAAATGATGTCACAATATAAACAAGAAAATACACACACAACACACAGGAGAAAAGCCCTGCCCTCATTGGGTAACCAGCTGTCCTGCAGCAGAGCTCTACCCACACCCACCCCCCACCCCTACCCATGCATACACACAATCACATGTTCACACACACTCATATTTTCCATTTGCCCACGTGCATACACATGAATACACACACAGGACACACGCAGAGAGAGAGAGAGGGGAAGGGGGCACTAGCACGGTTCAATGCCAACAGTATTTTTTAAAGACTCTTTTACATGAGGATGAGCCAGAGGAGCCCTCTGGCTTGTTAGCTCCCCGTGCTAATACCAAAGCTTCAGTTCAGTGGGCTAATAAGTACAGTATGTTGCTGCTGAGACAGCCTGGGTTCAAATCCAGCTGTTACATGGCACTCTGACCCCCCGCCCCGCCCCTCCTTCAGTCATCAGTCTTTCATCTGGGATTAGACAGTCGGTTAGTTGGAGAAGAGGATGGGGAAGGGTGTAAATTGGCAAAAAGAACCCAGTCTTGCTCTCTTTCTTTGTATTTTTTTTTATCTTATCTGTTTTTTTCTGTGAGTCTTTCCATCCCTGGGTGAAGGTGTAGAGAAGACAAACATGCGTCCAACACACACTAGTTATAGTGGCCAGCTAGGAGCCTGTCAATATTCAGTAGTTAACTTTTAATTGTCAGCATGGGTTAACATTATTAATGTTATTATTATCATTATGTTATATATCATTTACTCTATGATGTCATGTCATTAAACTTATTTTTGTGCATGTTTTTTGTTTTTTGTTATTCATCTTCTCTTATATTATAACTTTCCCTACATGGTTAAGTTTTTGTGTATGTACTATGTGGTTGGGTTGCACCACACCAACACCTGATTCCCTATTGGCTGACAAGTATCATCCTCTTCCTGCTTCTCCTCCAATCACAAGATGCGTGGTGCTGAGCGGTCATTGGATACGGTCTTCCGAAGCCGGACTCCTCTTCTGATGGTGGTCAACATGTCACCGGACCCTTCTGCCCCTTCTGCCCCTGTCTGAGTGTCGCTGGGGCCAGCTGGTGGCAGTGCTGGATCATCGGGTAGGGCAGGGAAAGGAAACTGCCCCTCTCCAAGGGCGTGCGCGCTGGCTACCAACTCACCAATCTTTTCGACTAAGCTGTGGCGATTGGCAGCGATCATCTGATCCTCCTCTGATCCTGCCCCTGAGCCTGCTCCCATTGCAAGGCCCCCATGCTGCTGGGCATAGACCTCTAATGCTGCCCCTGATCCCCAGGCAGTGTTAGGCAGGCTGAGGCGCTTCGGAGAGGCCTTCACATAATCAAGCGCTCCCTGTGCATCCTCAACTCCAGCGAAGAACACACACTCTTCACTGCCTACACGCCCTCCACCTGCATACCCACCAGCACCAGCGCCAGGTGAATGTGAGTCTCCAGGAACAGTGGGTGTCTTGACAGGCACAATGGGTGGTCGGATGGGAATGGGCCCCGCATTGGACAGTGTGCGCCTCACGCCCGGCTTGGTAGAGGGGGTTCGGCGGATAGTGGCAGTGCCTGGAGTACCTGCTCCACCTCCCCCTGCTCCACCGGGCTGTCCTGGTATGCCATGAGCACCAGGACCAAGAACCCCACTGGGTAGCCCAGCTGTGCTGGCTGGCCTCTTGGTCTGGATCATGCGTCGGTAGTTCTGGGCAATGTTGGAGTGGCGAGGAATGGTTGAGGACTTGTCGAACTCTATCTGTCCATCAGGACCTTCAGTGTCACCGTTCACTGAGTAGCAGTCATAATCTGAACCTAATGTAGGTGGAAAGGAAAGACAATGTATCATGATCTCATTGTTGGATAACACACTAGGAGGGCCACATTACTAGGGTAGAATATTTGGATAAAGGATGAACCAGTGCAACGATGCAGTAATGCATTTAATATTAATCACTCCTCTTTATATTTTAATCTCCCAGCTACTGTCAAGGAAGCTGTCATGATGCACCTGTCATGCATTGTCCTTACTGCTTGAGTGATAGTTAATTCAGTTTGCTTGATTTTGGGAATACTACACTCTAATGACAGGGATTATACTGAAAGTGAAAATAAGTTAACTCTGCAGAGCATGTACATATTGATATTTCCCTAGAGAAAATTCATAAAGCCCATCTTGTACCAGGTTGGCTTTCCTGATATTTCACAAAATTTAAATGTGTCCAAATTTCATAGATTTTTTATGAGCAAGTTTAAAATCACCTTGTGAAGGAATTGTGTCCTCAGAGCAGGACGGTGTTGTGGTCTCTGTGCTGTAACCACTGGAGTACTGCAGGGAGTCTCTGCTGCTTTTCTGCTGTTCCATACTCAGCCCTCTGGTCAGCACCATGGCCAGGTCACTGGCCGCTGGAGAAACCTCCTCTCCATGCTGAGGACACAGACAGACAGAAGGAGAGCAAGTAGTCACATTGGAATGGTGTTTAATCAGCCTGTTGTGTAAAAACTACATTCAGAAAGATTTCAAAATAAATTAAACTCTAGTCAGCTGAGTCCATCCATGTCCATGCATACAGGATCCCCTGTGTCCTGTGTAATGTTTAGCTGGGTGGTACGTGTCACCCACATGATTGTCAGAACCCAAGGTTTCCCTTCAGAATATTGCATTGTAAACAGATGATTAATGTTATTCACTTCACCTGTCAGTGGTGTTAATGTGGTGGCTGATTGGTGTATGTGCTAATAATTCACAACTAAAAACAATATTAAAATAAAAGCATTATACCATCAACAGTCCCCCAAAAGCCAGTTCACTTCATGTTAGCTATCTTCTGACTGTACATCAATTTATAACTACAATCATTTCAGATGATGTGGTTTCCACAAATGCTCTCACTTTGTGGAAAATAAATCAGTTTATGATATATTATAGATCACACTGATTTCTGTTGTAATTTGGAACAATGCTTGTAATTGGTCTAGACATTCATAGCTCATACATAACTCAGGTCTTCCGCCCCAAAAATGTGTTCATAGTTTGCATTTGTAAGTAGTGTGTGATTTTTTTCAGGAAAAAGACTGATCACTGTTCTCTTTGATGCACTTTTTGATCTAACATGAACTCTGTTTTATTAATATATATTCATCCAAGTTCATAGCTGGGTTCATAGTCAAGACACCCAGAGGAAGACAAATGTACTGAAACATGTCAGTGTATTTTTGCTATGTGGTAGTCCATATTTATAAAACATTCTTTTCTATCCATTTCCTGTGCCTCAAAATTAATTTTCCACTTAACAAAACACACACTCCCAGAAATATAAAAAAAAATAGATCCATCCATTCATGAAGCCTAACCAATATCCTAACTTATCAGCCTCTATCATCAGCCTGCTTATCAATATCACCCAGTGTTACCTTGGCAGCAATGGTAGCAGGGGTCATCCTGGATCTCTGCGAGTCATCAGGGTGTGATGGCCCCGCATATCCCTGGGAGCCCGGTGATCCCTCGTTCTCCCTCAGTCTATCGAGAGGCTCCTTTCTCCTCTGAACAGCTGCTGCAGCCACCGGCTGCTCATACTGACCTGCTTTGGACCAATCCTGAAGAGGTGAGTGGAATTAATAAACAGGAAGTAGCAGGTAGGGTTACACAAGAGACTTGTCTGCTATCCGGCAGTTTGAAGCCCTTCATCTGAGTGCAGAAAGAGGGGGCCATTATGGATGGATAGTGTCTGGGTGTGCGTGGGTGTATGTGGGCAGGGACCTTTTTAAGCATTTAAAAGTGTTCATGTTGTTGAGTTGAGTTTGACTGGTCAGCTCTCCACATCCTGTTTGGTTTTAGCCAATCACCAGTAGATTGCAAAACCAATGAGTGAGACAAAAAAAAGTAAAGAAAAGAAAATGCATGCACACACAGCAAGTGGGGGTGAACACATTAAGGAAGCAAAGCAACATGGTCATGAATGAATTAATAAGGTGATGAAAATGAAAACAAAATGAACCCTATTAAACAGAAACAGAAGAAAAGGTGCAACTGAGAAATGGAAGCGAATGGAAAACAAACCTTCCAGATAGGAACCTTTGATGTGGGAGAGGAGGAGCTGGATCCGGAGGGGCGGTTATAGGGTGGGGACGCAGGAACAGGAAGAATGACAGAGAGAGGCCTGGTGGAGCCAGAGTGAGAGAGAGCAGGGCGGAAGGTAGCGAAGGACGTGCCAAACTGCGGGATGAGAGACACAGTCACGTCATCAGAGAAACAAGAAGACAGAGACACAGACCGAGAAAGACAGAGAGAGAGAGAGAGAGACAGCCAGCTATATTTGAGGACCACTGGGCCTCACATACGAAAATAAAAGCAGCACATGTATTCACACACAATACACACTCACACACCAAGTTCTCAGTGTGAAACATGAAAGCAGCGACAGATTTGACCACAGAAGAGGCCTACAAAAGAGAAGCAGTTACTGCCATCCATGCATTGAACTGACTGTAGATGCATACTAAATGTAATTAGTCTCAAGCCTAAGTCACTGAAGCACAGAAAGCCTGCAGAGATACTTTATCAGAAAGGTCATGGGATGTGTTAAAGCAGCCCCAAGCATGCATTTAAAATTCTCTGCATCATTATAACACAAGTGAGCCTAGGGGAACTTTTTTTGATAACCTTATTTCTAATGTACTTGTATGAGAATGTCTGTATCACAGCAGTTTTTAGAATTGGTGTGGCCCTGTGTCATGCTCTCTCATCCAAAGTGTAGGAGATGCATTGTCCCCATAGAAAGACTTAGAGAAGCACTTCATATAAACATCAGAAAGCCCGTACAACATTAAAAAGTATTTGTATTTCTGTATATGGAGTGAGGTTGTGGAACAGATTGGGTGTGGAGAAAAAGCAATGTCCAAGCATGACCCAGTTTAAAAAGTGGTACAAACATATGGTTCTCACAGGGTACAGGATGGAAGAAGGGCTTTAACAATTAGGTGTTCTCAAGAAATATGGCTGTACTTGTTTAGTTAATCTATTTATTTCTTTATTTATTTCTCCTCTGTATTGTGGTATGTATGTGCATGTGTTTATGTATGTGTATATATATATATATATATGTGTGTGTATCTGTGTATGTATGCATATACTTAGAAATTATTGTATGATGTATTGTATGATGAACGTTTGCATATCGGTGTATATATGTGTGTATATATATATATATATATATATATATACATATATATATATAAATTATTATAGTATATATTGAAGTAATTAGGGAGAAGGGGTGAGATTGAATAAGCTCTGGCTTCTTCCCACTCCTTTTGAACATAAACAAGTGTTAAGTCTTGTTGTTTCATTGTTTCATTGTTTTTCTTCTTTTTCTTTTTTTGTTTATCTATGTTCAAAAAAAATAACAAAATAAAAAATACATAATACATAAAACTTCTCCTTCATGCCTGTTTTCAAACTAGATGTGCCATCTTCTTCACCTCATTGCTGCAGTAATCGGCTCACTGCTGCCCCCTTAGGCCCTGCTAAGTACTGACCAGCTGCAGTGGTAATTGGGGAAAGCTGCAGTCATATAGTCTTTCTTCCCACCATCAACCAAAGGGGGCAGCAATGAGACTATTTCAGATTCAAATCAAATGGACCAGCCCCAGAAGCTCAAACATATGTTTTACTGTCAGAGTGTTTTGTTTTTCAGGGGGAAGCATGGTACAAGATGAAGAGAGCAAAGTACAGCAGAGTATGTAGTGCAAAAAGTGGCAGTACAGTTATGGTATTTTTGCAACTGCAGGTGTAATAGGCACCCTGGCAATCCAGGTAATGATTGTTTTCTTTACCTTAAATCCTTATTAAAGTTTCATTCAGTTGGCTATCAAAATGCTAAAATAACTTCTGTCACATAACTAGCTTCTATCTAGTCTGTCTTCACAAATGAAATTATGAAATAAAATTAAACCAACACGAAGAACAGCCTACTGCCCCAGCACAACATGTTGCTACAATTACTGGCAGTCACAAGCTGATTTAGTTGTTGCACCTGTTACTCATTGTTGTTTGATGTGGACACAGAGAGAAAGCCTGCTGAAACAGATATGAGGTGTGATGAAAATGTGAAGAATGCTTTATTTGTCCTGTGATTTTTGTGACGTGTCCAGGGGGTCTCACCACCTCAAACTGCTACTTGAAATAAAAATAGCTTGATATAAGCAACAAGTTTGATGTGAAAAAGATTACAGAAGTTTACATGATTGTTCTGCAAGAGCGTCATGGTAGTTTTGCAAGGTTTAATCAAGGTAAACAGTGAATGTGGGGTGTGCAATCCATCTTGACAATGTGTGTCACTTAAATATGAGATGGATCACCAACATGCTGCCTTCAGGTGCCTATAAAGGCTGTTAATCAGCCGAAAGGGAAGGCAGACATATATGCAAGCTGTTGTGAATGACAGATGCTGCTTAAAATCATACATGAATATTTAATTTGCATCACAAGCATCACTGGAACTGTATCTTCTTTTCTGCAAACAGATGTGCATACTGGTCAAAGAATGTAAAATGAAAGGAAACGAGACAAGCTCTCAAACATAAATACCAGGAATATGTTTGGAGGGGTTTATGTGAGTGTGTCCCCACCGATTATAGCGTTGAAAACAGCAAAGAATACAAGTGTCACAAGTGAAGTTTGTTGTTGACTCAATATAAACCAAAATTGTTTTTGTCACTGAACTGCCTGTGACACTGCATCTCGCCTCACCACCGCAGCAATCCAGCAGAACACACCAAAATACAAAACATGAACAGGTGAGGAAAATATTCCCCTTGTGCTTAGGAAGGCACCACCTTTCACAGTATGACTGCAAGAAATAAAGCCTTTTAGTCTAATCCCTGTAGTAAAATATTTTTTCACCTGCAAAGCATTGAAATACATTCACTGAACCTTGTGTCTGAAGTGCATTTTAAAATATTGTTTTCTCATTAAGCAAGCTGATGGTATTTGATTTGATGTCACTGAATGGCCAAAAAGCATTCTCAGCTGGAAGCTTATTCAGTAGAGAGAACAACTGCTGTCTGTTTTGTTGCAGGTTTGCCTGAGCATCAAGCAGTTTCCCACTGTTTCCCACTGTCAAAAATCCATTAAAATACGACTCCTTCTACCTTAATGAATGCAATGCATAATTTTAAACAGCATGTGTTGTATAATTCTGTTATATAGTGACTTTATACCACCTCAATCATCACAACTGTTTTAAAAATAGCTCCACATAATCATCTCTGCCACCAGAAAACACCAAAAAAATGAAATATGGACAAAATGTAATAGCTTGCTAAGTTATATCTTTTAACAGATTTATGAAAACCACCAGAGATCAATCTTTGCAGATGAGCAAAGAGGAAAACTGGCTTCTGACTTCGGAAATTATATCAGATGAGTGAGCAAACAAAAAACTAAACTGGCATTAACCTGAAACAGATTTCACAGTTATTTTACTTTTCTTGTCCAAATGACACTCTAATGTTGAGTACGGTCACAAACCTCAAACCAAAAGCGCAAAATCAAAACTTAAGCATTATGAGGCCTTCCGTTTAGAGATTGCTGAAATTTCCTTATGTGAAGAAAACAATTCATAAAAATAGTAATTTAATTCAATATACAATAATTTCTTTTTTTCTTCTGAAGCATCAAGATAAACTGACACTGAAATACACCTGTCCTTTGTATATACTTGCCACATCTGAATTGCTTTTAACTTTTAATTTGGTTTGTGTTATATTGACTCGAATGAGAGTACTTACAGTGGTGGGGGAGCTGCATTCACTGACGGACTGGCATGTTTCTGAGGCCTCTGAGGATGCTGAGCTGGATGACTTCTAAAGCGGAAAAACACAAAATTTGGTTCACTGAATTGCTAAAACTGATCACGAGTCCATATGTTCATGTGAGTGTGTGAGTGAAACCTAAATAGCAAAAATATAAAACAGCAAAAATAGAAATAATTCTGGTTGAAGTAAATAAGCTTGGAAAAATCAAAATCAAGTGTTTATTACCACACACACTTTTAGTGCGTCTGTTAGGTATCTGTACCTGGCTAGTGATGTCTGAGGGCATGGGCGAGGGAGGCTTGGAGTAGATGTTCGCATCCTGGGACACGAAGCCTGAATCGTGGGAGGAGACGCTGCTGAGGCGGTGGGCGGCGATGCCCACTGGTGGCGGAGGCTGGTGCGACAGGCTGCTGCGGTAGCGACAGGAGGAGGAGGAGGATGAGGTGGGTGAGTGGGGCTGGGAGCCTCCCCCACTACCACCAATACCACCACTACCGCCTCCCCCTGACGAACGGGAGGCACTACTGTGGGCACTGTTGACGCTGCTGCAGGAGGGTGGAGGGGAAAGGTGCAGAACGAGCAGTGGAGTGATGGAAGAGTGAGGAGTGTGAGAGGAAGATGAAGGTGATGGTTGCCAATTTATGGATAGGGAACATGATGACATGAATTTGACAAAGGGGTGTTTCAATTTAGAAAGAGGAAGATGGAACAAAAAATGTAACAGAACAAGAGTTGGTTGTTGGTGAAGATTGAGGGTGGAGGAATTTGTGATGGGTTTATGTGACGGGGTGACATTCAAGAGCGTTTGACAGCAAGTTGATGGTTTGTCAGGTTAGTAAAAAATGTGATGACCCATTAAAGTCACACACCAGTCACAGTTTAAAAACAGAGACCCCGACACAAAAGGGAACCAGGGAACCAAACGCCCCACAGGAGAGAAAGAGGGCAAACCACAAGTGCAGTGAAGTGAAGAAAGAGACAAGCACAGACAGTGATGGTTGTGATGAGGGAAAAGCCGGGGAGAAAAAAAAAAGAGCAGGAGAGGGAGGGGAGGGTGGGCGGGGGAGACCAAGAGTGTGTGAGGTTGTGAGGATCCAGGGAACACACTCACAACATACAATAAACACCACATGCAAAAGGCTGTGAACTTGCATGGTGTAGAGCTCCGCTTGGAAGGAGTCTGCTACTACATGCACTGACGGAGACTGCTTCACACACATACACTAAGTGAGCTTTTTGTTTTTGTTTTTTGTTTTTTTCAGACAAAGAACTTCTGGAATCCATTTCCAATTTTCAGTGTTTCTGGATTCTGAATTGAGTACTATGTAATGCATTTACAGTTGAAGAAAACAGCAATTGTGCATATGAAGATGATATTTCCTGTGTTTAGAAGAAGTAATACTCCAGTACAAGTATCTCTGTCTGAGGACTGTGGTTCATTTATATGGAGATTCCACTAAAGTGAAGATGGGTGGACAAACAGTGATGGACTGACACACAGCCACAGTGAAACATCAGAGAAGGCTCCTCTTTCTGATACTCTGACAGCCTGTAACACAATACATTGGTTATGTCCCTGTGTGTGTGTGTGTGTGTGTACCTGCACATGCTGCTCTTGCGGGAGCCAGAGCTGCTCGGTGATGAAGGAGGGGTCTGATAGGACCAGCTGTAATCTGAACCCTTCAGGTCTTTGATCACCTGAGAGACAGACAAAGACAGAGAGGTTCACAGGTGTGTTACACGTCACTGTCTTTAGATGTGTTCTGCACGCTGTGGGTGTGTCTCACCTGTTCACTCGCTGGGGGCAGTTTGTGAGGGTCAGTTGTCAGCACAGTGAGGTCATCGATGATGGCCTGGAGGTGGGTGATCTCTCCCAGCATGGCAATCTCTCCGTTCTACAAAACAAGATGAAAACACAGACACTGATTCACCATAATTACCTCCCTGTCTTTAAATCAGGTTAGTGAATATAGAGTCTTGTTCTGTGCTCGAGTGTATCATTTTACCTTTATCTTTTAGTTTACAAATATCGTTTAGTTTCATTTGAAAAACTAGACTGTCATTTGTGAAGCTCCACATATTTTTATACACTAACAGAGTTTCTCCTGGTTTACTGTGACAGCTGCAACAGAGGAGGGTGATATGCAGTACATACAATAGGTGGGCTGTATCTTAAAATCTCCAAACGAAATGAAAGCTCTGTTATCAGATGGAAAGGCAGTGGTGCATTCATAAAAAATACAAAAGGACATCAGTTTTTATTCCACGTGTGAATTTTTCCTGATGTAATACATAATGACTAATGGAAATATGAATTTGAAGATGTAATATGTGACTCCTTAAATCTTCCATGTCATGATATGCACTCAAAAGGCATATTTTTTATCAATATTGTGGTATTTCAGTTGTACTGCTCAGCTTTACACGCAGCCATCTTTTTAATTAGTCATTTGTGTCTCTAGTTTATTGGCATCTTCTTTACACTTTCTGGGGCTCATATTCCTCCAGGAATAATCAATGAATTATAATAAACAACACAACGTTAGTGTCAGGCTACCTTTCATATGTATTCAACAGAGGTTTGCTCCTGCCTTTCACAATTTGACTTTAATTAGTCACAAGGGAGCACTTTTATACTTTTACATTAGCAATACAGGCTTCTTAGCTGTCTAACTCTAGCTACCTTGGCAAAGCTAACATTAACCAGCTGAGCTACCAAAGTGTGACCAGCTTGTGAAGCGTAGTTGCAACGGCGTTTTAAAGTGACTCACGACTCAAGATAGTATAAATAATTTTCTTCTTTACTGGTCGGGTTTGGCTTTGCCCATGGCTGAGGTTTCATTTCAGCTTTGGGACAGACTATTTGTATCACCTAATAAGCAGAATATAGAGTTGGTCTAGTACGAAGGCACATCAGTGTGAAAAGGAACAAACATTCTGCTCAAAACAATGCTGAACTATTTTGCTTAAATAGCTCAAAGGAAATCCAGTCATCTATGAAAAATATATGTGTAAAGAACAGGATACTCTGAAACTGTATGAAACACTTCTGTATTTAAAATAATTCCCATTCAACTGCCTCTTGCCCACAGTCAGCTGGGATAGGCTCCAGCCCCCCGTGACCCTGGACGGATAAACGGATGAATGTTGCCTCTCAGTGGAAATCAAGACACTGAACCTACATCTTTATCAGTGGAGCTCAGCAACATCAGGTGAATATGGTCCCACTGCGCAGTGGGAGGAGAAGCAGTTTGCCTCCTTGTCTACAAATCTTTCCCTCCTCCTCTATCTCCTCACCACAACTGGCTGAAGGAAGCCGATGAAGGTGCAGAAGCGACCCCTCTCCTCCACGAGGGCTCGACGCACTGCCTGCTTCTCTGTCTCCTCCATCAACAGGCACATATCAGTCACATCCTGCATGGCGCTGTCCAGCTGAGGCTGCAGGTCCCCTCGCCCTGCGGTGGGGAGGGCACATTGGTGGTGAGGGGGGCAAAAAAAATAAGGTAAAAGAGAGTGAGAACGGCAGGTCAACGAGAGGATAATGGTGGAGAGGAATGAAGGAAAGAATAAGAGGTTTTCACCAGAGGAGGTGGATGAAAAGGAAAAAGTGTGTGTGGGTATTTTCTGTAGTAGAAAAAAACAACCAGTAACACAGTGAGGGCTTTATGGGATATCTCTCCACCAGCTGCTTCCCATAATGCACTGCTCCATCAAACCAACGGCGTACATTATGGAACGTAGATTAAATGAGACAAAGTAAGCAGCAACACCTTGTTTGGTGTTTTGGCTCTGTACTTGTTTTAATTCGTATGTGGAGTCTATAGTCTATGTGCATTATTATGTTATATTAGACAGGATATCATTATATTAGACAGTCAGCAGCAGCCCTAATGACGTAATGTCCTGCATGTTTAGAGGTACCTAAAAAGCATATTCATAGAGCACTTAGTACTGCTGTACCCTATAAGCCAAGAGATCTAATAAACTACAATGCTGAATTCTTAATAATATTGTGTAATATTGGCGAGTTATGTTCTTCGTCCTAAGAAAGTGAAGATAATGTTTAGCAATGTTGGAGGCAGACACAGACAATTCATTGTGAGTCATGTTTGCATTAACCTAATTTATGTAATATTCAGTCTTTTTTTAGCTCTGATGTGGTTTCCAACCAGTTTTGAGGGAAATATCTTGTTCTTAAACTGCTAGATGTTCTACCGCGAGTTTCAGTCTGTAAAACCAAAACAAGGACTTACAAAAGCTGAGGGGAATTGCAGACTCAGGTGATAATTCTCTGCGGGCTTGTCACTATGAGCAACCCCTTTCATATTACACATCACAGTCACTTGATACATTAATATCAAAACATTCATTATAGCAAATAATGAAGTGGTATGACATTTTTAATAACAAAAAATTTACAGCAAGAAAGTTCAGACTCATTGATACTTAAAACAGTACATGTGTCTGCTCTAGCTTTATCACAGCTGACACTTTTTAGGAAGACACCCAATCATACTAAAGACTGCTGCTTTTTCTGTCATCTCCCATTGTGTCAACTAAGACTTGGACTAAATGTGTGCATAAAAAGTTCAATTGCAATTTTGTCTTTCTGTCGTCCACACCCAGTGTAACGACACAGAGCCAAAACACAAATAATGTGCTTCTGTCTTAAAACTTTACTACTCGCTATGATTGCCCAACATCAGCTGGGGACACAAGGTCAGACATGAGTGCATAAGTATGGTGTAGAAAGTCTGAATTCTATCTAGTGTTAAAAACGAACATGAAATAAGTCTTTGTAGTGTTACAGCATGCAGAACAGTCAGCTGTCAGAACACTCAGCTGAGATATCTGCAGTAACAGAGACAGAATGAAGGAAAGAACAAGAGAGGAGGGGTAGCAAGGGAGCAGAAAGCCTGCTGTGCAACTACAAAGCTAATAGTTGCTGCTACAGAAGTCATGCAGGAGTCAAGGAGGAAGAAGCTAAATTACATCAAGCATTGTTGGGGGTGAAACTGCACAACTCCAACTTCTCTAACAACTACAAAACTGTAAGAAGCTGAGCTCTAGTCTCTCATTACGAGCTAAAACCTGAAGTGAGGCCTCTAAATGGTCACAATTGCTGGTTTCATGTATATTGTATAATTTTCAATGGAGAATAGACACATTATGATTTTATAAAGACACACTATTTCCAACAACACAGACATTAACAAATGTAATGTTGTTTGTACTGTGTCACACATGCTGGTCGATGCTCAGTGAAACAAAACGCTGTCTTGCGGTCATTGCAGCACTGCTGTGTGCTCAGAGCTGCTATCTGCAGTGAACCTGACCCACTGGGTCTGTAGTAAGCTAACATAAAGAAACTTTTTTTTAAAATCTTTTTCATCTGTATTAATGTAGTAAAAACACAGTATATTACCTACTGTTATATGCAACCTGCACTTCTTGAAAAGATTCTACATACATATTGTACACATGTTGGGTCTCTAAAGACCATAAAAACCCTTATAAAGAAAAACAAATAATTAGAGGGCTAGGAGTTACTCGAGGGCTAATTTGAATGAAATGACAGACTTAGATAGACTTTCACAAAATAAATACACTTATTTTAGTTACCATAAGCAAATAACTACACACTAACTACTGTAACACACAAAGAGAAAGTGAGAAAAATAGGTCCCCCGGTAGCTTAACCGAGCCCAGATCACAAGGCGCTCTTGTTACTCTCAACTTTTTATTCCATATTGATAAACAATTGCCTGTGTGCAAGGAAAACAGGAACCCTTGTACCACAAATTTATATTAGCCACTAAGTAATATGCTGGACAAAACTGTGTTCAGCTGTGTTCTATCCTCCTCTACATACATGCCTGTGTGTTAATCTGCAGGGGAAAGGTGAGAATGTAAAGAAAAAAAAGAGGTGATGCAACAGCGCTGTATTGGCCGATAGGTTGATACTTACCCTGCAGCTCTATTACAGGGGACAAATACCACAGGAGGGGAGAGACGGAGAGAAGGGGAGACAGCAAAAAGGAAGCAAAATAAGGAAAGAAAAAGGGGGGGATAGAGAGAGGGGAGAGAGAGAGCAGAAATAGCAGAACTCATTGTTAAGGTTAGTACAAGGAAGCCATCACAAGACAGCCACAGTGCCACAGGTTAGAGCAAAATAACACTGCTGCAACCAAAGATCACATTCAGAAAAAGTAAAACCACCAAGCATCAGCACTGACACTCACAAAAATAATAATAAGTAAATAATGTTGCTAGGTTGAATTATTCAGCTGCATATAAGCATTAGAATATCACTTTGAAATGTACTTCACAGACATCTTGGATTTATATTTTCATCTGCCTGGCAACTGAATGGAAGCTGTTCCAGAGAGAAAGCACTAATTATTGGTTGCTGTATCACTGGGTGAAATGTTTGAGGACAAATGAGAAAAGACCTGCAATACTTATAAGCACCACTAGATGGAAACATAAACCTACAGATCTTCTGACTTAGACTTTGTAAAGTCTGTGGTTCTTGACCTCAGCCAGTTTTCTCAGTGTGTGTGTGTGTGTTGGCATTGACTGTAATCACAGAGTTTTGAGTCTGTTTTCTAATGCTTGTCGTGCATTCCAATCAGATACAAACCATAAATCAACATTTGATCCGTTTGTGGCCCAGGCAATATCATTGTTGGTGTTGATTTACTGTGCACTGGCACTACAAGCAACAGTGGTGAGATCATAGAGCTAACTAAAGTAAAAATGAACTCAGTGTCCAAACGCATTAGATACAGCACATGAGCTACAGAGAAATGCCATCAATGCTAATAGAATAGCTGATGTCTGAGTGACCTTGCAAAATGTTATTTGACCTCTACAATGTTATCTGTTTCTTCTGTCAAATGTGAGAGGAGCCCAAGCTCAGTGATTACCTTTTCGAGCCTTTTTCTGTAGCTTGATGGTGTCAGATGACTTTTTCTTGATCTCGTGCCGTGACCTCTTGTACTCTTGAAACACAGTGAACAGAAATGCCTTAGTAAGAGGAATGTAAAGCCCTCTGGCTGAACTCTCATTCCCTTGGATTTCCAATATTAACGTTGATAGAAATGTTTCCAGTAGCTGTGTAACAGTAACAGTGTAAATGAAGAGCTCACAAATACAGACTTTACATTGAAGGGGGGACAAAAACACTAATCCTTGATTAGAGTCTTTGATTCGTGGCAATCTTTCCTGTATAGATGATTTGAAACCAGCATGAGCATGAAATGGACAAAAATTACAATAAAGTTCAGCCTGGCTCAGCTTTTGCAATGTCATTCAGGTTTGCCCTGCACTGGCAAATTAAGAACTCGCAAGCACTACTGATTTTCAATGGTGAAGATCAGCAATTTACCTCAAGACAAAAATCTTAGGTTTACAACAACTCTCAACAGTTGGGCAAGGTGCTGGGTAAGGTTTGAGGTCTTACAAGAAATCAAACTACTTATGTACTTATGAAATCAAACTACTTATGCATTGTTGTGTACTTGCACACACCAATGCAATCCCTTGAATTTTTTAATGCAGTGCTAGTCTAGTGCAGTGTTGTTTGGTTTCCACAAATGGTGCTTGAACTTAGTTATGCAGTGATACAGCATCATAACCTGTGTACCTTTGGCATGATCCTTATCCAGCTGATTGGCTGTCTTCTTCCAATCCTCAATCTTGTCCTGAAGAGGAGTGATCAGACTCTCCATCAAAGCACTGTAGGAGAGACAGTGATGCATAAATTTAGAGACAGCATCCAAATCCACAGCATCCGAAATTACAAACCAAACGTGCCTGTTGGGGTCCGTGTGACTTAGTCATCAGGGAGTGTACATGTGGACTTGTAGAACATGTGCCCCCTATTTGTTGTGATCAATCAGACTCTACAATAAGTGCAAATTCGCAATGATGTCACCCATTGGTTTGTGGACTCTGAGTTTACCAATGTTACCATCTAGGGGTTTCAGAGTTACCATATTTGCATGGCAGGGTGGAGCTGGGGAGGATACATATTGCACTTTCTTTACTGGATCTGACTGAAAGCCAGAGGACAAGCTGTGGTAGTGACTTGTCATTCACACGATAGCCACACCCTGAATCATACCCCACACTATCATCTGTTCTATCCTAAATGAATTGTATGATGGCCCCCTGCTGGCCATTAGTAAGATTGTAGATTTAAGGCACTTTCGCATTGGCTTCAATTTTCACACCAGGAATCTTTTTTGATATTTCATACACTCAGTGTGCTACAACCAGCGGCACAATATGTTTGCACATGTATGGAAGCCTCTTTAAAGCAGACTCCAGAAAATAGTATAAACAGAGCTGCTATATGCCTGAGGTTTCCCCAGCTCTCTCTGTATGCATCTGTTTGGAAGTATAATCTAGGCCTTAGACACGGTGCCAAAAGCTACTGCTTTGTTTCATTAAAATCAGTCCTAGGACTAATATTTCCATTGCATGGTGCCTTGACAAGAGAATGACTTAGTGTAAACATATCCCGACCACCAAGCTCCATGAAAATGAGAAGCCACAGTATATTTCTGGAATGAGATCATTATATAAATTTCCTCCATGTGTTGTTCCACTTGATAATTTTAGTATCTGGAACACTAACCCCCCCACACCCATATTCACACATGCATACATACATGATACAAATGCACACATACGTTATAAATGTGGGAATATTGAACCATGTGCACAGACAAACAGACAATTGCTTTCAGAATGCCTCAGTCTTCAACGGGACTCCTGTTATTCCCATTGTCATAAGTCATCATCATCATCATCATCATCATCAACATCATCACCATGATCTTCACCATTACCATCAATGTAATAGCTTTTGCTGTAGAAAAGTCATTAGAGAGCATGGAGATTGAGGGAAAAGGCAAACAATGGTTGAAAACAGACTCTTCGTGTGGCTTCCAGTGGTCTGTGTTGCGTGCCAATGGTTGCATTCATTTACGGTCATTTAACTATGGACAGACAGAGCAATGGAATCCATGCAGCTGACTAGCAAACCTCACCAATCATTTGTCCCGTCAGAATCCTAAAAACAAGAGCAGCTTTACATGAAAACAGACATGGGCCTTCTGAAAAACTCTGATGGGCTACAGTGAACAAAGGGAGGAAAGAAAGAAGATCAAAGAAGGACATGTATCTTACTTGGTGAACTGGCGAAGTTTGGCCTCAATGCTACGATGCCTCATGCACATCCTGGTCAGGGCTGAACCAATGTCTCTGGTTGCTCCTGGAACCACAAAACAGTCAGGTTCATATGACGAAACAAAAGCATACACAGATGCTACTTAAGTATCTCAATGCACATTTACCACAGAAGGCCTCTTCATGTTCCACAGAAACCAAACAAAGCTGTGATCAATATTTATATTGCAGCTATTCGTGCACTATGTGAAGTAAATGCTGGCAAAAGTGTTGTATTCTTCAGACGGATGGACAAGTACCAAGCTTTTATATCCTTTTACATTCATCCAATATTTACACAAGACACTGATCTGCCTCTCTTAAATACTACACACACTCCCGCTTCATCCAAATAAAGCAGTGTCTCGTGAGTGTGTGGTTGTGTGGCAACCGCTCAGAGACCCAGTTTTGTGAGCGGCTAACCTGCAACGGTAAACACCAGTCTATTTTAAGACAGAGTATGTCCATGTGGAAAAAGCTGACCCCGGAGTTAGAGTCAGTTAACTGATGGCAGACACTGCTAACTTCCAAACAAGGTGCTAAGAGCTGCTGTCGCCGCTGTACAGGTGGAGAGCCAAGAAGAAGATGTGATTACAGCTTCACTCTCATGCTATGTATTTAAAAGACTTTCCAGCAAAGGTAAGGCTTACACAGTACACGGAGCTCAGAGAATACTATAATCACTGCTGCCACTGAAATGTACACACTGGAAAATTCAGGTTAAACAGCAGCCAAACGGGATTTCCTCGAGAGACACTATTCATCATAAGGGCTTAGACAGGCTTACACAGTAAAATGCAGGGAGTGCAGAGGAAGAGTGTTATGCCAAAATATTATGCATCAGATTAATATTTTCAACTAAAACTGAAAAAAACAGTATTTGAACATAAAAAAGAGATGGTAACTGAGATGGTGACAAAATTTCAATTATGTTTTTTTTTTTTAATGTATTTATTGAACTATTTTTATTGACAATGCTCTTACAATACATGTTGAAAAATTACAACCAAAAGTAGTTTAATTTCAAAATTGAATTGTTCCATGATCATTCACATTTTTTGGACAGACCTCTAATTTGACAAACAAGACATTTATGACCACAATTTACACCATTTTAGCACAACCTGAAATACACAAAGTGCACAAAGCAAAGCCCATAAAGACATGGTGGATGAGTTTGGTGTGGAAGAATTTGACTGGCCCACACAGAGTCCTGACCTCAACTCCATCAAACACCTTTGGGATGAACTAGAACAGAGATTGTGAGCCAGACCTTTTGGTCCAACATCAGTGTCTGACCTCACAAATGTTCCACTGAATGGGTAAAAATTCCCACAGAAACACTCCAACATGTTGTGGACAGCCTTCCCAGAAGAGTGGAAGCTGTTACAGCTGCAAAACTGTGTATTTAGAATGTGATGCTGGTGTAATGGTCAGATGTCCCAATACTTTTGTCTATATAGTATATCTCAAGAAGTGCAACTTGTCACATTTTAATTGTGAGCATATGTAGCTCACTGAAGTTAACATTTAGCTCAAAGCCCTGCTGTACCTTCGTACAGCTTCAAAGACACTTGTGTAGTTGTTGACTGTTAGTCTTGATTTCCTCTTGGCAGACAATGTCCACCTCAACCATATTTATGAAACAATAAGAGTATGTAATGTAAAATGCAACATAAAGTCAGAATATTGTCTTGAAAAACTTTTTAAAAAAAAAAAACTCACTTTTTACATTGAACGTGTTTAATTGTGTAACATTATGGTCAAGGGAAAGAGGTCATTTGTGGTTATGACAAATAAGCCATGGTTGAGGTTAGGATGTCATTAGGGTTAGCCAACTTAAACACTTAGTAAAGGCTTTGGGGCAAATCTTAATTTCATGTTCAGGACCAAAAGAAAAGTCCAGTTTCCTGAAGTCAAACAAGCCAGTGCCTTGCCACATAAAATGACTGAACATTGATATTTTCTAAGGGATAGAGCAAATTCATATGGGCTTCAGACACTGTAATACTTCAATAGAACAAAAGACCTTTATTGAATGAAATGTAACGTTTATATTTTTATGTTTTTGTCATACAAGAACAATGATGAACCTTTCATTTCACATTAACTAGCATGAAGCAGTTGCTAATTACCAGGAAGTTCATGGTGATAGAGATTTCATATGCAGTGTGCGGATAAAACTGCATTCTTGCCTACATTAGATTTCATGAAACTCAGCACTGGTGTGGGATTTCTTTTGATTCTATTTTAAAAATGTACATCCCCTCTCTGATCTTCCTGGAATGCCTTGCCCATGAGCACCTGCTAATTAGTACTTACTTGTCTCATTTCCTTAGCAATCAGTGAGACTCAGCAGATTCAAACCAGCAACCCTCTGGTTACAACAATCCTAAGGCACATTCTCACACATGTTACCAAATACCCATATACACTGAAATGCCAAACCACTCGAACATGCACACACACACACACAAACACACACACACATACTTACACTGTGTGTTATTCACATCCAGAGAGAAGTGCTCCATTCATAATTAACAAATTCCTCCCTCACGCCTCCTGTTCTACCCGGCAACCATTCATTAAAGAAGAAACACCCTCCTCCAAACACGCACGTTCTCACACACACACACACATACATATACATGCACACTTCCAATGTGTCAGTTGAACAACTGCAACATTGTTTTGAACTGTGTGTCAACAGTGTGATCTCATCCCAAAATCAATAAATTTATTGTGAAACTAATGTGGAGAAAGAGTGAAGTAAAGTCTCATAACTAATGGAGAGGGAGAGAAAAAGAGGGACAGAGAGAGAGAGAGAGAGAGAGAGCAGTATTTTGTGTTGAAGGAAAAGGAGGATTGGAAAATAAATGAGAGAGGAAGAGATGGAGGAGAGATCGAAGACAAGAGGGGTCGCCTTGCACATTTTAATGAGCTCACTGCTGGCGAGAGAACCATGGGACTGGAGTTACAGCCAAGTGTGTGTGTGTGTCTGTGTGTCTGTGTGTTTGATCTCTACATTTATGATGGTCCTCTTCCTGTTTGTCTGTTATTACCGCGCCGCTCAGACTCCACGGGAGATCAACAACTAGATGAGGGCGCCACAGAACACACTACTCACATCTGGAAAACAGCTACTGTGTGTCGATATGGTGTCTGCATTTGTGTGTGTGTTACTGTGTGTGTGTTAGGCAGTGTTAACTTGCTTGCCATGCAAATCAACATGCTTCAGCAATTTATTTGAACTAAAAGAGACCCAGCATTGGTCTGAACCATGTTGGGTCTGGCTTTTTTCTCTTTTTTTCTCTTTTCGAAATGACAAAAAAAAGCACAGCGGCAATTTTAATGTTGATTATATGTAAATGTATGATGTTGTAGTAAGCGGCAACTCAAAAAATATAAATTCCAATTCACTACAAAACTGTTTATGTTCTCAAATAAAATGGGTTGTGTTCAAAGATCAGGGTTCATTTTGTGCTTTGGGTTGTGACTGCATAAAAACAGCAACAATGGTCTTTGGCATCATGATGGTTTGTTATTCTGACAGATTTCCTAAAATTTAAAGAAATCACAATCGCCTCACAGTATAGCAGTATCGCAGTACATCTCTGAATTGTAGCCCTAGAAGTGTACCAGCACTCCCCTTTCTAACCTCCTTCTGTCTGTCTCACCTGCTGAGAGAAGGAGGAACTCCCTCCTGGGGAAATATGGCTTTACTCTTTTTTTCCTTCCTCTCCTCTCACTCTGACTTTCCTGCTTTTGATCTGCTCTCTGGCAGCACAGCTCCCTGTGAAGTTACCTCTATGTGTTTGTGAGAGGGACCCATCTAGAAAAGGCACTGAATACTAATACTAACATGGTATTGTAGCTTAAAAACAAACAAACAAAACAAAAAATAAATAAAAAAATAAACAGCAAATGCAAATATGTTATTTTTTATTATGACCTGGGTTTATGTAGCACCAGCTTTGGACAAACCAACAGATGTGCCATCTACTATGTCAATAATAGTAATGCAGATATAGAAACCAAAGAATAATATGTGAAGGACTGTGTGTATACAGGTTATTGTCTCGATTAATTTGTAAATTCACATTAACGTACTGTAGAACATATATGTTTCAGATGGGATCATGTGTAGTCCAAGACCAGGCAAAATGTTAGTCAGCCGTCTGAATGGCAAAGTTTTCTTCATCACCTAGCAACTGCCTTAACTGACAGGTTTGTTATGGTTTCCATGACACCGTAGATCTTGGCCTGTTGCTAAGGTCAAATTGTCTGCTGCTACAGACACGAAGGGACAGAGACAGAGAGAGACTATCACACATGCACACACACACATACCATGGAAATAACTGTATAACTGAATAATCAACATTGGCGCTGTGTTAATAAAATCCATGTACTTTGACTTTGACAGAGGCGTAAATAGAAGCCATTCTAATAGCTGTTTTATTTTGTTTCTTTTTTACCTTACTGTATATGCTGTCATATACTGCGACTTTCCCATAGAATATCAATGAGCCTCTTTAAACAGTCTGCTCTCTAATGATAACATGCTCTGCCTCTCTCTCTCTCTCCTCTCTCTCTTTCTGCCTGGGGCATCAGTGTTCTTCCCACCGGTGCATCTCCATGGCAGCTATTATCTATAATCTTGCAGAGGGATTTGTCAGTTTCTGTCTCTCCATTGGATGTGCTATGAAAGCAAACTCGCAACTGCAACATTGTTGCAGTTTGTGTGTGTGTGTTTGTGTGTGGTGTGTAGCGTGTAGTCATACTACACATGCACATCACACATGTAGACACGCACAAAGACAAACAAAAATTACACCCTCTTAATTACAGCTGCTCTGAGTTAGGACTGGGCCTCCTGAGGAGGAAGATAAAGGAGGAAGAGGAGGAAGATGAAAAAAGGAAGACAAATGAATACAGCAGGTTCCATCAGCACAACTATCCGGTCCAAAGATATCATTTAAACTTGGAGTCATGTCTGCCGGAAGAGATATAAGATGTTCACTCTGCATCACCCAGATCTTGAGCTCACAACCTTTGCCACTGCTGGAATGTTGTGATTATGCAAAGTTAGTTGGAGGAGTGCTTTGAGATGGCAAGAATTATGAGTTACTTCCCGACATGGTTATGACAAATATACAGGGGTCCATTGGCAGAACAACCCAGACCACAATATATTTAAAACCTGCTAAATTGTAATCTTTCATTGAAATCATGTATCTCTAACTCAGTCCTGGTCCTGGGACCAGATTCCCTGCTCCAACATGCCTGATTCAAATGAATGGCTCATTATCAGACTTCTGCAGAGTTTGATGGTGAAGCAAGTTAGAGGGTCCCCAACACAATACCTGATCAGGTATAAGATGTTCACTTTGCATCACTTAGCACTCAAATCAACCTCAGACACCAAATCACGGTCTCGTTGATCTCCCAAGTGAGAAGCATTGGAGATTTATTTAGCAAGAATTTGCAGTATCTTTTTACAGCACAATTTTCCGGTCAAATATTTTGACGTGGATTGTGGGCTTACTGTTTGAACATTCAAAAATTTGTGGAGGACAGAATGAAGATGCAGTGCTCTAATGACACCAAAGAAGAAGGAGAAGAAGACGACTGGCAATTCCAAGAGGGTTCATCAGCAAAGCTACTGACATCTTTCCTCAACATAGACAGATCTAAAAGCCAGTCATGCAGAAGTAATAAACATGACAACTCTGCTCTATGTGTTGCTGACTATATGCAAGACACTTCCATTCTGACATTGTTCAATTGAGGTTAATAGGAACTGCCAATAGGCAATGCAATTGGTGGGGGGAATGGGGCTGCACACAACATGCCAGAGAGATGTCAGCACAGACCCCTTCAGGATTAAACTATAAACAGCCTAAAAATGACATTTACCGACATAAACCACTATGTTCTGGACAGAAACAGTACAAACACTAACAAAAAGTGACCATATAACACAAGGTGATCAGTAGAGTGTCATGGATCAAGGGCTCTGTGAATGACATGTCAAAATTTCCCACAAATTATATGAGCAATGAGAATAAGGCAGAAGAGAAAAAGCAGAATATAAGAGTGAGGAGGAACACGGAGTCAGTGATGATGGTGCTTTTGTGTCTCGGGTGGTATAACAAGGAGGGAGGCTTAATGCCAGAGCAGGTGAGGCTGCGGTTGCCAAGGTTACAGACGTCTGCAGCAACCGCCCATCTGTTCCCCTGACAGCAGCATCTCTGCGGTGACACAGCAACAACAAGAGGATGGGAGAGAATTAGACCAAAGGAAAGACAAGCAGGGAGAGACAAAGACGGGCAAAGAAGGAGGTGATGAGGAGACAGATTAAAAAGGGGAAGACAGGCAAAGGGAGAGAGACTGCAGTAGTAGCAGTGCCAGATAAACGAGAATAATTCATGAGGCCAAGACTACAAAACCAAGTCAGAGACTGTGCTTCCCAGACAAGCAGGCAGCCAGTCACCCAGACCAAAACAAGCCATCAGTCTCTGATACAACAGCATCTGCACACACTCAAGTGTGTTCCAGGGTAAATCCTGTGCATCGAACCTCAAATACCGCATGCTGAGGGAATGCATTACAGCATGAAAAATGAGACTTAAGCAATAAGCCACAAGAGGCCGTGGTTTGGAAGGATTTTGACTAAGGAGAAAACTAGTGGTCAGAGTGTAAAGGCCCAATTAGGTTTACTAATCAATAGTGGAGCCTAACAATGTGGTGAGCTGTAATATTGTGACTGATTATACCAGATAGTTAGTTATTAAAATGCTGAAATATAAAGTAATATAACAGCTTTGAAATGGTCTGAGCCAATCAACCAGAATTCAGGGCTGAAACATCTCCATGTCATGTTCACACAGCTAACCTCAACCATGTTGCAACATATCACATCTTCACAAGACTGGATACTGTTGCCTTGTGTGTTCTTACAGCCAGCACATCAATTTTGAATGAGCTCATGATGAGTCTGTTTACATGACTTCTGCTTAGCCAGGGTGTGCTCAAAAAACAAACTGATTTGTATGACCACAACGCAAGGCAAAATGTAGCTGTCTCAAAAAAAATATTAGACCAGGTAAATACACCTCAGGTAGCTAATTCATGTTTTCAAGGCAACATTTCAAAAATTTAAGTGAGCTTTTACCTTTGAAGGAAGCAACTAGAAGAAAGAAGATTATTGGGCAATGAAACAATGCCTGAGTGACCCCAAAACCCATTCTGTGCATTGTGGCCTTTTTATCCTAAACTGGAGTAAAAACACTGCTTTGACATAACCACTTTCTTATATACACATATACCCTTTTCACACAAAAACCACACTGTTTTCTACTGTTCCCAACATGTCCTTAATATTAAACAAGACACACCAGAAAAAAAGGCAGGCAAACAAAAGACAGGCCATCTACCAGCAAAGGGAAAAGAGTCAGTAACATGTTTTTGGAAGTCCATGTTACCCATGTTTAAAAAACATTCATATACACTATCATTTCATGAACTGCAGTCATATGGCTCATAAATCACTATTGATACTAAATAAACAAAAACTGTTCTTTATTCTTTTAAAGTAGTTTTTGTCCATTTGGTTGTAACTGTTTTTATCAAACTGAAACAGGAGATTTTATGAATCAAAGTCCCACTAACATATTTCGAGCATCAATAAGTCAACAACAACCACGAGTTATCCTGTCAGTCAGACTCTTTCAGTCAGCAGAAGGAGACATTCTCTCTCCCTCTCTCTCTCTCTCTCACACACACACACACACACATTTGTGTTTTCATCACTTTTTGGGACATTACAGGGACTTACATTCTTACATTTATTTCTGGGGCAAACACACACATGCACACACACACTCGCACCACAGCTCTGACCTCTGATCCCCTCCCTGGACCCATGACATGGGTCACGGTGAGGTCACTTCCTGTCAAAACACATCTCTCCACCCTCCAGCTGGTGTTGCCGTAGTGACAGGAGAAGATCGCCAGTGACAGCTGAACTGACACATGGTCTCAAGCCTAAAAAAAAAAGGTTTGAACCAAATGTACTACACTACACTTTCCTATGTTTCTAAGAGGGACTTTTCAAATTTGGATCTTTCAACAATTTGGAGGGAAAAAAGTAATTTTGGTTTGCCTATCTACCCATACTTTGTATAATTTTTTTTTTTTGGCAATAAGCCCTTTTACTGCTGCTCCTGCTGCTTATCAGACCCTATCATCAGCAAGTCATCATGCTGGAGAGTGTGACCCAGATGAGGGTCCAACATGGTGAACCTGAACAATCGATGTTCCGGTCCAGTCTGGTTGATTTCCACAGCCCCTCTGTTCTATCCCCAGTGGCTGCAAACAGCATGCAAGATTAGTAAATCCTTATGAAGTCATGTGGTCACAGCAAAAAGAACAAGAATCTATTTTTATTCACGGGGCAAAATAATTCCACATACTGTATATTCAGCCTACTGGGCTCACCTGCTGCTTTCTCAAAATAGACATCTCATTCGTTTCACATATTATTGGTTTCAGTCATGGAGAGACAGACTGTGTGAGTTGGACATTTACATTTCTTTCCTGGTGATGTCATATGACGTCTGGAATGACAGAAAACACAGCAATTCAACCAAGTGAACGGGACTCTACTAAAGGTCTTCGTCCTCTACTTTCACAGACAATCCAACTCTTCTTTCACACAAGTCACATGCTTGGCCCACATGTGTAACAAATATTAAAATGTTAAAAGAGGTTTTTAACTATATCACAGCATAGTGTGATACCTGAGAGTGAGGAATATGCCTTGACCAAACGTTGTTACTCTCCATTCTCTCTGTTCATTGGTCTAAGGTAAGCTGAGCCAATATGTCTCCTCAGTATCTTAGGCTGTACTAAAGTCAACTGTGAAGTGAAGTGATTATTCAGCCCTGATTATATACTATTAAGGTCTACTCAATACTCAAATTACCCTTTGAGGTAGGTACTTCACAAAATTATTATACTGTATCTTTTATTTTAGTTTTCATTTTATACTGTAGCCCAAGTTTCATACTGGCACACTGACAGATTCATTAAATTTCTGTTAGTAAAAGCAACTTATTCTAGCATTGCTCACAACATTAGCTGTTATCTTTCACACTTTATACCAGCAATGGTACATGTGTAAGTGATAACAAGAGGATTGCCAGAAAGAAACAGTACATTATAACAGAGCAGCAGATTGTAGCATCAAGCGGGAAAAGCCCAAGCTCTAGTCACTATGGATTAGACCTGATGTCATTTAAAGGAGAATTCTGGTTCTTCCAAAGCTAGGCCTTATATTTACATATTTTGGTGTGTAAATTATTGGAATTGGTCCTGTGGGTTACCTCAACTGGCAGCTGTGGTTGCAATGGCTGCAATCCTCTGCAACAACTGTGAATGTCAAAGTTATGTCTACTAAAAGTGCCATTGACAAGCTAAAATTCTGTCTGGCAACATTATACAAAGAATCCCAGTAGAGGTAGACCTTTTTGTTGAAGAGTAAAAATCCTTTTTGCTTAACCAGGAACACAAGTGAGTCTTACTCAAGAAGGAGTCTTGTTGCAGGAAGACGTGGTGGAAATGAGACTGTGATCTGAAGAGAGGAGACCAACTGGCAACAAGAATATATTTCCAAAGTCAAGGCTGAACATTTAGCTGATTTCAACAATCTAGATGAGGTACCAAGCACTGTAACAAGTCATATCTTGCAAAATTTCACAGCAAGACTACTTCTTGAGCCAAACTTGTGACTCTGGTTATAAAAGAACTTAACTGTTTCACAAAAAAGGTCTATCTCTGTAGAGATCCTCTCTGTGATGCTGTCAGACATTCAGAAGACAGTCAGAGATGCCTATCATTGTCCATGCCATGTCACGGCTGCTGACTAATTCCAATTCTAAATTGTAAATATATTCACAATATGTAAATATAGGACCCAGGTTTAAAACAACATAGAATCAGTCTCTGCTGGAAAGTCAGCTTGGTGGTGGCCAAGAGATCTTTTCCACAAAACACTGTTTGTTGAAAACTGGAAGTACAGTAATTCGACAAAAAAAACCTGTGTAATGCAATCACATTCAATGGTCATGCAATAAAAGGTATCATTATTTTTGACCCTTTTGAAACAGACTCTCAGTTTATTAAACAAGTTAATATACTGTACATACAAGGAGATTTTATCAATATCATATACTCTTATGGGAGCAAAAAAGAAGATGGCCAACTGATATAAGTTAGATTCCATAGATTAGATTCCACGCTCGCTGTTAACCCTGTAAGCAGGGAATCTACTGTTACGATAAAAATCACCTCGCTCAAAGACAGGGGAGAAATGGAAGCCAAAGTGCCTCTGTGTTGGAAAAAAGGAGGTCAAAGGTCAGACTCAGAACCTTTAGCCCAAAAGCCATTGGAGGCACCCGACTCTATGTGGGTGTGTGCATTGTTATTCTAGGGGACAACAGCCAGCTCTGTGTTTCACATTTCCATCTCCCTCTCCCTCTCTCTTTAATACTCACAGATTCCTGTCTAAAGGAGAGATGTATTGCTTTGCTGTCATATGGGAATAACCTTCCAAACAACCTGACAGCTCAAAGTGCTGATCTGAAAACACTTGAAAGTGCAGAAGCCGTAGAAAAATAGGATTTTTCTGTATTCTCCGGCTGCATGGTAATCTTTTTATTCTCACATACAGCTGAACCTAAACACACTTACTGCACTAGCACTGCACACTTGTTCAATAACATCACAACTGCAAAAAAAAAAAAAGAAAAAGAAAAAAAAAGTCACATGTGAGAATCCACAAGTACCCGTTTCCTGTCCTGACATTTTAAGAGCCGTCAAAATGACCTGTGCGCTCATGTGTTCATGCTGTTTCTTCTATTTTGAAAGTCAATTCCATCGCTCTTCGACAGGGTCATTCGGAATTAGCATCCATCACCAAAACCTGACATGATGAAAATCTGACGTGAATACAGTACTACTTGCAAGAAAACATGGCACGATTGCGGACACAAGCTAGAAAAGGACACTATTGTCACACAGGAATTCCACTGCTGCACCACTTTCTTACATGAACAGATGCGCTCACACATACTACAGAGTCCAGCGCCTTGGACCCATTAAGATACAGGATACTGTAGAACTGGTGTAACGGTTTAGAGTGGAGTCAGCTGGGCCTGGGAAAGCATGCACATTCTCTGGCTTTGATTACAGAGGCTTTAAATCTCTGTCACACGTACACACTAACACACATACACACACACACAAAGGCACACATGAATATACAAACAGAAATACAGACACACACACACTCTCCCCGGAGAACAAGGCAGGACTGAACTACAGGCCTCCAGACAGGGCATATTTACTTAAAAATGGGGTGGGGGTGGGGTTGTAGGACAGTTTCTGCTGCTAAAAATACCAAAAATGAAAAACGCCCAGGCCAGCTTGTACTCTTGTACTGTCATTGCACGAGAAATAGTAGAAAGATGTAACAACAGAGCAAGAAAAAAAAATGTAATTTTGGGGCTCCATACAAAACACTGGTGTACCTCTCTTTGGTCTATAGCATTCATGATAAGCTTGTCCTTAAAAGTACATTGATACAGGCTAAAAAGTACACTAAAGAATCATGTTATATAATGCATTTAAAAAGCTCCTGCCCTTTGTCAGGATAAATGCATTAGTACAACATTATCATACAGTGAATTAGTTCTGGCATAATTAGATTATGAATTCTTGGTGAAAAAGTTGTTTAATGAGGCAACAGTGACCTTTGACCGTGGACAATGTACGGACACATGAGCAGACGGACAATATAATGCCTTCAGCTATAGCTATAGTCAGTACAGAGATGTGATGTTTTATCGAGTGATTGAGTATTCCTGCCTCCTCCAATGGCCCCATGGCTCCCGGTGGAAGGTGGAGATATAACTCAAGGACACTGGCAAGACTGATATCTGCCAAAAGGACACCTTGATTTGTCTGTTCCAACAAAATTTGTTTTTGTAAGGGAGGGAAGATGATGATGATGATGATGAAGATTGTTGAGCAGTTAAGCCAGCCTGGGGCATCTCTACATTAGGGGTTGGTGGGACGAGACCCCACCAGATAAAACTAATATTATATAATATAAAGATACTTAATATTGTTGTACATTTATTACACATGACAATGGTAGCACTGTAATACATTGCAAAGATCTTACTGTATTTGTTGCAGCAAAGTCAGGACGTGTTCAGCGTTGTGGGGCAGGCAGAACCAGGATGGCCCCATGCTGATATCAGCCAATAAGATGAACGCTTTGGTAATTTTTGTAATTTGATACTGTATAACACAGTAATAAACCAGTTCTCTGAGCTCAAATGATGTTATTGATAAATGCCACTCCACCTTTACTCACTCCTGCTCCATGTTACATTAATGTGTGCTCGTGATTTAACTGACAAGGAGCATTTGTATTTGAATTCACTTTTGTGCCCAACCAGGCTTTCTGCGCCAGAGACACCACCGAGGTCAACTGGTATTTCTTCACACGCATCCAGAGAAGGACAACTAAAGAAGAAATTCTCTCTCACGCACACATTACACTAAGCCCCTTCGGGTGACCGCTTGTCATGACTTCGTTAGACATTCATTTGCATGGAAAGCGTATAGTGAGGCTTGAAAATATGACTAACAAACATGATCAGGAAGCTGTTGGAATTCACTGCTCACTTCAGGTCACCGATTCCACACAACCACAAAAGAGCCCACATATCTCCCTACATACCTTCTGAAACATGGCTTCACATATGCTTGTGTGCATGTGCAACATTTACACACACTCTCACACCGTCTGAATAGAACTCACGTGTTATCATGCACGATGGTAGCCGTGCATTCTACAGATGGTATTCACGATGACATACAGCATGCCATCTGCGCTGAAGCATGGTATGAGCTGCTTAAGGGCAAGAGAGGTGGTCTGTGCATCTGGGTGGGTCAGGAGTATACACACATACATATGCTTATGAATGGGCATTAACCCTCATTGTAATTATAATGCCTCTTAGACTCATGCATGCTCTTCCATGTATGACAAACCAAAACTAAATAATACAGATATGATTTACATTAACACCAGGACTGAATGCCACTGACTACAGCAACCATCACTCTGGTGGTACCATCTATCACATTATGTGAAAGTTACTGTAAAACCTTTGGTGGAAAATGTTTCTACTATTTTTGACTTTACATTCTTTACATTCTTTTATTCATGTGGTTTCCAGCCGTTAATGATTTTTATGATGTTGCTTATGTGGCCCAGTCTTCCTGAAAACACAAAAGAATCAAATTTGCATAAAACTGTACATTTAGTGTAGCAGGATAACCAGTAAGAGCTGCGCTCCCTGAGTTAGGTTTGGCTGTGCTGAGTCACATACTGCAGTGGTCTAAATATAGCATTCTGGGTAATGTAGTCTGGCCATTATGTGCGCTTCTCTGCCTCTCTGCGAACTTTAGTTTAGCTGTGGGAAACTGCTGTTACTGGTCTGCCCTTACTGCTAATCTCTCTCTCTCTCTCTCTCTAACAATGCTACCATCCATTTTCCAGTGACTTTCAAGACAACTGTTGACAAACCACGACAAATGACAAGTAGCTGAGCTGTTTCTTGAGCACAGAAGATGGCTTTCAGAGATTATACAGAAATGCACAGTGTTCATAATGGAGCTGTGCGATACAAACATTTAATCTCCCATTAACTTCTCCGTCACCTGCGTCTCACAAGGTGACCTTCTACTGAGATTTTTTTGGCACAAAAGGTCCATCCATCCATTTTCTGTACCTCTTATCCATCATGGTAGTAGGGGGGCTTTAGCCTGTGCAGCTGACTATGGGTGAGAGGTGGGGTTCACCCTTGACTGGTCACCAGTCAATCGCGGGGCTGACATACAAAGACAGACAACCACACACTCACACCTAGGGGCAATGTAGAGTAGCCAATTAATGTGTATGTTTTTGGGACTGTGGGAGGAAGCCGGAGTACCCGGAGAAAACCAACACAGGCACAGGGAGAACATGTGAACACAAAAGAGCCCAGACCGGGATTCGACCCAGAACCCTCCTGCTTTGAGGCAACAGTGCTGTTAAACAAGGTCAAAAATCCCAAAATATTAGACTTGTTCATGAAATATTTTGTTTAAAAAAGTATGTGGAGGAAAAAGAGGTTGGAAAGAGAGCCCTGAAACATAGCACACTGTCATCGGTGTGTGCCACTGTTGCCATGGCAACTCACCTAGTGGCAGAGCCGCAGAGCAGGGACACAGGGATGAAGGGTAGAGAAAAAAGGAATGGATGAAGTTTACACACCCCTACCTGAACACAAATAGACACGTGTATCATCAAGGGCAAATGGATGCTGCCAGAAAGAGGCAGTGTCATGCTATCATGACAACTAAATTAATTAAAATTTCACTTATCAAGCCAAAATGCTTGAAACATTTACTGGTTCCAGGAACTCTCATGTGTCGCTTTTGAGTATTAAATTTTTATAAACTGGATTTCTGTGGTTTTGGATACTTGTTTGGACGAAGTAAGAGATCTGAAGATGATACTACAAGGCCAATTTGAAG
The DNA here is from genome assembly GCF_020382885.2 of Scatophagus argus. Lineage (NCBI taxonomy): Eukaryota > Metazoa > Chordata > Actinopteri > Scatophagidae > Scatophagus > Scatophagus argus. The sequence goes on from NC_058493.1 coordinate 4,462,991, forward strand.
AACATATTTCAATTTTTTAAATACATTTTTTCACCTTTTTATTTGAAAATAGAGGTAGTTAGAGGTATAAGAACCAACATAGGTCACTGGCTGAAATCAAACCAGCAATGTTGTTGAAACCAGGCAACCACAGGACATGTGTTATAACCATCTGGCTACCAACGTACTCCAATAACTTGAACAAAGAAAGAATGAACAGATGAAAATAATTGATAATTACAATGGATAATGTGGATAGAGAAAGTAATTCTACCTCCTGAAATCTAGCTGGCATCTCAAACAAGACAAAAACTTGAAAACACATCAACCCCCTTCATCAGTGGAAGGCAATGCAACATCATCCCCACAAGGCACCGCAGGGAAACACGTATTTCTGCTGTTTACTGCTGTTCTTGAGGCAGTGCAATTTCCAGAGTCGTAAAATCAACTCAAACTGAAAACTGAAATCTCTATCTCATCATCTCACTGGTATCTGAAGCAACGACACATCCTACTTAGAATTACCATCCAGGGCCTGAGTGATCCTCAAACAGTATATTTTGGGTGGCAAATTCCTTTTGGTTAAGAGAAAAGGCTGAGATTATGCATGTACTTTTGATCATTATGCAAGTATGTGTGTGTGTGTACAGCTGAGCCAGCAGCAGCCACACCAGTTATCACGCCTGGCTGATGGCTGTTAATGCTGCAGATTAACAACTAACTCTCACTAACTCTGAACACGCACATGCACTCACACGAATATCCACAACTCTCTTAAACTGCTGCAGGGTTTGCTTCAATGTTCTGACAAATTCAGGATGTCGCTGAAGCTTTAAAGATAAAATGACCCAAGAACATTGACTAAAATCGTCAAATTCAATCAAAGTTTCTGAACAACCTGATACTGAAAAGAGTACATTTAGCACAACTATCACTGCCTACCCGTCATAACACGATCACACACACACACACACACACACACACACACACACACACACACACACACACACACTAGCTGTCTTACATGCATACCACTCCTCACTCCAGCCTCTTGTCTCATTAAACAGGACTTGGCCTTGGAGCAGTACGACTCACTGAGCTCAACTTCCCATGCTTACCGAGAGAGTGCACTGCATGTGTGTGTGTGTGTGTGTGCAACAGAGCATGTCTTGTGTTGCTGACCTCTGGGACAATACTGCACTGTGACATCAGGAAATGTCCTTAGAGAGCTGCCAGAGACAGAGAGAGGGATGGAGGGAAGGAGGAGGGCAAAAGAGGAGTAGGAATGATGGGAGGCGGGATTAGGTAGGAGAAACGAGGGGAATGAGAGAGGAGGGAAGAGAGGAGCAGTGTTTGGGGTGAGTGACGAGGGCAGAGGAAACACTAAAGAGATGAATGAGTGAGAAAAAGGCTCCATGGAGGAAGGAGAGAGAGAGAGAGAGAGAAAGAGAGGGAGAGATGGGGGGTGGGGGGCAGATAAACACTCTGGCTGGCTTAATTAAAGACAATAATGTTGTTTTTTGTAGCCATTCAAAACAGCAAGCCTCTTAGCCATGGCCTACTTAGAAGAAAAGCAGAGGGTGGGAAAGAAAGAAAGAAGAACTATGAATTTCTAATAATTTATTTCACTGACTACACTATCTTCAACTGCCGAAGCAGCAGACAACATTTTATAATGTCATATTGTGCCAGTCACAGGCACATTCATACACTGATGGCAGAGTCTGCCATGCAAGGTGACAATCTGCTCATCAGGAGTGGTACAGCACTTCCAAAGTGATTCACAATATTTCTGTGCTTAGCCATTCACACACACACACACACACACACACACACACACACACCAGTGGAACAGCAATCAGAAGCAATTTGGGGTTCAGTGTCATGCCCAAGGACATTTCGATATGCAGCTGATGATCGAACCACCGACCTTCCTTAGTGGAATGATGTGTTCTACCTCCTGAGCAACAGTCACGCCAAATATTTTCCACTGTGAAAATAATCATCACTTAACAACCCTGCTCATTTTAGTAGTGCTTCTACTCAGCCAAACTCTGTCAAGTGCATATTTACAAGCCACCCCATGAGATCGTGTTGGTACATATTTGTAACGCACCAGGATGCATGCAAGTTTTACTTTGCATGAACACAGTTATACTCCTGAATAATACTCAATACCGTTGTTAAGTAATGCTTTGCCCGCCAACAATGGCACTTAGTTTTGTTTTTTGTCTCCAAATAACATGCTTTAGATAACCTGGCTAAACAGTTGGCTGATTTAAAACCTGTCTGATCCTCTGATTGGCCCACTGGACGTTGAAAAGAGAGACATCTGGAGACAGGAAGACAGTAAACTGTGATTATAGGTCATAATGTATTCAGAGGGTTGAAGTAAGGCCAGCAGCTAACTACTCTTCATGCTAAACCGGTTCCACATAGTACAACAGCCCAGTTCAACCGCTTTGGTTGCATGATCAAGCGTATCAGGTCAAACGGATCTCCAGCTGACCGTGAATGGCATGCTATCTGTGAAATGCAATTAAGCCATCTTGCTCAGATTTCTCCTCTCGTCTCCTCTTGGCAACAACATGGCTATTTTTTTTTTCTCTGCCACCACTTCCATCTCTCTCTCTCACACACACTCACTCCTTCTCTCCTTCTCCTTGTTGCCAGGCAACCATGCTCGTAAATGTGATCCCATTTGTCTGTGATTGGTTGAAGTGATGGCAGATCCATCTCAGAGTCAAAGTGAGAACAAGGGGAGATACGCATGCATCAAACGCAGAAGGTATAAACTTAGACATAACAGCTTTCTGGAGCATAAACCTTATGCGTGCTCCTATAGTGCATTACCCACTGCCCATTGTTCCCATTGCATGTAATTTCCTCAGGCTGAACCATTCATGTGTGTTGGTCGTAACTGCTTGGCATGCTCCGTGCAGTGCCTACATGCTTACACACACATGCCTGTGAGCTAAGATGCAAGCATGTCAGAATTGCAGTTGTAGCGGTAGATGTACATGCGTTTGTGTATGTGTGTGTGTGGGAGTGGGAGTGTTTGTGTGTGCAAGTAGTGGTATTAACTTACAGGTGGTCATGGCAGGGGGTTCTTTGCTGTAAGCTGAATAAGGGAAAGCATTCTTGCTGAGTTGCGTGTGTGCATGTTTATGTGTGTGTTTGGTTTCTACCATGTGTGTATGTGACTGTATTAATTTAATGGCCTCACATGTCGTGTTACCTCTCTTCCTCCCACCCATGGAGTCATCAGTGCGGTCATTAAGGAGTGCTCCGCCAGGCAGCCAGCTAGTTAATGAGGGAGTGTTGAACACTTTTTTATTACACTGAATGAACACACACATACACATTCAAAAGACAAATTTTGAAGCAAAGGCAAACAAGCAACAAGCTTCCGTTACTATGTTTACTACCATATTGTTTTTTATCCACTCGTTTATTATTTGTTTCATCTCTACTGTTTTTTACTTACCCCCTGTGCAGCAATATGTCACAGCACCTTCACTGCCTCTCTTGTTCTCACACACACAAACACACCCACCATCACTCTTGAGGTACAGTACTTAGCTCAGAAGCTAACTTGGAGGAGTAGCTAATTTGAAAACAATGCAAATGAAATATTGATTAATAATTACGTGTGTTGTATATCAACATACTGAGTTTGTTGTAATAGCTGAACACCACATGTTGCAAGTGAGATCTTGTTCAGACCTCGTATTAACATCCACCCTGAGCGACCTGATGACAAATGGACAGATCTAAGTTCAAGTCTGAATGCACCCGAATGGTACCAAGGAGGTATCTGAGATCGGATCACTAAGACCACATTCAGAGGTGATCTGGGCCACATATGGTCACATTCTTATGGCCGTTTAGCAGTTGTGAATGTGTGCTGGACCACATTAAAGCCCTGCTTACTCAAATGATGTCCTCTGCAAGACAAGGAGCCACAGACACAGGCTGAAGACTACACACTGTCTGATTTCCATCTAGTTCACTGTAATGCAAACTACGTGTCTGGGCCGTCTTACCTGCTACAGTGAGCAGCAGATGTTGCTGATGTCTCCCTTAAAGTATGCAGTTTAGAGAATTGTTGAGTGAAGAAACACTTTGCAAAACGGCTGCGGCATATTCTAAATTGTTTGGGTTCTATTGTAAAATCATCATTAAATGCAGCATATTAAGATCCTTAAGGTGTCAGATTGTTTAAGTCTCTGCACCCGCCTGTCTGCTCAGCGTCTCAAGTGTGTCTCACCCGTCAACATTTAACAGCTGCTGAAACACACAGTTTCAACTGATATCACCATTTTCACCAAAATTACACCAAAAAGATATCAATTTATTGACGGTAAACATTATTGCATTTAAAGTTGTTGCATTAAAAACTTTACAAACATTGCGAAATGCTGTCTATGACAAATAATCTTAATTATTCGAGCCTTCTGGTAAATTTAGCAGATGTATGCATAAAGTTATTTTTTTATTTTGCATAAAAAAACATTGTGTCCAAGAAATTCATCTATCCCTCCACTTTCTATGTCCACTTTATTCATGCAGGGTCACAGGGGCTGGGCCATATCCCAGCTGACTACGGGTGAGAGGCGGGGTACACCGTGGACTGATCAACAGTCAGTCCCAGGGCTGACATTCAAAGACAGTAAACCACACACTTACACCTAGCACATGTTTTTGGACTGTGGGAGAAAGCTGAAGTACCCAGAGAAAACCCAAGCAGGCACAAGATGTCCTAGAAATGTACATGTTTATTTGCATATAGAATGGGGAAGTGAGATCTGATCACAGTAAGTCACTCGAGACACATTACACTGCAGGAACTGATGTGTGAACTGATGGACTGATAGAACATTCCACACCATCAGCCAGGATATATGTTAATATCAAGTCTGAACAGGCTCCAAGAGAGAAAGTGAAAACAAATTAGCCTAGCATGTGAACATTTAACTAAACTTACTAACTGGTGGAATAAAAAGTTCAAATTGCTAAGGTATTGGACAAATGGTTAAAAAAAATAGCTAAGACTTACAATGCGATACATGGTTGAAACAGCTGAAAGTAATGCACCCAGTAAATATTCGAAGCATCTGGCTCATGCTACAGGTAGTACAGAATGCAAACAAAATTCTTTATAATTTTGACAATTACATTATATGAAGACTATTTTGCAACACTATGCACTTGAAATAGCTAAGTTGTTGGTGGTATTGCTGAAAGGTTACTTGAGTTGAACCCACAGGGGTTTGGAGGTACATCTGGAAGAAAGTTTGGAAGCCATTGGCTTAGCTCATGCTCATATTAATTGCCTGCCTTTGAAGACTTCCTGACAATTCCACACAACAGCCCTCTGTCCATTTTCTGTCCTTATTGCTTGATACACTCAATGCTTTCTCAAGCAAGGACCTCTCTGTCTTTTCATACAGGCATCACTCCATCCCACAACAATCCTTATCTGTTGCTTTGCGTAATTTCACTACCATTTAAACACATTAACTATCATTTCTCCACACAGTGCCACTGTGCCTCAATTCTGAGGTTCTCTGTTTACAGCATATCAATGTGCTCTTCTTCTTTGTGTAAAGTTTGAAATGTGCTGTGTGTAGTAGGTTTAAACACAAATAAACCATTCTTAAATTAAAATACCACAGTTGGAATTATTGTACAGTCGGGATCATTGGCAGTCACTGTGTAACAGCAGTTATTTGTGGTAGTGTTTCTCCAAATCAAGACCAGATTTTCCATAAACTTCATTGCATCCTGTCCCCCAGCTCCTTTGTTTGGATTCACTGAAGAAGAAAAACATGTCGGAAATGAGTATTCCAGTCTTCTCTCTCCCTTCCATAGTCTGAAGTTAAACCATAAGCTTGTTTCTTTTTCTTGTTTAGTAGAACAACAATCACTCTATTTGTATTTCTACTCTATTGGCACATTATTTTCACTGATATCGCAAGGTGTAAGTGAAAATCAAGTCAGTGTGGCATCATCAGCCAGAAAACTAAACTATGGCATAACGTGGCTGCATAGCTCCTTTGTGCACAAATATTTTTAAAAAAAAAAATAAAGCAATAGTAATTAGAGTGGTGGTCATGCCCTAGTAAGAGGTATTTGACAATGTATAGAACCTTTCAGCTGGAGACCTGACAGAGAAAGATGAGAAGCCTCTAACATGTCATTACACATTTTTATAAGGGGAATTGCACATCCATGTTTAGAATGAAACCAAACAGCAGTACCTCATTCATTTTGTTACTACTTTAGAAGGGGCTTTTGAGTTCTATGTACATGCAGGAAAGCATGCATGCATTCGTGTTTGTGTATGTATGCATGCACCAGTAAGAAACCTTGTATTCAGATGCAGGCAGGCAGCCTAGTAATAAAACCATCAGACCTTCTGTACCATCAGATCATCATTCTCAACACCTCTCTCTCTCTCTCTCTCTCTCTCTCTCCCCCTCTCACACACACACACACACACACACACACACATACAGTGCTTTACTGCTCTTCCTTGTGCCAAGTGTGCATAGTGAGAGTCCTGGGATTGACCCATCTTTTACTGCTGCTACTGCAGTGTGAGCAGAGACAAAAAGAGAGAGGGAGAGGGAGTAAGCTGAATATGGAGATCATCATCATCATCATCGTCATCATCATCACAGCACAGACAACAACATTACCATAATCAGGGGAATGTAAAGAGAGAAGTTGATGAGTGAACACTAAAAGCTGAAAACTGTTACGTTATATACACTATATAGACAAAAGTACAGTTCATTCATGCAGTAGAGAATTTGTGAGGTCAGACTGATGTTGGATCAAAAGGCCTGACTCACAATCTCTGTACCAGTTCATCCCAAAGGTGTTGGATGGAGTTGAGGTCAGGATTCTGTGTGGGCCAGTCAGGTTCTTCCACACCAAATTCATCCAGCCATGTCTTTATGGGCTTTGCTTTGTGCACTGGGACACAGTCGTGCTGGAATAGAAAAGGTCCTTCCTCAAACTGTTTCCACAAAGTTGGAAGCATAGCATTGTCCAGAATGTCTTGGTATGCTGAAGCATTAAGCTTTCCCTTCACTGGAAGTATGAAGCCGAGCCCAACCCCTGAAAAACAATCCCTGTCCAAATACTTATGTCTATATAGTGTAGCAATTTTCTTCAGCATTAAATAACAAAACCAGAAGTCAGACAGGAGTCAATCAGAAGCACTGGTAAGAAAAAAAAAGCCTGTTTTGAAAAAATTATTATCAGTAAGCGTTTTCTCAATCTTTTTCTCAAGACATTAATTTCCCAAAACAGGACTTAAAAAATGAGGACACAACTAAGACGTCTGAGCACTGGCTGTCCACAACGCTAACATCAATTTGGAAATTATTATTATTCGAAATATGTTTTGCAAATATCTTACTTATCTGAGCTTTATTTATTATGTTCTTGCCTGATTATCAGTTAAGTTATTTCAAACCAGAGACATCTGGTATACAAAGTTGTTGTTATCAGCCACATCACATTTGTATCACAAAATCATGTTACCTTAGTTTGTTCTTTACCTTTAATGACAAAAAAACTAATGCCCAGTAGAATCATATTACTGTGATTCTTTCTCACTTTCAGCTGACTGGATTTTATAAATAAAACACATTTCTCTTTTAGATCTTTGTCAGTAACTAAGAACATCATGATCAAAGAAGAAAGGTACAGCTAACATTCATACACACACAATGAGCAGAGGACAGGAACTGTTAAACAGTGCCAAATGGACAGTGGACAGGTTATTAAACACAGGAAACATACCACACAGAGAAACTGATTTACGTCACGTTTAGGGAAATTCCATAAACTTAAATTAATTTCCTCAAGTTAAACCCAAACCTAACCACAACTTCCCTAGCCTTGACCCTAACACTAACCCTTCACCACTGTCCCAATAATCAACTTTTTTGAATTGGGGTCAGGCCTTTTGTCCCCAGATGCACCAGCTGTCCTCAATTAACATTTATAGACTCTGAAATATGTCCTGAAACTAGTCTGAGTCAGACACACAAAAACACAGATTTCACCCTGGGGAAAGTGAATGTTTGGGCTCTAAGAGAGGAGTCGAGAACACATCTGAAAGTGCACTCAAATTCACCTCTCACCAGGGAATTCACTAACACTTGCACATTTCCTCCTGCTGGAACTCACCCACTTGCTTAATCTCTCTCTCTCTCTCTCTCTCTCACACACACACACACACACATACACACACACACACGCACACACACACACACACATTCACAAAAACAAGAAAAACAGTTTCTCTCACTCTCTGTGCTGCCTTCTTTAACTTTATCAGCTTGAGAAGAAAACACAACCTATCTAGTGCCTAAACATTAGGGACCAAGCAGAAAAGAAGTCCTGGCCGTGATCCAGTAGAACAAACCAGTAGTTCCACCGTTGTGTGACTATTTCCCACAGGCCACCTTACACAGCAGGTCATGCAGTGTATAGCCTTGTTCAGAATTTTCCATTTATTTGGTTATTCATTGAACCATTGTAGTACAACGCATTATTGTTGAGTCCAGGATTTTCTGCCCCTTATTACCAACATTTTCATATCTCCTCAGAGCATTGTAAGTGTTCATATTTCCTACTTAGTGTTTAATGTATACTTTCATTCTTCTGGTCCATGTCCTCATCTAACCCCTGAGAAAATGGTTAAAAAGTAGAGTGAAACACTTAGCGCATATGCTAATACCACTATGCTAACATGCTCACAATAACAATATTAGCATGCTGGTGTTTAGCAGGTATTTTTCAGATAACCTTTACCATGTTCATTAGTTTAGTGGGTTAAAATGCTAACATGCTAATTAGCACTACATAGAGCTGATGCTGATGGAGATGTGCTCGGTTTGTATAGAGTGAATTGAGAAAATAAATCAGATAGAAAGTACAGAGATCACAGACGTTATTAAAATTCATCCTGAGTAATATTATTGGGTGCAACAAACTTTTTTACAATAGATCAAAATCTGTCAATATATTTTCTTCGTAATCACAGATGTTAGCTCCAAAGGGAGTTAATAATCTTGGCATATTCAAATTGATCCAGTATCAGTGTCATGAGTGGTTATGTAGTATGTATGGACTGAAGAAATTCAGTCACCCTGACTTCTTTAAGTATTCCAAATATAATATGTAGGGAGCCAATGCTTTCATTTTTACCCAGCTGATGGAAACTTTGGTTGACACACTGAATGAATAGAACGTCAATGCAGATGGGAGTGCCAGTACAAGAGCAGAGCAAAGTACCCTTTGGGTTTGATTCATACACACACACACACACACACACACCCTGTAATAAGTGGCACATTGAAGTAGCGAGTGGCAGGAAGACAGAGAGCATCATTATTGGTGCCATCTTCTGCCTCCTTCCATTTAACAAATCTATTAGGGAACACCACACACTGAGAAAGACCAGCAATTGTACAGCAATATGACAAATGGCTTTCAATAGGAATGACTCATCAGTACGGAAAGTACAAAGGGCCTCTGATGCACAGCCTGCATTTTCGTGCCAACATCCTTTTTTATGTTATATTTTTACATCTTTGTGTGTGTGTGTGTGTGTGTGTGTGTGTGTGGCATGTGTAATGAGCTGACAGAGCTTGGTGATTTCCTGTCTGGCCTGTAAAAGCAGCATGAGCCTCTTCCTGTATCCTCCTCTGTAGGATCCCACCTAGGGTGGCACACACACACACACATACACACACAGACACACACATCACCATCGCATACACTGTCTGGCAGCTGCACCTAATAGGTCACAACAAGAGGAGATATTCCCTGTATTGCACGGTCAGTCGTCTGTCCTGTTTCCCTCTTTTCCCTCAGTTGCACCATAGTATTCAGATGTCCTTCAGTGGGCGGCGAGTGTTTGTCTGACCTTCTCAGCACTCGGCCTCCACACACTGAAACTAGCACTGAGCTTTGAGCCCACACATAAAATATCAAGAGAGTCAGGCCAAAAATACAAAACACAATTCATTGACCATTATAAAGTTCAGTGAGTTTCTGGTGAGTGCAGCACAGGAAAACAAACAAAAAAACACCACACTGAGCTTTGCATCAAAACACCAAAAAACAATTCAAACAATCCAGGATGCACGTGTAGTGAGGGGGCAGGTTAGAAAACATGGTACCAAAATGACAGCTTAATAATCTGCCTTTTCAGTATTCAGAAGTGAGCCGATTTACTAGTTAGGGTGCTTTGTAAAGTGTAAATAAAGACACAATGCAATCATCTGAAAAAATGTGTGTTTACGATGATTTTACTGTGTTGCCAAGTCCATCCATATCTTTGCTTGTGAACGACTTAGCCTCTCGAGGATGCCCCTTTCATACCCAGTAATCATCCTGTCACCTGTTATCAATTAACCTTTTTACCAAAAAAGAGCTGTTTATTGCTGTACATAATTTTCCTAGGCTTTTGTTGCCTGTGTCCGAACTAGTTTGAAACATATTAAGAATTAACATTTAAATTTGAAAAAAAAAAAAAAATCCAATGAACCTAACGATTTAAACACTATTTAAATATTTTGTCTTTGCATTCAAATGAGTATGTGTCACGAAGCAAATCACTTACTGTTTCATTTATCTAATTGAATTGTTTTATTTGTCTGAGATATGACAGATGGCTTCCTCTCAAAGACACTTGTATCAACCCTAAAACTCACTACACAAATCCAATCTTCTTATTGCACTGGGAGGTTTATCAAAAAATATCCTGCTACAAAAATAACCTCTCTGACCTCTCTATAAATGGTGCAGTGTAATCGCTTTGAAGTTTGGGACAAAGTGTACCTTTAGGCTGCTGGAAACACTTTCATCAGTCAAACTAGGCTGGGTGATGTTATCACAGTAACATAATAAGATTCCTAATCATGCTTGTGGGTGCTTCAGAAGAGCAGGACACAGCACTGGACTGGAAAAGGGACAAATACCAACATACACAGAATTTAGTTTTCTGAGCTGGGAATTCCACACACACACACGCACACACACAGCTGTTATCCTACCTCTGGTGTTGGTAGCCATATCTGCCACCTTCTGAAAGGCATCCAAAAAGGCCACAGCAGCCAGAACGGTGGTTCTAGATGAGCAGGAAACATTTAGCAGTATATATAAAATGGTATCATGGTTAAGTTTCATTTAATGAGCACCTGCTTCAGACTGATTTGCATAGTCACTGCTCAGGGTTTTGCACTGGTAATGTAGCCATGACCTTGCTGATTTGGTAGCAGATTTAATCTATGAGTGTGTTGAATCAGCTGATTCAAAAAACAAACAAACAAAAAAAAAAACAGTAACACTGACATAATTACCTTTTCAATTAAGCTTTTTTTATATATATAATTTGAAGGAATGTCTAATGCGAAACAGATGTTTGAAACTTGAGTCTAAAAATGCTATATGTATGTATATTTTTCATCCAAAGTAGCACCACTTAGATAGACCTTGAATGTATTTATTTTGTAGCATTGTCAAAGAAACTTACCGGAGCTGGGAATGCAGCTTAGTGGCTTTGGCGCTGAAGTCCTCCCACACAGGATAGGAGCACTGATAACACAGAGACAACAACATACATCAGTATCGACAGATATTTTATATTGATAAACAACGTGTTAACATTGTGCCCTCACTCCTCACTTCACAGCTGGGGACAGGAATGAGATAGAACTATTTCAAATGTGAATACAACTAATACTGGTTTGGATTTCTTTAAGCCAAAGATGGTTGCTCTACTCTGAGACGTCAGCCAGCTGATCAGCACTCTGTCTCCCTTAAGAATTTGGGTACCGTGTTTTAACTGGCTTTGTTTTATCCACCACATTCTCTCCCCTGTATAATCTCTCCTTCTGTCTCTTTCACTCGCACGCCCTTTTTAAAGAGAGTTGTTACACAGGCTTTCTCTCCCTGTCAGCTTTAAGGCAACAGCCCCCGATTCCATGTTCATACCTTTTAGAGAGTATGGATTAGCAGGAATAAAGGTGCAACATTTCCACTTTGAACACAGTTTTGAGGTGCTTGTATTTGAGTATTAGTACAACTCCATTGCAACTATATTTCTGAGGCAAATTGGTCCTTTTTGAGTGAGAATGATTGCTGCAAACATTAGTCAAACACACAGGTGTTACCAGAGAAGCTCAGGTACCTTTTTGAACTTTAAATTCTGATTTCAAAAAGCATGAAAATGTAAATTAATGGTTTGTTTTTTCCCTTTGGTAAGTGATCATCGTATGAGATGGATAATGTCCTTGGACGTGTCCACTATCAGGTAACAATGGATGACGTGGAGGCCAGAAACATCCATCACGCAGGGGAGTGATGCATATTTAATCAGTAAGTAATTTCAGAAATATTCCAAGGAATACATTGTTAGTAAACATTAACTGAATTAACCCTACTGTCATTTTGTCTTTTTTTTTAAGACAAAGTCATTTCCACAAGAACACAGACACACACTCCTTTCTCACTCTTTGCTCCCTCAGTACCCTGAATCTTCCCTTCTTTTCACCCTCTCTCAACTGCTTTCTTCATCCCCAAAAAACTGCAGCCATCCCTCCTCTCTCCCTATGCAGCCATTTAATCCATCCACCAAAACACACTTCTCTCTCACACACACACACAGTCATGTTTCCATCACTTTTGGGGACATTACATAGACTTCCATTCATTTCCTGGAGGCTTAACCACCACCTAACCATAACAAAAAACATTACTTGCCTAATCCTAACCCTGACCTTAACCAAACCCTAAGCTCAGCCTAACCTTAAAGCAAGTCTTCACCCTAATATTTAATGATTTATGCCGTGGAGACTTGCATTTTGTCCCCATAAGTAAGACGGGTCCTCACAATGTAACGGTGTAAACAGATTTTTGTCCCAACTACAAGAATACACATCCACACTCACATACACGCACGCACACACACATACACACTTGACAAGCCACTGGCGTCGGGCAGCATCAAAGGGTTTGACTAGAGCAACCAGGATTGCTAACACAATTCAAAGCTAAATCTGTGTCTCTAAAGGATGCTGCACCCATGTTCTCCCACCCCCCTTTAGACTGTGTGACTGCTCTATCACACACACCCAGCCTTAGCACATATTACATTACACTTGATCCAGGTGAACCTATAACCCTCTTAAATGCTTTCAAATTGTGCGTATGGGGTTGGATGGTATGAAGTCCGAATATTCTTACAGGAACAGAAAGATAAAGAAAATCTGGGGGGGGGGGGGGACATTAGGAAGTGCAGAGAATAAATAAAAATTAAGACAGGAGGAAGGAAATGTGTGTGTGTGTGTATGTGTGTGTGTGGGGTGGGGGTGGGGCATCCTGTCAAGATGTCTGACTGGCACAGACAGTAAGGCCTGTATACTCTTTGATCTGGCCTGTTTGATGTGGCTTAATTTGGTCTGAAATCACAGTCCTATTTCCCCTTGGTACCAAAAGCCACCCCCTCCCCCAACCACCGTGGGTATACACACACACACACACACACACACATAAACCCTGCACCCTCCCAGGCTGTTTGAAGTGCGGTATGGAGTTTAAGTAGTGTGGATGGGAGATAACGCGAAACGATGCCCTCCCATTTGCACACACACACACACACACACACACTCATAAATTTACACATGAGCAGTATCTCATTAGCATATTTCAGGCATTTCAATCTAGTAAAAGAGCCTGGTGGCAAGTGACCAAGTGATGGCTGAGAGTGAATGTGTGTGTGATTGCTTCCTACTTTTTAACATTGCAGGTCTTCCACCACACACCCTGCAGTAATATGCTGCTGGGAAGTACCGAAAATAGCTGATGCATGAACTACTTGAAACAATTTTAAACTCTGAACAATCAAGTTAGCAACCACCCACTAAATTAACTTCAATGTGACGGAGTAGAGGAGAAATACTGCAGTACTGTAAAAATGCACCACATTTACGGTGTTGAATGGGTAGACATTGTGGTGTGTACTGTGCTCTAATACTTCACTTAAATATGTAATTTCTCCTGTGCATGTTAACCGTACTTATTGATAAAGATCCCACACAAAGTTGTCCCCGTTAAAAGTGAATTAATAAAGTTATGTGGTGGTAGAGTCGAGTTCTGTTTTTCAAGAAAGGAAACCTCATTCATATGAAACTTACTAAAAATCTAGCAGTACAGCGTGACCTCATTCTCATTTCATTTGATCAAGATAAAAAAGGGAAATTAAACCAATGTACTTGGCCACCATTAACAAAGACTATTTCCAATGGGCCTTGAGGTGTATTTAGACAGTATTTTTGCCTTCACCATTTGTGCATTCTGTGTTTATTCATTCTGTGCCAATTTATATACCATCTGTACAGATACTAGTTCTATGGTCAAAAAAGACAAACAGGATTTACATATTTTTTCAAATGGAAAGTGAGCAATACCAAAGATAAGATGCTATGATGCTGTGTTGTTGCCACACTGTCAATGGAAGCTCCAGTTTTAAAAGTGGAGAAAAACTTAAAGTCAATTGACAGTGTTAAATTCTGTTAGAAAGTGCTTTAGTAGAGCATAGACAGTAAACCCCAGGGAACCTCTGACTGTCTCAGAACAATAGGTCAAGGAAACTGTCACTGAGAGACTGCATAGACACAGTGCAATGAAGACTAGCCTGGAAGTGGCATCAGGACTTTGGCTCTCTGTATACGTGTACTTTAAGAGATCGAAACAAGGAAATGGTAAATGTTGGCATTTTACGACTTTTTGTAAGCCCTGCAATCTTTAAAATTAGTACAAATATAAATTTTAAGCACTGGGTACTTTTCTTCATTTCATTTGACAAAACTTTAAAAATCTGTGTGATGAAATGGGAAACCTGAATTATGTTACTAAGACAGAGGCTGTCTGCCTGAGGTCAAAGGTCAGCAGTGAGAATTCTTCTAAAATCAGTTCAGCATCAAAGGAGCTTACAAAGCTCTCACCCTGCAAGCTCCATTCTCCATAAATGTATCAGTGTCAAGCACGGAGCTCAAAGACCACGAGCATAACCACACAGTGTGGAACTTGGAATATCACAGCGGCCAAGGGGCAAATGCATGTGTGTAAGAGACACAGAGCGGGAGACAGCGAGTGTGTGAAAAAGCTTTCAGACTGTATACTGTTACATCACCACTTCCTGTGTCGCTGAAAAACTCAGCAGGACATGCATGATTACCTCTTATGCGCACACATAACACACATGGATACAAGCACACGCACACACAAATACTGCTTGTTTCACCTCTGTGTAAATGTATCATAATTGTCCTCTTTCTTACCTCATTGTTTTTCCATATCTTTTAAAAGACTGAGTCTGAGCAGTCAGCGTATCAAAGTGTGCGCACGATTATGCAATCCCAATACTTTGTCTCCCAGTTATGGTACAACATGAAGGAAATTCCCACGTTTCTTTCTTCCTTTATACCCTTCCTTCCTTCCTTCATTTCATCCTCTTTCCTTCCATGCGACGAGCTTAATGCTGCTGCCGCTTGCCATTCATTTTCAGTGAAGAATGGCAAACAGTTAACAAGTCAGTCGGTAACAGGCAGCTCAGACTACAGACATATGAGAACAACAACATAACAATCAATCACACCTGAAATCTGTGTTGTGTTTTTTTGACATAAACAAATTAAAATAGCATCCTGTGCCTTCACTATCATCCATAGTGGAAAACTGCACTTGGAAGTATTGTTTTTGGTCTGGCACTTCAGTCCTAAGCCGAGAAACTGTTTGAGACTCATCCTCCCTCTGTTCTTCCTTCCTTCCTTCCAGTGACAGTCCCTGATTTTCACAGAACTTTGTTGACTGATAGATTTGCTGTAAGTCAACTCTTGAACCGACATTTATTTGATCATCATGGAAAAACTGGAATTTATCTCCTCCTAGCGAAGGAAGGAAAGGAAGGAGACTGGTTAGGAGGATGGGTCACTCGCTGCTGAATGTATGGGGCAAAAACACATAACACACACACACACATGCACAAAGAAAATCACATACCACCTACAAATGAATGAGGTGAAAGCAATTTGTTTTAGCCTATGCTTGTGTTTTGCATTTGCTACAAGCCATTTTCTGTTTGCAATATAACCAGGGCTTTACAAACAACCATCACTTACTGATACTGAAAAGAATCTGTCAGAATTTACATGTATGTGATTTCTAAGCAGATTTATGTTACCTGCCAGTGTGTATTTTTGATTTGACTGAGAAAAAGGAGGCGAAGGCAATTTCTGATGCAAAATCTATCAATCGGGTTCAAAAGTTCTCTTTTTTGTGTGTATAAATAAAAACTATATGAACTGTACTTTCCCTGTTCTACATCCATCAGGGACCCTTCCATCTACCTCTGCTTCACCAACAGTGATCCCTCATCCCTGATACAAAGCAATATATTGACCATTTTTCTTTCCCTTTTCCCCTCACACTGTTTCTGCCAGTAATGCTCCGTTTTATCTGGTCCTGACTCTGGACTCTAGGGTGCTGTTAACAGTGTTCTGGCCTAGTTCTCAGAGCCCTGCCAGTCCACCCAGTCTGTCCAGCACTCCATTGAGAGCTCCACTCCGCCACTCACTACAGTGGATGAGAAGCTTACTGTCTCCTCTCATTCTTTTGTTCCCTTTGTTCCCCCCACAGCAAGACAGAAAAACAGAGGAAATCCAGCAAGAGAGACAGAGTGAGAGAGGGTGGAGGCAGGCAGAGAGGGATGTAAGGATTAGCCAGATTTTTTATTGTATAATCGAGCCAATTCACACATTAAAAGAGAAATGCAAGACCCAAACAAAAGGGACTAATTTCACAGTGCTTCACAGGCATACTCGACCAGCTGGAGTTTTCAAAAAGAGGATCAAACTCAGTTTTATCAAGGTTGGGAATGGGTGTATAACACACAAAGAGGAATGCTATGTATTATCTGTCTGCACTTGTTCCTGAATGAATGGTGCTGTTTTTTGTCAACTGCATCAATACAGCAATTCAGGTAGAGCTTACTGACCTGCCTTAAAACATAGACAGGGATGGAATTCTGATATGGGATGGCTAAATGAAGCTGGGCCTGTAAACTACATTTTGCTGACACTAAATCTGATCTTTTCCAGCTTCATACGGTGCTCATTTGCTGTTAATCTCAAAGACACCATTCCTTTTAGTTTTGAAGCCCAGTTGATTTCTTGACCCCAAAAACATCTTTGATTTGGGATGTGGTGTCACAGTTATGTTATCAGTAAAGTGTCATCATTTGTTCCCTCAATCTTGGGTCTCTCTGTCAACAAAATTTATTAAAATACATCTGTGTTTGTTAGGATATTCTGCTGACATATGAGACCGCCCCAACTACAAAATCAGTTGCTCTGTAATCAAACATTAAAAAAAAAAAATAAAATCAAAAATCACATAATTATGTTTTCTGTAGGGGCAGTAGGAGTTTTAAAGTAGGGGTTCCCCAACGTTTTTCTGTGGAGGCTAAAATGAATGCCTCCCATCATATCAGAAGCAGTTATTACTCTTTTATGAAATATAAGATTAGGCTAATTAAGTTTCAAGTAAAACAAGCAGTGCAGTCATTTGATAGGAATTTTTGGCTTTCCCTTCAGAATTTAGAGCAAAGGGCGAAAGTAGCATAAAATAAAGCAATATTTCAGTCTTTCAATCGCTGGTTTCACACATTTTTTCTCTCATCTTAGCAAAATAGCATGATAGCATGATTTAGGTGCTGACTTACTAAGTGGCAAAAAATAATTAAATAAGTAAAGCTCATATGAATCATTTATCATTTTGTGGTTTTAGTTGGAGAACTTGCCAAATGAACTAATGTCGGAGAAATTGTAACATGCGTGTGTTTGGTATCAGCTTAAGTGTACGTGTATTGTGCTTAATAGATAAATTTAAAAAAAGCAGTTTGAGGATAAATGGAGTCATAACTTCCTCAACCGTGCTGAGTAAAACACTTCTTCCGGCACATCAGCTTGAACTTGTTTGAAAAGGAAAAGGATCAGCATACAGATGAGGAGGCAGAGGCTGCCTCGCTGTATAATTGATGAAGTACAGCAGCTAATTCCAATCTAAACACAGTGATGAGGGGGAAGAGGAAACCATCTGTGTGCTGTTGTGTTTCTGCGCTGTACGGCCAGAGATCAGAAACACCCTATAAGTGAAACATCTGCCCAATAGGATGCCTGCACCATCATTTGGGTAAAACAATAATCATGAGTGTCATGTCATATGTCAGACCAGGATAGGCATGAGTGTACACACACACAAACAAAAAAAATCAGCTGTTACATCTCACGCTACTGTATCAGAGCAGAGACAAGGAGGAAAGGATAGGATCATTAGCTGTTTTGTATATGTATGTGTGTTCTGAGGAATTTTTGTGTGTGTGTCGTTGTACTTTTGAGTATTTAAAGAAATCAGTAAAAAAAAGTACTTCTTATCTCACGTATTTTGCTGTATTTCAAGTTGTGTCTGTTATAGCGTGAGAACAAAAGTCACATGGGCCAGTCCTGATAAACTGTGTGAGAATGGAACAAAAGAAAGGAGCTAAGTCAGCAGCTGCAACAGAGGTGGAGCTGCTGATGAGTCTGCAGCTGGAGGAGGAGGAGGTGGAGGACAGAGCGTGACGTCCGGAGAGGTGACGCTCTGCACTCAGCTGACACTGAACAGAAGCTGAAAAGATACATGTTGAATGAGGATGTTCACAAGCCAAGCGAGGCAGTCGAACCCAGGCTGTGTGTAGCTGTTAAAGTTTGCATCTCCCCCCGAGGACCAATCACTCTGCATGTTACATGGACCACATGAAATGCAGCCAAGGTGCCGCGTGTGCATGTCTGGTTAAATGTTAACATGCTTAGTGTAGGTCCTCCAGGTGAGAATTCTGATTTCACTTTGTAACTTTTATCTTCAGTGAGGAGTGTGAGGCCTTTCTTCTGTTTCTGACAGTAATCCCTGACATGTTGTGACTGCAGAGCCTCATTCAGCTCAGTGTTTGAACAAACAGAGGCTAAGTGGACTTTTTATGTAATGCATTGAGGATAAAGGAGCAGAGAGGTTAAATCCAGAAAGGCTCTGAGGGAAAATGAAAATGTAACAATATAGCTAAAAACATAACATGACATATGTTGATGTGAAAGTATGTAACAAAAGGAACACACAAAAATGACTCCATAATCTTTGGCCCGTCCAAACTGAACTGTCATGATGACTGCAGCTTAGAAAAGTAGTTTAGGGAAAAAAGTACTCCACTGATTTAGCATAGCACTTCCATTTGATTGGACACAAATCGAACTGAAACTAAAATTACTACCTCTTGGCTCGATGCATCGGCACACCATTCAAGTTGCAGATATTAGTCATATATTACTCATATATTAGTTACCCTTATATTGACACATCTGATTCCAGAGAATAATTTATATTGATAAGCATGCTTTCTTCATTGAGAGATTATTTTCACAGAGGAGTACAGAGGATTGATGCAGGGGTTGCTAAACCGACCAGCTGAAGCTCAAGATCAGCCAATGAGCAGCATAGAAAATCTCTACATTTGCAGTTTCAAGGCAGACATGAAAAATTAGTGTCACCAATTCAGTACCTGACCAAGTGTACAAATTACCCCACTGTGGGACAAATAAAGGATAAAGGATGTGAAATATCACAATCTGCCTATTTCTCAGGTATGGTGTTGAATAATGGCCAGAAAATGTCATGATGTCACAGTGAAGTTGACCTTTGACCCTCTGCGTTTAAAATGTCATCACATTTTATCCTATTACACATCTGTGTAAGATTTTGTCATAATTAGTGCATGAATTCATGTGTTTGTAAGGTCACAATCACCTTTGACCTCTGAGTATTGTAATCTAATCAAGAGATGATCAAGGTCACATACACTGGGTACATATCGTCGCTGTCCGATGAAAAAAACGTATCTCCATTTTTTTAAGTTTTTGACAATTTACATTGTAGATCATGTCCACATTCCTCCCTAGCAACTGATGTGTTGGGTATTTATACGACCATCAGTCAAACTGATGTGTGCACGTCAATATCAGATTACTATTTACCCATGATTTATCTTGATTTCAATATAAAGTGCGAACCAAAAGCTTTTGTTAGCATAAGGTGTTAAGTGGAGATGTAGAATAGCCTGCAATCAAGTTTGGTGGGACATAAAAATGAGACTGGAGGATCGTAAATAACCGCACATCATTGGAGCGCATAGTGAATAAAATGCTCCTGGAAAAAACGAATTTTGGAGACACGTTTTGTTCACGGGCAGCGACGATATACTGCTTCGCAAATTTCAAACTCCATGCCTCCAGTTTGTAACACAGACTTTTGTTAACTTTTTCTCACCTGTTAACTCTTTCGCAGACTGCATTACCATTTTCACTGCCTGAATAGTGCAAACCGTGAAAACTAATTTATAGTTCTCAGGTCAAAGCAGTACTTCATACATAAATACAAATATCAAGGCAAGAATAACAAAATGTAGAAAGAACAGCACAGAACAGAAGACACACTAAGACTGACATGGGGCTAACTACAGCCATTTCATTGGCTGGTACATTCACACCTGCCATAAATCATAAAGGCTCTTAAAGACATAAAAATGTTACTTTGCTGTTTTTCTCCTCCCCGTTGCTGGGTTGAAAGTCACTATTATCTGCACTGTAACAATCGTGTGAGAAAGCTGTTGATCCACGTTGAAGGTTCATCTATCAGCTCACAATGTAAATGACAGCAACTGTTACAGTGACCCTGAGCACTCGAAGGTATTCAGAGATATGCAGGAGAGGAACTTGACTTTGATGGCTAATCTTGACGAAACTCTTACAGATGAGACTGGCTGTATCTCATGTAAAATCTAAACACAAACATTTGGTTTAAAGTTAAAAACATATGTGGAAATACACCTCATAAAAGTGGTTGCAACAACTTGTGGTTTTCATAATCGTGCTGTTGACCTCCAGAATTAGCCTGTGTTGTGGACAGGAATATTACAGTTTCATAACAGGAAGAATTCAAATCAAGGGAAAGAAACAGTAAAGCTACATTTAAGAATATTTCTATATTACCAATGGGTCAAAGGACTATGTGCAATGTGGGAGTGGATGAGCTAATGATTTCAGATATTGTGGCGTCCACAATCTAATTTTCAGGTAAATCATAGAGACCATGGCATTAAGGGTTCTCTTATTTCTGTTTCCAATCTAATCCACATAATAACTAGCAGATCCATGCTATGTGAACATACCAACAGAGTGATGTGGCCACTTAGACTGCTATTCTGATTGGACAAATTACTTCATGTGGCTCCACTACTTCATCTTTAATGCAATATTGTGTTTTCATAGTGGAACTGGAGAAATTCAAATGCTATTTCAAGTCTAAAGATACCAATTCATGTGGAACACGACTGTGACTAAAATAGACTGTGACATCATTTTTGTGGCCAAATCATCCAACCCAAATGCAGCTGCTAGTGGAGTCAAACCCACAGAAAACTGTTTAACAAATTGGGTTCTCTGTCTGGTGGGTAAACTGGGTAAAAACAGCACACCTTTTTTGAGTGTGAATATTTTTTTTTTTTTATGTTGAGTTTTCCTCAGCCAATGTGCAATGCACTGAAAGATGTTCTAATGTGAAGCTATTTAAAACACATGACATGACAGGAAGCCAGTCAGGGCTGCGTAGCACTACAGTATGCCGTGAGATGCAGAGGCTGTCAGCGATGATGGAGAGGAGGGGTGGAGTTTCTTTATGGCTGTCTGCAGATGCTGAATTCTAATTTGGCTTCTCTTTCTCCACAGTTGTACCTTTCTAGTCAGCTCTGAAGCTCCTGGTATGGAAGATGAAAATTAGCATTTCTTTTCATACAAAAATAAATTAGCTCCTGCTCAGTCTGTAGTCTGATACCGTAACCATGCAAGCCCCTCCCCTTGCACGAGAGCACACAGAGTTAAATCCAAAAGAAACATATCTTTCTAAAAAATAAAATGTGATCTAGAGTATGAAGAGAACCTTCTGTTTATTCTGTCACAAGAGAATATTGATTTTCCACATTCATTGTTATTCTCTGTCTCTGGCCTGTTCATAATGATCAGTGTGTTTTACAGTGAACAGCTGAGTGTGATGAGAAGGCTTTGACAGGTCTGACAAAGGGTTCAGTGAGAGAGGCTGTCTTGGCTGGCTCCCAGCAGCCTCCACGCCTCCCATGGCCAGTCCTCCCCATTCATCCCTACCGGCATTTCTAACGAGCCCCGGGGCCTTAACGACCTCAGAGATTTTAACGAGCTCTAACGAGGGAGCGCTCCTTTACTCGTCCTGTGATTCAGCTGCCACGTCGGCACCTTTCCAACTGAACTAAATGTTCTTACATAGTTATTTTTGTAATGAAAAAGTTTCAAGGTCAAAATAATCAGAATAATTTAAAAACAAAACCATGCATGTGAATGAGGGTAGTTTCTCTTAAGCTGCAAGACACACACAAAAAAACTGCCATCAACTCACTGCTTCTACTGCGACTTGAAAAATAGACCCAAAACCACAGCATTCTAGCAGGAGCACAGCCTGACAGTAATAAATCAATTTCACTGACTGTTGATGAACAGCTGGGGAAGACGTTCGCATAAAATTTTAATTTGGTTAAATATGATAATATCAAATTTAGCAGACCATTGCAAATGAAAACTATCACATAAAAAAATGATCCCATAAAGTGTTACACATACTAGCCTGGTTTATATAACGGAGCTCTGCAAGAGTAACATCACAAATTGCTCAAACAGGCAGTATTGAGACCATCCCAGCCACACCATTATTTTAAAGTGTCAAGGCAAGTTAGCTTGTATTCTTAAGGGTGCTGAAGTGTCTTTGCACAGTTAAGTGTTTACATTATGCCATTTTTATATTAAACCATGTTCTATAGCTTAACTTATGAACCCGCTGTTTTCGTCATTCAGTCATTATCAGTCATTCAGTCATTATCAATGTACAAAATGGCAGCAAATTACATATCATGATAAATATTGATATTGATATAGAATATTCATTCTTATTTTTATTGTTTTATTATTTTTGCCATACCATCCAGGCCCATTGATTGCTATACACAGATACACAGTACACTCAGAACTTGTGCCTGTTAGCAAGTGATTTAAGCTAGGTTTTAGCGAGCATACAGTAGGAAAAGCTCAAACAAAAAGAATGTTGGACTGGCTGACTGTCATGGCTTACTGAGGCATTGAAGCTGAGCAGACCATCATTAATATCATTAGTCATACCTGTGCTTTTCCTACTGTGACAAGCCCAAATGTCTGCTACAAAAAAAAGACACTGGAAGCAGACTGGCACTCTCTCGTCATTTTCAGTGAATGTTTCACTTATTGCAATAAAATACTGATGTTGAGATTGAACTGAACTCAATAGCTGACTGATGGACATACAGGAGTCACGAGGATGTTTGATTGTTTTCCGCCTTCTTTCTACTGACACGCATCTTGGCCTCTGTTTCAAACAACAGCACTGTGGTGGGAAGTCCCCCAGACCACACAGACACAAACCCACCATAGACTGGACTAATGATATGCTTCCAGAGAATCTTCAGTTCTGCAGCATGGCCCAGAGTCATCGGGCCTAATTGTCACAGGCTTTTTAAAAGGCTGGATAACACTGGGCACCGTCTGTGGGAATACCGTCCAGTTTAATTCCAGTTCTCCTGGTTTGTGGATGTTGTTCTTGTTCTTGTTTACTACTTTAATGAGGAGGCAGGCAAGCCTTCCAGTTTCCATGGAACTCCACTGGAAAAGTACAAATTCAGTATTTTTAAAATTAATTGATAACAAGAGACTATCAGTGCATCACACAGTGAATACTGAGTCTCATTTTCAACAAGTTTTGTAAATTACATGTTGAAAATTACATGTTGTAAATATAAATTAACAATTTCTTTCAACAGTCTAACTGAAAATTCCACAGTGAACCAGGGTGAGTGTGCAATGGCTTAGTTTTGTTGATAGTGTGAAAAGCATTTGACAACTCACCAAACTGTGCTTAACAGGCTTGAAACCTCAATAATACATAATAAACAGGCACCATTAATTGCTTCATACCTATTATATGAGGTATGGTGGTAGTTTAACGTTTTGGAGGAATGAAATCAAGAAAGACCTTAAGACGGCCATGCGATGTAGAACTGAAATGACTGGTGACTGATCTGTTACTCGATCCACCTAATGAGCAATAATAACAATTCCTAAGTGATTTAATGTAATACTCTAAGCAAAAACCCCCAAAATTCTCAGTCTCTGGTTTCTCGAATATGAACAATTGCTGGATTTCTTAACCTTCAATAATAGTTTGGCCTTTACTTAAGGCTTTGAACAGTTCAAACAAAAAAGACACGATGTCACATTGGGCTTCAGGATGCTGTAGTTTGCGTTGTTCACTGACATTTTGTAAACTGAACTATCAGTCAATTTGCTGATAAAATAAACATTATGTTAAATGATATCATAAATAATCACTGGTTGCAGTCCTTATGCAATGACAATGCCAGCCAGACTGACAGTGTTTGAGAGGGTAAACACAAACAGGCAGAGACACACCTGATGGGCAGACTCTATTGTCATTGTCAGATTGACATAAATTTCATGCACTGCCCCTGTCTGTGAAGGTCCATATGGATCATCTATATGCACCACAAAATTCAAGACAGACCGTACGCCTGCACATGTCGACTGCACATGTGCAAACACATCTGCCTGTGCAGACATCTGAAGCAGTAAAAACCATATGCACATCTACTGTCCATATCCACGTCTATTTTTAAGTATATGCAGAAAGCTCAAAGAAACCTTAACTGTAACTGTGGAGCACCATGGTAGCTGAATGATTGAGGAGCAAGCGACACAGCTGCAGAGTCACCTGTTCAATTCCCACCAGCAACCTCTGCTACTGTCAAGCATGACTTATCACTGCAGTACAAGTCCGCTATCCAGTATAAACTCCTGTACAAAAGATTTGTGTACACGTGCATCTGCAGTAACGTAGTTTGTAAATTATAGCCTGACAGACAGCAGTGGGACTTTCTACAGCTGAAAAATCAACTTGTCGCTGATGTCTATGGAACAAACTATGTAATGGTGACAGTGTTTCTATGTTTCTGTACTGCAAATTCATTACATCTACATGTATATACATATATACAATATATGGATATCCAGGGATGTGTTTGTATGTATGCATTTTTACATGATTTTTTGATTTCTTTTTTTATTCCCTTTCTTTCTAATATAGTAAGTATTTTAAGTATTTTAAAGTTATTGTTGATTATTCTGATCAACAAAAAATGCAGCAAATCTTCACACTGGAGCAGAATGAAACAGCAAATGTTTGAGGATATTACTAAATGGGTATGATACCTGGGTATCATTTCTTTCAGTCTAGACAACAAAACATTTCAGCACTATTTGAAATAAATTTTAAAATCAAGTAAACTGTTTAAACACTTAGGTTTTTCCGCTTTTTTCTTTTTCTACTAAAACATCACCGAAGCTCCTCAGGAAAGTCTGTCTAATGTAAATGTTAAACATCAATATTTGCACACAAGACAAAAATAAGAAGGCCTAAGATAATAAGGAAAATTATCATCATCACTGTGAGATCAAATGCACCAGTGTTATTTTAGTCCACTTCTCTCAGTAGTTATTTTTGTTGCAAGAATGTATTAAAGGGCAACAAGAACATTGATGTTGCAGTTTTTAACACCTGAGACAAACCAGAGTATATTTTATGTCTGTCTATTAACTGTATCCCATTTCAAAGCGCCTACTGATATTTTATGAAGCAATTTTAGGACCAAGCACAAGCGCTAATAGTGCAGATAGAGGAACAGAATTACAAAAAGATGAAAAATAGACTAAAAAGCCTTTAAAAGCTTTCCTCTTCTGTTTCTCCAAGGAGCAGGAAATCATATGCTTCTTTATTTCACCCTACTGCGACTGTCAAGTGTTTCCCAGTAACTGCTGGCCCATGTAGCCAGCTGACCGTAAACATGACCCCTGCATCTCATCATACTTCTCTGTGACCTGTGACCTGTGTGTGTGTGTGTGTGTGTGTGTGTGTGTGTGTGTGTGTGCGTGCATGTGTATGTAATTCACTAGAAAATTACAAGACATAGCCTGCAGGGATAACCATTGACTGAGAATATATCATACCATCTCTCTGTCTTACCATAAGCTGCTTTGCAACTCCTGTTTGTCAGGTCTGTGCAACACAACAAGGTCAGCGTGTATATAGCATGCACATAAAGCAGACCCATGGGGGACAATTGTTTGACTTAGTTCCAGGATCTGCTGAGGAGAGAAAGAGGAAGGGTGGACCTGGTTAAAAGCAGGAGAAGGAAGAGGAAGATGCTGGTGAAAGGGGAAGAAAAAGTGCTTTCTAAACAGCATGGATTCAATCTGCTGACACTGGCACTGAGCAGCATCGAGCCTGGCTTTTCTCATGAGCGTACATGGCACCTGAACTACCAAGTACAGTATCCAGGTCCACTGGTAAAGATGAAACCTCATAACAAACTTTTGGATGACAGGGCAGCATACTGGCTACAAAATGTCTGTGGTATTACTGAAAAAGACCATCAACTTCTGAATGCAGGAGATTTAAAGAATCAATGATGTTAAGTTGTTGTGCCTTCTGTGTAAGAAGCACAGAGAGATGCACTCACAGTCTCTGCTGCAGTAGCAGCACTGAGGAGTGTTGGTGTTTACAATGCTAGGACAGGAGATTTGGACTGCTGGGAGGAGGACGTTTTAAGGTCCGGGGTGATAGGAACCCATCAGGGAGTGCTGGTGAGGACCGGCACCAGAATGGCTGGGAATGGAATGGGGCAAGTAGACAACAGAACCAGACTTAGCTACCCCACTGTGAAGACAGCCTGTCTGTGGAGAACAGGGTGGTGATCAGGTGATCAACAGGCTCTGATCACCCTGACTTAGGGGACAAGGAGAGGACCAAAAGGAAGGTCAAGCATCAGTCACCCAACCCAGAAGCTCTGAACTATATCAGTTTGGCGACTCCAGGACAGGCTGGGGCTATCTGGTTAGTATGGTAAGCTAAATAGGTAACTCTGCAACACAGTGCATAGACATCTTTGACATTACTGTTGATTCTTCAAATTCGGTTGATGAGTTTGGCTTGATTTTAGAATGTTTTTCACTAAAGTCACTAAGATTTGTCACTAAAAGTTTCCACTAAAACTTACATATTGTATCTTTAAGCATACATAGTGTATTTGAGCATGGCTCATGTGGCCTGAAACTGTTAGGGCAGAAAGTATGCATTGATATTTTAAAGATGTCCCCTCCGCAGTTAGTGTGAGATTCGATTGCCCAAGTCTGGCTTCTGCTGAATAACCAAAGACAGCCTGTTTCCGAGAAGCGGTGGAGAAAAGCTATTAATCCATTTGTTTCTTTAGATAAGTGGCTTCTTTTTCTTCTTTGTTGAGCTATAAACACGGATGAAAACCACATTGTTTCCTGTTGAGTCAAAGTGTGTTTGAGGGCTGATGACTCATTGATTTTCATCCCCCTGCTGATGTTCATTCCATGTCTGATTGGGCATTTAGGAATCCATCCATTTCAGACTAGGGCAGTAGTGTTTTTTTTTTTGTTGTTGTTGTTTTGTTTTTTCCCAGGTTGTAGTGACCCATATATATCAGAGTGTGCTGGATATCATAAACAAGAGGACCATTAGAAACCTAATGAATAATAGATGATAGCAGAGACAGTGTAACAGAAGGGGATGTTCTGCGATTCCTTTAAAGTGGTATTCCTTGAAAATTGATTACTCAAATTTATTTGTACTACGTGTGTTTGTGTTTAAACATCAGTGCCAGTCTGGAAGCTTTTGCAATATTAGTCCTTACATGTTTGCTGGAACCACAGCCTAGTTTAAGCTATAATATGACACCATGCATTTCTGTCGTCTCCATGTAAAACGCTGCTACTGCTAAAAAGAACCAATTACTGTGCTCAAACAACTCTGACATCTCACAGCATGACAATACATCTGTGTACCTCACAGTGTATACCTACATCCTCTGCTCTATTAAGGAGCAGTGGAGATGCTGTGTCATAGGTGCTGATGTTGCTATGCAACCAATCTGGATGGTTTTGTTCACAGGGATGAACATTTCTGCAGGTCTGTAATCATCTCAAAATGGTTGTATTTGACAAAATATAACATCTTGTCATATCCCATTAGCAGGAACCATAGAAACTGCCTTGATATATGGTTTGCATGGTGTGTATTTCCCATTATACAGCTCTCAGAAGAATACCACCCACATTTACCAAAGTACAGATGAATGGTCCGTGTAGCTGGAAGTGCTAATTTCCAATCACAGGAGAAGCAGTGCTATATATCTTTATCAACGCCATGTAAGAGTGATACCCTTGTTACTGGGCACGCCTTCAGTTAAACTTCATTTAGACATTTTATAGCTCAGACAGATTCACACAGACGCACAATAACTCTATCAGTTCATTTCACGTTAAACTGATTAACTGTAGCCCTTCACAATTTCCTAGAGCCTGAGGTGAGGGTCACAAAAGAGCCCATTTTGTCTGACCAACAAATCCTCAACCAGAAGCTGGAACTGGAGTAGTTATGGCATTTTGGCTTGAAAATACAGGGAATAATTGAACATCCTTTCATGTTGACTGTTGACTGTAGAGTCTAGAGTTTAGTCCTTTTTATAAACTTGCTCTTGTCACTGGAATATTGTCATTTCACCATGCACCATAATTTGCAGTATCTATATTATTTCTTTCTATTTTAACTTTTGGAAATATTCTTTGATCCATGCATCATGCAATATTAATTTGATATCGAGGATCATACTTGTTTATCCCTTTCTCCTACTCCCACATGTCTCACTGTAGGAACGGAAAGTCAATAATCCTTCCTCATGGCACAATAAGCATAAAGCAAGGGTGGTCATGACCTCTACCATTTGGTGTCATACAGATGGCAATAAAATGATTAGAGGAGAATGGTCATCTTTTCAAGATGAGAGCTATACAGGACAAGCTTGCCTATCTCTATTTCATCTCTAATGGACATTACAGATACTATTGCTACGGTGTTAACAGTACTGCATCCCCACTGATGATGCAGAAATGCACAAACAACAACATTCAGACAAAGAGAGAGGGAAATCACGGAATGACAGGCAGACTCGGAGGCATGCAGAGCTGCATGGGCGTCTGACAGGCAGACATATTGACAGAGACTGTATCATGAACCATTTGATGGACGCTTTCATCCAACGCAGCACTTAAATGAAAGCGGTGCATTTAAACACGGGTGGATATTGAACTGCTAAACCCTGGCAGTAGCAGCAGCAGCGGCTCTTAGTGCCACGCTGGAGCCATCAAAGCTCCAGAAGCAGTGACTGACAGAAAGAGCGATCACACAGACAGACAGACAGGCGGGTAGAGAAAACAGACAGACAGACAGACGGAAGGGCAAAGAGGCAGTGAGACTGGGTGTCTGACGGCTGCACGGCTTCTCACGCCTTCATGTTTTCCTGCCAGATCAGCCTGACAGAAAATCAATGACGCTGCACTGTTATGGAGACGCACAGTAACCGCTGAAAAAGGCGAGGACGATCGAGTGAGGTTCAACATGCAGCATTCATGTCTGTGTCTTTTCTCATCGCTGTAGCTCGGGGGAAAACCCAAGACGGCGGTGATCGTGATGATGATGCATCTCGAGCAATTATCCATCCGGGTCCACATATGTGTAACGGAATGTGTCACCGCGGTAAGCCTAATTAATATATGGCTCCATCATCGCACACAGATCTAAGTCACCCGAGGCCTCTCTAATATGCCATTTTGCTTCGTGAACCCTTCGAGATGAAGGAAGTTCCAGATCTTATGGGCTGTTCAGCGGCAAAGGTATGTGCGTATCATCACAAGGCACAGAGATAAACCCGCGTGAGGACAGTGGACTGTTCAGCGAGTCCTGCTTTTGCAGGAGAAAGAGAGCAGAGCATCGCGTCAAGCATGTCCGATGCATTGACGTTTACATGCGCAGCCAATTGTCACGAAAGAGGGGGCGGGTTTCGCACCAACAACCCACCGGGCCGCTGCATCACTGTCAGTGAACGGGCCTGCACTCCATCTTAATGTGAAATAAAACCACGGTCAACGCCAGCTTATTAACAGGCGTGTGTGTGTGTGTGTGTGTGCAGACATTTTAAACATGTATTTGAAAACACCAGCTCCAGTGTGATTAGGCTGAGTGTTTATTCTCAGGGAGAAAGCACATGCGTTTCACAGAATCACGAATCCACTGAAACGGAAAATCAAGCTTTTATTTACCTTCATGTCGTTGACAATCGCCTGGAATAGACCCCCGAGGGCCCCGCATTCCTTCTCCACGGTCTCCATGTTTGCCAAATCCACCATTCACCGAAATTTACAAAAGCGCGCACCAACTGCGCGCTACCAACACCCGGCAGGAAAAAATATATAAAAATGTATTTCCACAAAATCACGCCCAGACTCTCCGGTTTCTCCTTTAAACCGGGAGAGCGATAACAACGGAGGGATGCAGCAAGAACGGGAGGAGGAGGGGGGGAAGATGCCGAAAGAAACGGCTGCTGCGGTGTCTTCCTAGCGAAAGGAAGATGTGCTGAGAGAGGAAAGATGGTCTCTCTCTCTTTTCTCTCTCTCTCTCTCACTCTCTCCGGCTCTGGGTCAGTAAGGCGACGAGACGTTTAAATGGTACCGGGATGACCGCTCATCTTGGCGCAGCCGGCGCTACGCGGAGTCGCTGGGGACGCATGCAAAAGGCAGCGGAGAACCGGAGCGATGGATCGCCGCGTACATGTGTGACGCGGTTTGTGTCTGAGTTCTTGCATGCATGTGCGCGTAGGTAAGGGCAGGCTGTGATTGGCGCAGAGGCAGTGAGCTCAGCGGTGCCTGGAGAGCAAGCCAGTAATACGATCCATGCAATTGCAAGGGAGTCCAAAAAGGAGGCTGGACATTTCTGGACGGCCTGTCACATGGCCGTACGCACGGACAGACACACACATACACACACGCCCTTAGACCAGCAAAAACGTAAAGGTAAATGTCAAATACACTTAGCTACCAGAGGAGTGTGTGCATTTATGTAGTAATGTGTCCTGATGACCCCAATTAATTAACTTTTTTAAAAAATACATCTCAGTGATTTGAGGTGGTATTATAGGACCTTTATCTAAAAATGTCTGACATTGATTCTCGTAAATTACATTCATTTGGCTTATCTGTATTGAAAATGAGTTCAAGATTCATATGATAGACTGACTTGTCTTCAGAATGGTCCAGGATCCTATGCCAAAGGTTGGACTATAGGATGGACTCCATCAGGGAAAAGGAAACAAGGTCAGCCTAAAACCCCTACGTGGGGTGAGGCACAGCACGCAGCACAAGATAGGTCTCAGTGGAGGTAAACTATCAAAGCTTTGTATGTCCCACCAGGGAGCAAGACGACCAAGCAAGTAAGACTTTCAGCTCCTGACCGGGCTGTCAAATGAGTGGTTGTCATTGGTTTATCCAACCCCAGCCTTTGAATCAAAACATCACAAAGGTCAACCATAGAAAGGTACATTTATATATATTTTTTTCATTGTCTTTACCGTTCCTTAGTACATTAATTCATTAAGTTTTTCATTATTTCTTATTTATTTTTGGCACAGATATTCATTTTAGTTGCAGAAATTATCTATAAGAATCTATAGAGGACATAGCATATACTGCTCAGAGCCACAGCAATGCGGTTGCATGCAGTTCTTTACATTTTCAGATTTCATGTCAAGTAAAACTAAATATTTTGTACTCTGGGTTGGGTATTTTGACAGCATAAGTTTGTCAGTTTATCTTTTCAATCAGCCATCATTAAAACCTCAACATCACTTGACTTTTGTCAGAGCTTACTCATTATCCTTCAAAACTAAAGCGGCAGGACGGCAGCCCACGAGTCTTGCTCTCCCTCTTGCAACTTGTAAGCTCTTGTGAGGCTAGCTGTCTGCTTTGTGTCGCTTGTTTTCACTTTATCTTGTATCAGAAAGCTAACTAATTCCAAATTTCTTCTGATACAAACAGGGGATCCTGGTAGAAGCTGTTTTGAGATTGGAAATGTTGTAGAATCTGCAACCTGACCAAACTAAACTGACACTCTGAGGTGTGGATACATATAAACACTATGTTAAAATACACTCAGATTTTTGTGTAAATATATTAAAATGACTGTGATCATAACAAGTTTCATCATAACTGATAATATAACCGGGCTTGTGGACAGTTATGTAAAACCATCCTGAGGCAGTTCTTGCATGAGGAGAAATTCTTTCAGTGGGGGGTTGTTGTCTAATGTGGATCTGTTTCAGTGTCTATCCATGACATAAACAAAGCTTTAAACCTTATACATGTAGTTTCCTCAATATTTGGTTTTGCTGAGACATTAGTATAAAACTAAGAGAGGGAAGAAAAGTAAATAGACATTTGTGTATCTATATAAGCCTGGAGTAAAAAGCACAGGTTTTATGTCTGTATGCAGAATGTGCTGTACAGAGTTTTTAAGTAACATGACACTGTGAGCAACCAGAATGATGGTTAAAATGTCAAAGGCCACGGTGTCCTGAATATTCCTGTGACCACAGAGGGATCGTGCCAAGGAGAAATGCTCGGAAATTAGACAGCAATAGAGTGGTCGGTGGGATCTTTTTCATGTATCACTTTCAGGCAGTAAGATGTTTCCATCACGTGATGATTTTAGAATGTGGTGTCTTTTTTGTTGTGTTTTTATTAATACTTGTGCCAAGCTAAAAGAACCCAGAAGTCATGAACTATACTAGCTTAAAAATCCAGTCGTGTTTATGACATATGACAAGGTTTTCATTCATTTGTTCAACAGCAACAAAAAGCTACAGGAAATTTATTACCTTTTGTGTAAAGAGTACCCTCAGAGTGACCTGTGATCGGGAAAAAATGTCAAGGAGTTCTTGTTTCTACAGTGAATTGATGACAGCAGGCACACACACACACACACACACGCTCAGCTCTGAGCTCATGCCAGAATTTCTGCATCCTTAGACAGACCTGTGTCTCTCTTATATCTCTACATATGGATAAAGGCAAGGGCACGCCCATGTGAATATCACCTGTGTGTGTGTTTGCATATGAATATGTGTGCACTTTAAATGTGTACATGTTTGTGTGAGTATTCACGTGTCAGCGATGTCCCTCTGTGGTGACCTTGACAGGAGGAAGGATGTCATAGATGTCACATGGCCAGTGCTTTTCTTGTCTTAACCCAGCCCGTCCTGTGTGTTTATGTGTGTACTTAAATCCGCACATTGTCTCGTCCTTCCCCTGTGCAGCTGCTTCACACACACACTGTCTGACCACCTTAACACCCAGCAGATTTAATGGTTCGCTTGGCAGAAAACTGGAGAGTGTGTGTTCACCCACAACAAAATCCTCTTTTGGATCGCTTCATCTCTCGAGAGGCCCTTCCTGAAAATGATCAGATCAGTGCAGAAAGTAAACATACTTCAAAGAGTCGTGAAAACAGTGTGGGTGTATTAACAGCTGTGTATGGCGCAGTGACAGATTTCAGCCAGGTTAAATCAATTTGACAAGCTTTTACTGCATTCCTAACAGTGGATCTGGTTTCTGTTTAGAGACACAGAGCTACTGGAGGGCCAGTCAGTCACAGTCCAGTTTGTTTCCCTTCATACCAATGAAAACCATTACGTTTTCTCACCTGCTGTCATGCTGAACCTACAAATATACAATTTTTGCCCA
Organism: Scatophagus argus; assembly: GCF_020382885.2. Lineage (NCBI taxonomy): Eukaryota > Metazoa > Chordata > Actinopteri > Scatophagidae > Scatophagus > Scatophagus argus. The sequence goes on from NC_058493.1 coordinate 4,496,929, forward strand.
AAAAACAAACTACCACCATTTATCCGTTTTTTGTTTTTGTCGCTCTTGTAGTGTCCAAACATTCACAAGAGAAATGTACGTTCAGACATCTGTCAGCAGTTTACTCTAGTAGGGATATCATTTTGCCCACAAAGTATGTATTTGAAAGTTTTTCTAATGCAGATTTTGAACTTCAGAGAGACCAGATAAGAGAGTTGGGTGAGGGGGTCATAGCTGTTCAAAGATTAGCAGGAGATAATTTGTTGGAACTCACTTTTACGTGACTATTATGTGAAACAAAAAACTCATTGTTTTGAGTCTCCTGCTTGTCCTGGAGGTTCACAACCGGAGGTCAAGCTGGAGGCTGCCTCGTGAAACTGCATCGTACCCCCTGATCTCTAAACTGCAGTCATTCCTGCGGACAAAAGTCCTGGAAACTTTGCAGCCAGATTGTCCTTTAGATGTCATGGGACCATCTGACTGCAGTGTGGTGAAGGATCAGCTGACAGCGCTGTCGCCTGGATGCCCAGCTTTTGCAAAAATCGTTTGAGAAAGTGGCACCATGCACCCATTATCTGCCAATCACATCAGCGCGGAAACTGGTACCTATGCAATAATATTTATGGTGTTTGCAATGCTTGTGCAAAGCAGGAGATTAGTCAGTGGGTTTCAAAATGGCATTTGAACATGCCCTAAAAAGAGGTAGAACGCACGATGATTCAGACATTGCTGTGATTCACAGATGACAAAGCTGATTCTAAACGGAGTCGGTGTAGGAAGCAGTGATGTTTAAAGAGAATGGTTCTGTTTCAAGAGATGGACACCTAATAAAAGAGGCTGAGTCACATCCAGCAGAGAGAAAGCTTCAGCCTACTGCCTTCTGTCATTGTGATCCACTGCAGCTGCCTCACACAAAACCACATCAGATTCAGTGGTTTTTAGATAATTGTATCATCTTTACATTGTCTTTACATCATGGATAAAATGTAATTAATATTCATCATTCTGGGAGGTTTTGAACTTTTTCTACACTGCATCACCTGTACTTCTGCATTCACCTCCATATTAATATCATAATGATGAAAAACGCATTTTGCTCTTTTATTTTATCATTTAGAAAACAAAATTGATTCAAACAAACCATGAGAGCACTGGAAACTCTGTAACTTATGTAGTTTGGTTTGGTGTTTCTCACATTATTTCTAGAATTCATGTCATAACATGAATGTTGAAGTGAAAGCAGCTCTGCGTTGGGCCAGTCTCTGCTGACGTATACACACACACACACACACACACACACACACACACACAAAGCAAAGCAGGATCTGCACAGACCAGTGCCCCTGGGTGGGGGTCAGGGGTCAGATGTCAGCTGACCGTAAAATCTGATGACTGGGCACTTGTTTTGAGAGGAAGCAGCAGAACTTGAGCAACTGATGGTGTACACTGAACGTAGATTTGAGCAGTTTTCATCACAGTGAACTTGAATCGTTGTCGTCTGGTGAGCTCCTTATTGCTGCTGGAGAGTTAACAATGAATTTCTGTTTCGTTTTCCTCAATTAAGGAACTAAAACTGGGAGTGACTCTTTCTACAGCATAGTTTGTCAGCAATATACAGGTAGAGCAAGCTTGACAATGAGAAGATATTTTACCTCAATTAATCCCTCATAGTTGTGCGTCTAATAATTTTGTTTGTCACCTTGACTGGTTACTGAATATCTGTGAATTTGGTTTCATAAATGGAATAAAAAAGCAATAAATAAAGTGAATAATCTGACTTATAGATGCAGGAGCGGGTTAAAACTGGAACACAGTGCAGTCACAAAATACTAACCTCTTGTTGATTTGGAGCTTACCTCCAGTGCCTGTTCCTTTGTGTTATCTCGTGTTTCCTTTTCCCCCTGTGTTTCCCAGTGCACTTCTGTCTCTCTCTGAAGGTGTAGTCTCCTTCCTTCACCGCACACCTGCCCTGCACTGGCCTTGTTAGTTCTGTTCTAATCCAAGTGTTTTCTTCAGCCATTCAGCTCCTCTTCTTTCCTCACCCACGTGTCTCCATCCATCTCTCCACCTGCACCTCATTGCCTCATTTGTTTAGTTTGTATTTCAGTCCAGTTTGAGTTCATGTATAGCAAGTATGCCCCTCTTGCAGGAGACCTGGGTTTGCATCCTGTCACAGAGCCTTCTCGTTACCATAGCCACAATCTTTCACTAAGTGTTTTAGTTGCCTAATTTTAACTATTTAGCATTTGCCATAACCACAGTCTCTCCCTAACCTTAACCATACCGTAAATTGATGCACAGATAATGAAATCTGAACTTGAAAAACACTGGCAATTTGAAAAAAGCTGAGGCTGAATGCACTTCAGGGTTTTTTTTTTCCCATATCAGTGTTCTTGCCTCACAGTAGGGTTACAAGGAGATCTGGGTGGTGTTAGCAGCCAGAGTTGTAGCACAAAATTCTGGACCAAAAAACAGATGAGAACAGACACTGCTCAGCTGTCATCTTCTGTAGTTCTTGAACACAGTCTTATTATGCATCTATTTGTATGAGGGAACATAATATAGATTGCATCAGAATACAGCCATACACACACACACACAGCTTTTCTGACTTGTAACCTTGTCATCTTTGACTTCTTGGCTGGCTTCTTGTGTACCACATATGCTTTTTTTTATTGTTGTTGTTTTTTTCCTTGACAAAATATAGTTTGGAAGCCAGACAGACTCATTGGGGATTCCTTCTGGTGAAAGATCAAACCACAAACCATAGTGACTTCAAGATTCGCAATTACAAGAGTGAAAGTTGTGTCTAGTGAACAGCTATCTGACAATTATGAAAGTCGTGTCATGTGGCCAAAGCATTACTAGCTACAAGGAGTGCAGCAAACCAAGTGCTGATTTTGTGGTACCGGTAGAACAAACAAGTTTTCCACATTACAAAACAATATATTGTGACTGCCTACCAGAACAACACATGAGTCTTTTCTGAACTGACACCTTATCAGTTGGGCAGCATTCTTTTCTGGTTTGGTTAGATTTAGTGTTAGAAATACTGAGGTAAATTACTGCTTACAAACTCAATATGAGAAACTGAAAATAAACAAAAAGTAGAAAGGCACTCAGGAGACCACATAAAGCTTCAAAGGCCAATAATCTACTCATTTATGATATGTACATCTGCAATTGCAACCACTGTATGTCTGGATATATTTCCAAAAGTATTAGTATTATATCAAAATATGGTTGTGCATAGCTGAAGTGTCTGCATCACCGCTCAGTCACTATCTTAATCATCGGTTTGTGACAATCTAGGATGGGAATGTGTCATTTCTCCTTACTGCTTTGCTTTCTTTCTTGAGTTTCTTTGAGTAGTGGTTTTGTAACCCCCTTTCAACAGTGTGCAGAGTTTGAAGTCAGACTATAGGCTAAAATGTTGTCTGTCCGGACTCATATGTAGTGACTGACAGAGAGCTTCATCACATGATGCTATGATAGTCACCTGAAACTAAAAACCAGTGCAGCACAAGGTGGACTACAATGTGGATGTTGCTGCAAAAAAGCTGCAAATTATAAGATGTAGTTGCTTCACATACATCTTCAACCCAGCACAGAAGAGCTACACAACCTGCACAATTTCAAAGCGGACATGGACAAGATTAGTGTCACCAAATGTGAAATATGGCCCCAATCTCAGTCCAGCCGAGACAAAATGAAGAGGTGTAGGGAGGGTAGAGGGAAAGCAGCAAAAAAAGATTGGAAAGCTTAAGAAAAGGAGTGTGGCAGGATGCCATAGTGGAAAGGAGATAAAGGAGGGAGAAGAGTACAGAAGAGACCCCAATTTTTATTACCCTACTGCACCCCTCCTGCTCCTCCTCCTCCTCCTCCTCCTCATGGCAGAGCAGAATGTAGGTCTGCGCTTGCCTACAGCCATCAGCAACAATCAGTTCTGCCCCAGTTACTGACGCATCTCACAGACTAAACACACACACGTACGTCACAACACGCAGAATTGCGCACACAGACGCACATAGAAACAGACACACTTACAATATGCTTGCAGAAACACACACAAGCAGAGCAGACTGACAAGAACACACACGGGCTGGAATACATGATCTGCAACACAGCTGCATATATGTATGCAAACATTTGAAAATGATCGCTTTCACACTAAAAGACAGAGAGAGAGACAAGTTGAATATTCCTAATTAAAATATTGTCGATATTTCTCTGATGCAAACACACACATATACAGATATAAACACACACACAACAGCCTGGCCAAGCTCAGCAGCACATCATTGTCTCAGCTGGAGTGAGCCCTGCTTAAGTTTGGAAACACATGAAGTTAAAAGCTGAAATGTGAAGGATGTGGATTTAAGTTTTATGCTAAGTAAAAAAAAAAGTACATTTTAAAGAAATCTGAATTAGATAAGAATATTTTAGATTGCAGGCAGTATGTATGCCCTTCAACTCATTATCTTTAGGGACAATTATTCAAAAAAATATACTTGTTCAGAACCATACACATATTGAAAACTATCATAAAAATAATTGCTGATATTTCAGAAAAGCATTCTAATCTTTGTGTCAGTGCAATTAATCCACAGCATCTTCAAGTGTCATTTTATTATGAGCAAGTCAGCATGAAAGAGTTGACCTGCATGATTCAAACCACAAACAGATCCACAACACCTCAAACTCAGTGGAGTAAGGCCAGTGAAATATAGTCAAAGACGTTTTTCAAGCCACAGACCTGCTAAATGTTCCACTATGTTAACAGGTCATCTCTAATGTGGTTTGCTGACAGTTTTTTCTTGATCTAGCTAACATTTTGGCAAGTATCCATAACCTAGAAAAAGGGAGATCTTAAATGAGCTGCTGAAGGCCACAGACACATTTGTTTCGTTATTTGAATGTTTACAGTTCTTTGATAATAATGTCTCAGTTCCTCTTACTGGCTCAACAATGTGTTCATGTTCCAGCTCGGTCAGGTGGGAACAGATGCAGTCTTGGGCCAAGGCAGTGGTTAGGCCATTCAGCTTCTTTTCAAAAAAGTTTAACAGTTATCAGTTCAACTATTCAGAAAGAAGCTTCTGCACTCATTTGAGCCCTGCAACATTTTGAGGTGTATATGTCTCTACAGAAAGAGTCTCTTCAGGGATCTCCAAAGTCCATAATCTACTCACACGTTTTAGATTTCCGGAACTAATAACACGATCTTTGCTTCTGCAGGCATATTATCTTGACTTCTGTCATATTACAGGAGCAGCCAATACCATTACAAATGTGTTCACATGTACATCTTTGTGATGAGTGCTTGCTATGTTGGTCCCTGAACTTTCCATAGTATTGAGGGTGGGTGGGGGGCAGCAGACCAGAGCAGGCACAATTAATATTTTTTCCTACTGATTCTTTAAGTAGTGGTCTTTAAGTGCATTATTAGATATTGTACAGTTATGCTGCTGGGTCCTTGTCTTTACTGGGAAGTGATGCCCCTGTCCTGTTCGTGTGCTCGCTTCGTGTGTGTTTGCTTCACTTGTGCTGTTTTTAAGATGCTCAAGGTTCCTAATTGCAATGTTAATTGCAAACTCTGGACTATGAGCTCAAATGGTCAATAGACTGAAGTGACTAGAAAGGCTGTAGCTTCTTCACAATCAATGTTGTAAATGATTGCCTGTTGAGAAGCTCTTTGAAACAGCTACAGAAGGTGACAATGTTCCTTGACTGTTGAATGACATAAGCACTGAGAAAAAGTATTGAGGAGCAGAAATGATCAACCTTACATTATTGTAGTTACACTACACAAGAAATGTCTCAAAGATTTTAACTTAAATGACTTTGGCCACAATGTATGAGGACTTATTTCCATTGAGGCTGCAGGCAGCTAAACACAGCGTTTTGGTTCAGTTATTGTGTCAAACTAGTTCTCCTCATAAGAGTACCCAATGGGCACAAGGACTAGCAATCCAGAGCATTCATGACATTAAAGGTAACATGGACTACTCAGGGCTGTTTCTCTTGGGACTGTAGTGCTTAATTCACAAACAAAGGAAATGAACTCAGGACTACTTTCAGTTCAGTTCTTGGACAAGGAAGAATATTTCACAATATTTCCTCCTGGCAGCACGAGAGCAGGCACTCAGTACAAGATCAATAGGGGTTGGGGTCTACCACACCAGACAGGACCCCAGGTGCAGGCTGTGCAAAGAGGCCCCTGAGACAGTTTAGCACATAACAGCAGGGTGTAAGATGCATGCAGGAACAGCGTACATGGCACGTCATAACCAAGTGGCTGGCATAGTGTACAGGAACATCTGCACTGGTATGGGCTGGAAGTCCCAAAGTCAGAGTGGAAGACATGTCCCAAGGTGGTTGAGAATGAAAACGTTGAGATCCTGTCGGACTTACAGATCCAGACACTGGGGGCTGTGACCCCTAAAATGGAAGAGTGGCTCCCGCAGATTACAGATACAACACCGGTGGTCTCTGTCCAGAAGCTAAGATACTGTGCACAACCCTCAAACAAACCCTCTGTTACACTGTGAATGTATTTTTATTGTGCCACTTGATACAGATTTCCTTCAGCTACAGGTAGGGCAGAAAAAGCATGATAGACTACCATCAAAAAAAATCACCTATTGTCCTCCTCCTGAAACCCAACAAAAATCAAGCTTACTTAACTGTGTAGCATTTGTACTCTGAATTAAAAGAAAAAAACTGATCATGTTTGATTGCAAACAGCTGTAGTTAAATGTCCTGGGTGTTGGAATTTCTCAAAATAAATAATTGTGAAGTGACTCATCATGATGCCCATCTGGGCCGCTTTCTAAAGAGATGGTCTGTGTTTTTGATACATTCCGCAATCATGGGTTCATAGACATTACTTCCAATTTGTACATATTCTGCAAAACATATATTTATATATAAGATTCAGTACAAAAGTGATCTGTGTCTTATTTTGTAAAATTACTATGGATATGTATTTTTGTCTAATTGCCATAATTATGTTATGTTTATTGATTTATCAAGTTCATTCAGTAGCCTAAATATGACTTTCCCATGACATCATGATCTTGCCGTTCCTGGCTCAAATGATACATAACCTTGTATTAGGCTTGCTTTAGATTCAGTGATTCTTCAGAGTCAAAAATACAAGGACGAAATGTGTAATAAAACATTTGTCTCGCACAACAATGTCAGTATACAAAGATCCATCCAAGCAGTAGTTTGGTTTCATGCAGTTAACTGCAGTTTGTTACAGTGGTCCAAACTTGAATGAATAAAGCTTTATTGTCAATCCCATATTCTAGCCAGTTTCAGGACAAGCTAAAGAAGGAAATCTTCCTGCTCTCATATTATCAGCTGACTGGATATCACTTTGCTAGTGTGCTAGTGCTAGCTGCCCAGACAGAAGAGAGGATCTTCTCATTAATATTTCACTTTCATTATATTTTTCACTTTCATTTATAGTAAATTATTTAAGAACCACGTTGCCCTGCATATCTGATACAGCATGGCCTTCACATTCATAAGACACTTAAACACCAACAAAAGGATGTACACACTAATATGCACAATCCTAGTAGCTCATGTATACACAATGTACATAGATTCAGAATATTTTACGTACTTACGTACACTCTTATGCATACAGACACACATGCACTATCCCAGGGGAGCTGATTAGGGTGAGATTTGTTGGGGAACCTGCACCCCCCTCACACACACACACACGCACACACACACACACACACCCCATACACCACTGCCAGCTCTTTTTATAATGTTCACACAAATGCACAGGGTAATAACATTATATTCCATTGATCAACCTATTCGGTGGAATAACCCTTGAAAAGTACTGGAAGAAGAGGCCTGCCTATCACAAAAATAGACATATAATGAGCAAACATGTAGCTTTATAGTATTCCCTTCTATAGCTAATGTTTTGTCTTAGGTTTCCTCATCCATGTTTAAAATGCACCTTATACTCTGTACAGCATAGCATTCTCAAATTCAAGAAAGTGGCCACTTTATTGGTTAAACCAGTGAAGTTTAACCAATAAGGACACACCAGAGCTGTGCTCTGATCTACATGGTACACACTCAGTAACCCTCTCTATTGTGGGAAGTAAATTGAGATTTCAGACACTCAAATAATCTTTTAAATCAACATTTTGCATTATCACTCACGGGTAATTTTTATATTTAGAAATTGAAATGCTAAAAATGGGACAATATAAAGTGTATGAAACATTAAAGGCTATACCATTACTACATAATTAGCTGTGGATCGTAAGAAGCATGGATATAAACCGAACATTTAAAGGACTCCCAAAATGTTAAACAAATTACCAAAAGTGTTATAAATGAGATCAAACTGGTACATTTTTACCTCAAATTCTAAATTATACAAGGTAACAAAAGGTGCCAACAATACAAAATCTCTTCTTTGTCTCAGACATACAGTATTGTGAAGCACAGATGTCTGCGTCTTGGCCCAGATACATCATACTGTCTGAATACAGCATAGCAACAAGGCGACTGATCAAAGAGTATAGAAAAGAGGAATGGAAAAAAGAGAAAGAGATCAAGGACTGTAGAGACACAGACAGAGGAAAAAAGTAGAAAACAATAAAAGAAGGGGAATCACAGAGGGGGGATAGGAAAGAGATAAATAGACATAGCAGAGTGTCGTAAACCAACAACAGAAAAAGAGAAAGACGAAGGTCAGTTGATGATGCAGGATGAAAAAAAGTACGACTTCCTTTTACTTAATTCAGCTAAAGAATTTGGCGATATCCTCTTAACATTAGTGTAAGGACATTACATTATACATTACATTAACATGTACTCTACAGTCTGTTAAAGCATTACAATAACGCTCACTCCTGGTCTTCCAGTTTTTTATAAAAAAAAAAAAAAAAATTCCAGCCATCTCACTGTATGTACTTTCCTGACTGTAAATATTGTAATTCCCTTTCTAATTCTATACTTGTATTTTGTGTTCGTACCTTCTGCCAACACAATTTCCTTGAATGTGTAAACATACGTAGCAATAAAACTAATTCTGATTCCGAATCTGAATCTGATTCTTAAATACACTTCAAACCTTTTTGATACTGTCCAGTGAGTCACAGTTTTTACCCAGCAGGGTTGGGGTCTTTAAGAGTGTGTTTGGTGCCGACTACATGAAGGGGATAATATGATGGGGGAATTTCTAACTTGGCACCAAAAAAACACAAGTAATGAGATAGGAATTCATCCGCACTTCCAATATTAGGGCAAGTAAAGAAGACAACATGTCCCTAATCAACTGTTCAAATTTCAGCACAGTCCAAAGGTGAATATTAATAAACAGTATTTTCTCTCCTTCTCTGTATCATTTTTTCTTACATATTGAAGTGATACTGAGATTTGGGCCAACAGTTTTAGATAGTGTTCAGTTCTGTTAAGAAAGTCATTTAACTGTTTAATGATGGTAAACAACAGTTAACAGAATGCATTTTTTTCCCCCAAATACTGAGTATTCCTGTAAAATAACATGATTTCTTCATGCAAATATTTTTTTTTTCCTTTGAAGAAATAACATTTAAGAGTCAACCATTTCCTTTTGCTTGTGGTTTGGCCCAAGAATCCATCATTTGAAAATCCAGCCCAACTTGTTCCCACTGGTGTTTCATGGTTTATAGATCGGCTGAAGAGAGATCAGTTTCAAAAGATCCAGAAAGGTCGCACAAAGGGGCATATCTACAGCTCGGTCCTGCCATCAACTTCTATTCATAGCATCACAACAGTCAGGCCCTGCAGGTTGCAAAAGATCTTAACATACTGATATTTCCTGTAGGTGGAGGCTGCCAGAAAATGCTCTGTTTCATATTTCAGCATATTTTAGCAGCTTTGACAATTCAGCTGGGAGAACCAACTTCCTGCATAAGCTTTCCCAGGAGAATAAACCGAGTTCAGAGATTACTGTAATCATACATGAAGAGCAAGTTCTATGCTCTGTTTAAATTATCACAACATTTCAGAATGAAAAATAGACATAAAATGCACTTCTGCCATGCAGATGATGGTGGTGGTGGACTTGTCCAATATTTGATCAGTTTTTCCCACTCGACCCATACAACAACTGTAACTTATTTCATTTTAAACAAGTGATTGTTTATATCATATCCAAGTACTACCCTCTAGTGGTTAATTTATGTACATGTACTGGAAACTCCAAAATACCTTCCTAACATAGCCCTCACCTTTGACAACTATACACAATATGTCATGGAAAATAAAATATAACTTTCATTTCATTCAGACTACACAGTAGACAGTTCTTCAAGCAACAGTTTGCTTGCAGTAGCAAAGGTAAACTGTCACATCTTGTGCTAGAAATGTCTGCTTTGGTTCAAGGTACTTCACTCTTTTGAATAATTTGATATTGTATGTTGATTAGTATGTATACCGTAGATTAAGATGGTCTGATTTCCTCTAAACATTTCTGTACTAAATTGAAACACTTAGAATTATTTATATACACAAAAGTTTGGGATGGGGCTGTTTGCAGGGGTTGAGCTCAGCCTCTTTCTTCCAGTGAAGGGAAATCTTAATGCTTCAGCATACCAAGACATTTTGGACAATGCTATGCTTCAACTTTTCTATTCCAGAAAGCAACTTCCATAAAGACATGGTTGGATGAGTTTGGTGTGGAAGAACCTGACTGGCCCACACAGAGTCCTGACCTCAGCCCCATCATACACCATTAGGATGAACTGAATCGAATTTCCCCATAGGGATGAATAAAGTATGTATCTATCTAACTGGAACAGAAGGCTTTTCATTCAACATGTCTGACTTCACAAATGTTCTACTGCATGAATGGACAAAAATTCCCACAGAAACACAAAGTCTTGTGGAAAGCCTTCCAAAAAGAGTGGAAGCTGCTATAGCTGCAAAGCTGTCTGTGTATTTAGAATGCGATACCAGTAAAGTCCATGTTGGTGTAATGGTCACATGTCCAAATACTTTTGTCTGTTTTTGTATGACTTTGTAGATAAGATTTACCAAATTTTACCTGCTCTCCTAATGGCAAATCAGCTTTGTTAGTGCTTACAATACTCACTCATTACACAAAGTGCTACATGTCTCAAGAACTTCTGTTCAACATTCTGTGCAAAATTAAATTGTTCTTTTTATTGACCGGCTACCCAGAATTGAAGGGCAAAAAAGATGGAACAATATTGCCTTTTTCAGACATTCATTTCTGTAGGTTACAGACAAGACACAACCATCGGCTGATTTCAAGCGAGTGACTTTAAATTAAATTTTTGTTGTCTGTAAAATGCAGGAAACAACAGTGAAACAATACTGACGTCTGTAACTGTCTTTATGCATTTATGAATTATAATACCGTAACGTAGACATCTCCTACAAAAACTCTGGATGCACAGGCCAGTGTTTGGACATACAAATGAGATCATACCGACAGCTCTTTCGTAATGTTTCCAGTTTACTTTTTGCTCTGACTTAACCATTCAACCACAGCAGAACTCGTCAGATGCTGGTGGCTCCAGTTAGTATTGTCCAATCAAAGACGAGTTCATTTTCCCCGACCCGCCCCTGCCTGAATACCATTGGTTTAATTTTAATACGTAGTGGCGTTATGGGCGGAGCCTCAGACAGTAGGGTGACTTTTCTCCAGCTGTTACATGATTAGCGGCACCTGAAGCAGGAGGTAAAGCGACAGTTGCTGGCTGTGTCTCTGTCTGCCTGGCAGTGCAGTTACATACGGGTGAGTGAGCTTCAGTAGATTAGTGCATCTGTAGCACGATTATTATCCGGTATAAACCGTGTTTTACATTCACGGATGTCCAACGTGTCGACATGCTATTTAAGAGGCATCGCTCAGGATGCAAAGAATATTTACTCACGGTTGATGTTATTGAAGGTAATTCACGGTAATTTAGCATCAGTGTAAATCACGTGCTAGAGACATCACGTTGTGTAATTGAGTTTACTGAACATGCACTCAGAAAAGACTGAAATGTGTCGATTTTGTTATGCAACGGTGGGTTGGTCCCCTCCCTCCAGCTTAGTCCCTCCATCCGTGGGACTGAGCTGCTGAAGAAAACATGCTAAACATGCACAGAACATGAACATGCAAATTAGCACTTAGTAGCTCGTTAGTTCTGTTGTTCCCGTAGCTTTAGTGTGCTCACTTGTGTATGTGTGTCTTACAGAAAACTAAATTGTATACCACAGCTGAATAAATCCGGTTGCATCATGGGCCTGCTCCACTTGTTAGCTTTATCAAGCCGACCTCCGCTCTCGGCCCTGTTTGTTATCTCCAAGGACGCGCACTTTAAATCCCTCAATTAATCCATTATCTGTTCATAAAAGTTTCTCTTGTGGAGCTAAACTACAGCTAAGCTTTGACCTGTGGTAACACTTAAACTTTTTAGAATTTGTTAAAAGAGGGCACTCATAGAGACACACAATCTATGAGAAAATGTGCTATTCTTTATTCTTCTTTTTAATTATTATTATTCTGCATCTGTTACTTAGACATTTGGTGAATACCACTGTATGTTGCACTATCTGAAAAGAAATGTTGTAGTGTACAAAGTACAATGGGCCGCCACACCACTGATCTTGATAACCTGACCTTTCTCCAGAAATGAAAGGTGCAGTGGCCATGGAGGCCACCAGAAGACGAACCCAGCACAGTGCCAATGGGAAATCATCTGAACAGACGGCACAGCCGGCTCAGTGGGGAAGAGCATGGTGAGTTCATATTACCAGTGCAGTGTCCATTCAAAATGTGCTGTGCTCTGATATTGATAGTTGCAGCTTTCTCAGAAACCACTCATCAAAGCTAGTTCACGCTCACGGTTACTGTGTCAGGGTATCAAAACATTTAAAATTCAAATTAACTGGTGCCTTTTAGGGTGGGTTAACCCCAGCCCTATGTGGCTCTGGCTGTAACTAGGGCTTAACCAAATCAAAATGAGAACATATTGCATTGATGTCGTCTCTACTGAAGGTGCTTTCAGCATGTATGGCAGAAATCAGGAAAGATCATTTTATCGTGCTATCATTACATTATGTTTATCCCATTTCTCACTAGTTGCTTCTGTGTTGCAGTATTGCGCGTAAAATTATCTTTCACTTGAAGTTTGTATTTAGTCTTACACACAAGAGATTTAGTGTATACAGTATGTTCTTAGTAGGGGTCAACTTGTATCTAAATGTACAGAAGGTTAAAGTCCCAGGTTATGAAGGGAACATGTGAACTTGACAAGCACAGATGAACGTAATAAGCTTCATTAAAGGACTCTCATATTGAGCAAGCTGATTCACTGAGACAGCTGAAAGCGCTACGCCTGTGCTGAAATGTTCACTGTAACACTGTGTCTACATAGGAGGCTTAGCGAGTGTGAGCAAGTGTGTTAGCAGAGCGGCAGCAGCCTCTCCGCTTCATTTGTATCTAGGCATGATGCCCTCTGGCACAGTGCTGAGTGGAGGCCACCGGTGTTTTGACAACCCTCCACACCCTAACAAACGATCTCTGTTGTGACATGGAAGAGTGTGTGTAGATAAGCTGCATACACACTGTAAGGAAGTCCTCTACTGTGCAGCATGTAGTGACTAGTCTTAGCTATATGCAGGATGGAATCACTTTTGTATGAAATGCATGAATTAAAAAGGCTGAAAGACTGCAGGTCCCGGGAAGAAATCTGTTACACTGAGTTAATTTTCAATTAACAGTATGACCTCACACCGTATACATTTAGAGAAATACAAGGTGTGAGTTCAAGTGGATCATTTGTTCTCAACCACAGCTTGATTATCTGACTCATCCTCAGGGAGGTGGACTGGTTTTCCCTGATTTCCGTGCTTGGCCTCCTTTGCTTTGCCCCTTTCATTGTCTTCTACTTTGTGATGGCCTGTGACCAGTACCAGTGCTCCCTGAGCCAGCCTGTGTTTGAGCTGTTCAGTGGCAAGACCACGCTGCTCACCATCTGGAACCGGACAGCAACCTTCACCTGGTCAGCTGCCAAGATATATGCCATCTGGGTGACCTTCCAGGTAAAAATACTAAGTATAAAATACCTAATAATATCTTCAGCTCTTGGAAAATGTCAGCAAGTTACAAGCTGTGCTGTCCCTTAGGTGTTCCTGTATATGTGTGTTCCTGATGTCGTTCATAAGTTTATTCCTGGCTATCTCGGTGGAGTTCAGGGCGGAGCACGAACTCCTGCTGGTAATTAACACAAGCACACACATCAATCCACAACATTTGTTCAACTGAAGTATGACAACAGTCTGACTCGATGCTTTTGGAGAGATTGACAACAAAACGTTTGATTCCTGTTTAATTTTTTTAACATTCATCATCAAACCAGCATGTAGATGTTATCTCTTCAAATCCTGTGTTGTTTCCACATTCATTCTGTAGGCCTGATCAACAAGTATGAGATCAATGGGCTGCAGTGTTGGCTCATCACTCATGCTCTGTGGTTTGCCAATGCCTATTATTTCCACTGGTTTTCTCCCACCATCATCTTCGACAACTGGATCCCCCTGATGTGGTGTGCTAACATCCTGGGCTATGCTGTGTCCACCTTTGCTTTCATAAAGGCCTACCTATTCCCCACAAACTCTGAAGACTGGTGAGTGGTGATAAAATATGCGACGGGGTGACAAGTCAAGATTTCTACAACAGAAACATTTTCTGTGTCTACACAGTGCCACAGTGCACGTACACAGTGCGCTTTCAGGCCGACTAGTTATGTACTAGATATAAGTCCACAAACATCAACGTGTCTCCCTTGATCCGACAGCAAGTTCACTGGGAACGTCTTCTATGACTACATGATGGGCATTGAGTTCAACCCACGCATCGGCAAGTGGTTTGACTTCAAGCTTTTCTTCAATGGCCGACCCGGCATTATAGCCTGGACTCTCATCAATCTGTCTTACATGGCCAAGCAGCAGGAACTGTACGGCCATGTCACCAACTCCATGATCCTTGTAAACGTATTGCAGGTATGGTCTAATAAGGATGGATTTTAATGGATGGATGGATATCTGTTGATTGGTGTGTGCTGATTGTGTGGAAGCAGTAGTGCTGCAAAATGGAAACATACCAAGAGATATTAGAAATTGTCAGTTATGTGAAACTCAGTTGCCTCATTTTGGCATTGATTCTTCAACCTTCATCATGTATAACCTCATAATTCTCATCTGTAGGCTGTATGTTGCATGCTGTTTAGCATTTTTCACCTAAATAAGTTTTCTTATAATCCCAAGATCAATATTTGCGCCTTTTCTCAGTCAACAGGTTCATCTGTGTTAAATATTATTTGTGTGCAGCACATAGTTACTGTAAAGTGGTTCAGTCGGGGCTGCACGATGTGTAAAATGGGTGTGTGGATTGGACTTTGTTCAGTCTGTCCCTGCCAGCTAATGCTAGCTAGCCAGTTGTCTGCAGTTACTGGGCTGCTGACCTTTCAACACAAATAGTGGAGATTAATTAGTAAGCAGACTTTCGGTTTCTGTCATGTCTGTGTTCAAAATAATCACTGAAGTGGATCTGCTCCATGGGATGGCACAGTTTTGTTTTATTTTTTTTAAATATTTATAAGTGGTGAAGCTTTTTTAATATTATTGGAGATCAGTGCTGATATCCAACCTTATTAAAGATTACTGTTTATGTTCAGTCTTTGACTTTATTAAATGTTTTCTGAAGCTTCTGAAGTCTTTTTTTAAACAGTGCTCCATGAGTCCATGATAATAACTGTAACATTGTGTTTTATTGTAGGCCATTTATGTGTTGGATTTCTTCTGGAATGAGGCGTGGTACCTGAAGACCATTGATATCTGCCATGACCACTTTGGATGGTATCTGGGCTGGGGTGACTGTGTGTGGCTGCCCTACCTCTACACACTGCAGGTTGTACATATACGAGAATCATAATTTTATTATTCCATGCACATTATAATTGAATATACATGGTTATCTTTGCAAGTAACACATTATTAGAATTAGTGAAACAGCAAAAATACACTGGATTATGCTGTAGATTTCAGAACATTGGTATGTAAGGAGGATTGGGTACAAATGTCAGAAGCGTCATTATTCAACTCCGTTATTCTACACGTTACAACATATAATATTTAACGCCAGCCAGTAACGGCCTTAACGCAGGTTTGCTGTCGTTTGGGATGGCAAAGATGTGTCAATATTTAGAAAAGACAATTGTGAATAGAAATTTAAGCAAAGAATAAATGGGAGTTACAGTGCAGGGCTCACAACTAACTTTTTTCACCACCTTCCCGAAACTCATAAAGGTGAGCGCGTGTGATGTGTGTGATGCTAATTGTCTCAAAATGCTACAAAACTACACTTTTTCATCAGTCTTCAACAGTCTGTCAACACACACACACACACACACACACACACACACAGTATTAACTATACTGTTGATATGAAATGGTCTCACAAGTGGTCTCTGTTATCAGAACAAAGCATAGAGGAATGTCACAATGCAAAACTGTCTATTGAAGTCAAATCTTGTGTACACATTTTCTTTCTAGTTAAGCTTTAAAACTGAAGCACCTTAATGAAGCTAAATTTAAAAAAAAAAAAAAAAAAAATAGGAAGTGTGAGTGTATGCTACAGTCCAGCATGGACATGTAAATAATAGATTCATTTAACCAACACTAAGTGTAAATGTGCTTTGGCTCTTCAGGGTCTGTACCTGGTGTACCATCCAGTCCAGCTCTTGAACTCCCATGCCCTGGCTGTCCTGTTGCTTGGCCTTGTTGGGTATTACATCTTTCGCTCCACCAACCACCAGAAGGACTTGTTCCGAAGCACTGAGGGCTCCTGCTCCATCTGGGGCCGGAAGCCAACGTACATCGAGTGCTCGTACCGCTCCACTGATGGCGGCGTCCACCGCAGCAAGCTCCTGACATCAGGTTTCTGGGGTGTGGCGCGGCACTTCAACTACACCGGTGACCTGATGGGGTCCCTGGCCTACTGTGCTGCCTGTGGCTTCGGCCACATGCTCCCATACTTCTACATCGTTTACATGACCATTCTGCTGGTCCATCGCTGTGTGCGCGATGAGCACCGCTGCAGCAGCAAGTATGGCAAGGACTGGAAACGCTACACAGATGCTGTGCCTTACCGCCTAATTCCTTGGGTGTTTTAGAGAGGAGGATAGATACAGGAATTATGAAATTGGGATAAGGTAGCAAGATAAATATGAGGTAGGTGTAGGGGTATGTGTGTGTGTGCGTGCATGTGTTTTATACATCTCAAGAATACAACACACCAATTTGTATGTGTTTCTAGAGCACGTATAGACTGCTGCGCACGTGTATATGCAGGCAGCTTTCAGTTTATTGCTTTAAGTCTGTGCTGCGGTGAAGGCAGTTTGATGCACAAGTCTGCTGCTTTCCCTATGCTGGAACCTTTTAACATAGCCGACACATTTTTAAGCACAGTACATTATGTCTTTGACTAAACAACTTGGAACACCTCAGTTCTATAGTGGAGTGCCGTCTATGACTGCACAATGCAATGACATTCCCATAATGCAGCAGTGAATGGGTTATCTGGTAACTTAATTAATTTAGCAGCTTGATAGTCATTTATCAAGAAAAATACTACTTGGTTTCTCAATTATGAGAATATGACATTTTTCTGTTTCATTGTAAATTTGACACATTGGGGTGTTTTGTCTATTACTCTGAAAAATAAGCAATTTAATGGCACTTAACCATTTTGTGGTAGGGTCTATTCATTATCTTTGGCATATTTGGCATTAAATCAGAATTACAGAGTAAATGTGAATGGAAAAACTGATACATGTATTAATCGATATTGACTTTCATCTGTTGTTGCTGCTGTATTGGCTTATTGGACCAAATGTAATTATTTGCTCCAGTGAGGAGACCCACTTCCCTAAAAAGTTTTGTCCTCGTTTTATAAAGGTTGTCCGAGAGCTCAGATTTATTCAGTGTCATTTTCAAGTTTTGAAGGACTTGAGGTTGTCTAATTTGTAATAGCAAGGAACAGCGCTTTCTGATGTTCATTTAGTTTGTACAACATTTTTAAACTTAACCAGTACATGTTAGCATCATTGTATTTGCTTTGTGTTAAAGCAACTTGTTGCCTCAGAGTTTAGCCATGTGTAAACTCTGTGCTGATAGAATTATTTTTCTATGTATAACCATCACATTTTTTGTTTGTTTTTATTTCCTTATACCAGGACTGCCTTTCATAAATTAGCAAAATAAACATACAATTTTGCTCTGACTTTTTTTTTTTATTTTGATCTGCCTACAGCACTTCTTCTGAATTTAACACAAGTTGCATTTTCTGTTCTTGTGATAGTCTCTCATTTTAATGATAAGCCAGGATAATAATAATAACAACTGTTATTATGCGTATCATATTGCTAAGTAAGTAAGCTACAGCACCATTCAAAAACAAAGTAGCAGATCCAGAACTTTATCTGTCTGAGATCCCCAGGCAGGAGATTCCACAGCTATATTGCCCAAAGAGCAAAACTAGAAGGATCCTAAGTGAATCAGTGATTTTTGAAAATCCAAATATGTTTGTGAAAGTGACGGTAAAAGTTATTAACACAAGAGTATCAATAGGATATAACATATTTTCAGCTCACACCACTGTGCCCTTGCTGTCATTTTTTACGTTCAACACTTGGGGGCAGCAGAAGACAGCCAATCCCAATGGTCAGATAAAGAGCTGTGTTTGTATTGTAGTGGGTTTATCTGAAAGCATGGATTCTGTATAATTATTCAGGCAGGAGTGAGTGTGTAGAATCTAGGCACACCAAACAAAAGTAATATTATTTACATTAGTTGCAACTACAGGTAACCTTCTTAGGCAAAGCAAATGACTACCTCTCACTCAGCAGTAGTTTATATAACAAAGGAAAATAAAACCATTCAGATGAGTAAGTGGTGACTGAAGAAAAGTTTCAACACCTAAAAAAGATGCACTGAACAACATCACAGTGAAAATATACATTTCAGCCAATGAACATCATGCAGTATGATCAAAAGCTGCATAGCTTCTAAATTGACCGTGTGGTGAGATTTTTTTTCTCAGTTTCTGTTTCTAAGGCCAAAAATGTTTGATTCTCAAAAATTTCAATCTCAGTTTTTAAGCTAACATGGATGAGAAGTTCTTGAAGTGATCAGGAATAAAAAGGAAATGACTGACTTTACTGATGAAGATCAAGTGATATGATTGAAAGCTATAGCACAATTGTTATGGACTTACGTAGTAAGACTGTCAGGGATTAATGGATGATTTTTTTTTTTTTTTTTTTTTTTTCAAATTAACAATGTTGCCATCTTGTTATCACATCCCAAATACATTTTAAGGTTGATCATAGACAAGACATTGCCATTGCCATATGCCATGTAAGCACCGGCCTACTCCCTGAACCTAACCATCAATAGGTCTCCTGTCAGTGTAATGATACAAGTTACAGATGTAAATCAGTTATGATAATGGAAGACTTATTGATTCCCCTTGCCTTTGTTCAAAGCTAATGCAATATGCACCAGATTCATTGCATTGCATTACATCGAACCAAATTACCGTTCATTCTTTTTTTAAGGTTAATTGATTCTCAAATTATCCCTGAATTCAAGGACATGTTGCGGGAGACTGAAGGGGCTCCACTGTATGCTTCACTCATAACCCACTTCACAAATAGCTCTCTGTGAAAGAGATGGAAATCTGAAGAAAGGGATGATCTTTTGTGACGACACTAAAAGCTAGACTATTGAATTTGTGAGCAGGGATCATGCAACCATCCATATAAATATTCAATGTGCACAATAAAGATATTGTGGAAGCCCTCTTTCGCAGCCACACATTCATCTGCAATGAGGGGCAGGTGGGGGTCACAGAGAAATTCATAGCCGTAGGAGAGTGGGGAGTTTGAATGAGTGGCAGAGAAAATGAGAGGCAAAGACAGAGGGAGTAATAGAAAGTAATGTATAGAAAGCACAATGGGATTTTTGGAGTGTCATTCTTAAGCCAAAGTTGGCTTGATTTCCCTGTGGGCCAAATTATTTTTTATTGGAACTTTGGGGGGTAAGAGCCTTGTGGGTGAGAGCCGCAAGCCAGGAGGAAAGGGGCACCTCTGAGGGAGGAAAGCACATGATTTGTCAGCAAATTGCGGGCACCGACAATTCACATGTACCATAAAGTACAGCAGACCTCTAAAGAGCATTCCAGGCTGCGGTGGACTTAATAATCACGTTGTGGTGGGTGAGGTTAGGTAGACAGGCTGCTTGTGATTGGTGGCAGAGGAGCTATTCCAGCCATTATAATGTTGACTTCTTGTGTTTGGGTTTGGCGGTTACATTTATTGCAGGTGTCTTTGTCTCATTTTTTCATTTCAACACCCTAGCAGCAAAATAAAGTTACTCAAGCCTTTTTTTTCCTTAGTCACACAAGGCTCTAGGGATGGCAATGTCTATCTGTCAGTTGGTCCACTACTTTGTTTGATACTGAAATATCTTAACAACTGTTAGGTGGATGGCCTTGAAGTTTTCACCATCTTCATATATCCTATTTAATTTGGCAATCTTTGTCTTTTCATTGAGCTTAACCTTGGAGTTGACTTCTGATGTTTCTGATGTTTCCACAAATTAAGAATGGATTGGGCTGAAAGTTGGGAACCTTAACCTTTGCAATGACGAAATACCTGCAGAACTGATGACATTACCATCAGCTTTAGCTTTACTTTGTGTTGAATGATAACTGGGAAATGTTAGCATGCTAAACATGAGCATGTTAACACTGTCATTGTGAGCATGTTAGCATGCTGACATCTTTTTGTTTTAATTTACTTCAGCAGTCTATATTTCTCTCATGGCACATCTGTCTGACAACAAAAGGACATTACTCATGTCTTCAATTTGCTTTTTTTGTTCTCCCATGTTCCTTCCTTCCTTCCTTTTCACTCCACTGACCTTTGACCTCAAGCCTGATCTATCGCATTAGCTAATGGACTGATGAGACAGCCAGACTGATCATCAGATAAAAAAAAAAAAAAAAGAACCTTACTTGTTTGAAGATAAAAGTCAGGTCATGTGTTTAACACTTAATGACTTTAATAGTTCAAAGTCAGCTCCAACGATACTGTGACTGCTGAAATAGTTTTGCAAGTCAGCACTTTGGACAGATATCTGTTCCCTGTCAACTTAGAAGTAACGTATACTTTATTGCTCCAGACCAAAAAGCATCTGTCTTTAGCCTGAAGCCAGACAACACGTCCCACCTGAACTCTAAAAACGTTGTCTATTGTGTTGTTCCAGACATATTGAAACAGGCTTTAAATTGAGAGAAGGGGTCTACTAAAATAAGCTGACAGAATCCTGTGCCCACATTTTTGATTTGACTCCATGTAAGTCACACAGAGAGTTGAATTAAAAAAGGATTAGGAGCAGAGAAAGAATTAAAAAGGATTAAAAAGGATTCCCAGGCCATGCCACAAATCCATAGCTGATGTGGTAAAAATGATTAGTTGTAGATGCTACATCTCATATAAGCAAGACTTGTGAGACGTGGAGGCATTTCTCTTTACACATCAGCAGCCACAGCACGAGCTCAGGCACCAAACTGCCCAGTCAAGGCTCTGACTTCCTTCCACTACTCTTGTGTTGATAGTCAGACTCCACTTGAGAACATCTTGAATCACACCACTAACACTGAGTCAAATTGAGCTTGACAAAGCTGCAGGGGAGTCGCTGTGTCTCTGGTTATACTTACTCTGTTTACTGGATTATAAATGATGCTAAGGGATCAGTGACATTGAAGTTTACTCCTGGAAGCACAACTGGAGGATGAGTAATTTACTTCCACTGAGCTCACAGATATACAAACCATGAACTGCATAAGTACAAGCATGATACTTGTGAATATGATCTTGAGCAATTTATAGGCTACATATAGCACATACACAAGAAACAGGTGGGTAGTTTCCAGAGGGAGGGGATTTGTTTGATGTGTTTGGTTGTGTTGGAGACAGGCAGCCATGCACTTGCGTGTGAGGGTGTTTGTGGCAGAATTGCCCCGGTGACAGCCAGTTGTCCACAGGGTAGGAAGTAGGGTAGAGGATATTAGTTGGCACTGAAGTCCAGAGACAAAGGTGCCAAACTGGGCAGAGTTTCTCCTCCAAAGGACTCTCTCTGACTGGATTTCCCCAGCCTCACCAGGCCTATCCCTACTGCAGAATTTGGGATATTAGCTTACATGGCATTCAATGACAATGACACCTGTCAACAGAGGAAGTGCTACCGTCCCTACCACTGTCTACACACCCTTTGCATTTAGACAAGCACTTCTTTTATAATATCAGTGCAACAAGGAGTTAAGCAGTACCTACATAGAGGCTACAGTTACATGGATTTGTTGTTAACATCTCTGCATTATAGAAATGAAAACACAAAAGGGCATATAACTTAAGATGTAAAAATATGAAAAAAGAAAGAAAGAAAGAAAAAGAGATAATCCGTTTGACCAACTTGATATACTTTCATAGACCTTTAGCCTCTCTGGTAGGTGCTCCATCCTTCTCATGTTCATCCATTCCTGAATCCCTGTGCCAACAATCTAAAAAACAACTAAAAACACAGGAAATTTATAGAAAAACAAATGTGGCCGACAGTAACTTGAGGTACAAGCTGATGCAGGTCCAAATTATTAAAGACTCTGAAATGTTTTCATTATTTTAAGCATGATCAGAGAAATAGATCAATTGTTGAATCTTGTGAATGTTGCAAAACAAAATAAAATGAGTGCTTTGTCTTTTTCACACAACATCTATGCAGTTTTATAAATAAAACTGCATATAAATAAAAACTGCATAGATGTTGTGTGAATAAAAATGGTGGTATGGTAATTTTTTGGGTAGGTCCATTTCAGACAGAGGTAAACAAACGCAGCTTCTCATTTCTACTGACGACCATCGATTTAAGAGTAACTAGCAGATGTTATCATATGTGGCTAGTTAGCTAATTAAACTAACATGCGCTGACCTACTAATGTCAGACAGCGCAGAATGACTGACAGTAGCCTATGACCAAAAAACATCCTGCTTTGTGATGATGCAGTGGTATTACAAGTGTTTTGTAGCAGAAACATAATTCCAGCTTAACTCAGAAAGGCTTCACATCAGCAAAGAGGGAACTCTAACATCTCGATTATTTATGTGATGCTTTTTTTGTAGTCTTCATGTACTTCAGTCTCTTAACTTGCTCATCAGTTAAGAGTGTGGCGTATCAAGTGGATTAACGGAGAAGTCCCACCAAAACTAACAAAACTTTTCTATGGAAATCAAGGTCAAAATGACAAGAATTTCTTAGGCAACTTGAGACACACTTCCCTTCTGAGAAATCCTTACAAGCACTAAGGTTTCACTTCAGCTGTCCCCGCACCTCTCATCTGAACTGTTTTCCAATGTGAGTAAATAAGATGAGTAAAAATGTCCGAATGCTATGGCATCCTTCTGGCTCTTGACTTCTCTCAGCAGATTCACAGTTACTCTGTGTGAAACCTTAAAGAGATACTGAATGAGCCATGCACTTTTCCCTTACCAATTAGCTGACTGGTCTGAATTGGACCTAATGATTATTGAAGTGGCAGCAGTGCCTCACAAAGCCCCTAATAGCTTTCTCTTTAATAAATCACAAGGGGTAATCACTCTTCCATTACCTTCAATCATACTCACCACAATCACACACCATTAAAATGCTGCACTGTATAGCTTATACATGATGACAGCGATCCAATCCTTCAGCTTTACTGTTATCTGAAGTAGAACCAGAGGTTGGATATTACACAGCGTCTTGTGTGAAGTCAGCATTTTAGTCACACATGTGCCTCATAAGCGTTCAATCCCGCCTGTTGTTGGCAGTCAAGCTGTGTTTTCTTGCTTTGTTTCACACGTTAACCACGCCGCTCTCCATACTCGGTCTCTTCAACTAGCCATCTTATTGCTGAGCCCAGCTCCTCCTCACCACATTATTAGTTTTGACCTTTGCGTGTCGGTTCCAGTGCTGATACCGAGCCAGAGAAACTGAGCCAGAAATAAAGGGCTAACACATGTTGCGTTTTATGAACAGTATAGCCATGGAGCATAGAGTATAGAGTGATGGACACAGCTCTGTAGTGACTGTGAATCCATAGGTTTCCACACACAAAGGGTCTATTCCCATACACGCCCTTCAGTTCGCCCAAACTCTGTAGGTCTATAAACCACCTTATCCCTGCACAGCTCATTCTCATTCATTCGCATCTTCACTTTGATTTTAGCGTGACAGTATTAATACATGCAGCCCACCACACCCTTAATTTGACCTTGATCTCCCACCCAGCCACCATCGTACTGCAACTGTTGTATTCTCATGCTCCATGATTCCTCCTGCGTTACTGTATCATCCTCCTCTGATGCTGTCACCCCCACTCATTTGTGACCAGGTCATCTACCTCCCCTTCCTCTCAATGATAGCCTGCAGTCTAAGGAGTGGTGTCCTTTTCAGCCAGTCAGCTCATATCTGCCTTCTCAGCAGCCTGTAATATCATTACCAGTCAGTGGTTGTTAATACTCCTCATATTAGTGGATTTGTCTGTTGTGGTACTGCCAGACTCACAGACACAAGACTCATTCTGAAACCCACAAAACAAATAAAAAATAATGAATAAATACTGGACTTTACTTTTCTTTACTTGACCCTTGAACATGTCTTATATGCCTGACTGCATGTCTTCTCCACATGTTTTAGTGTCAAGATGCATTATATTGACAAAAGTATGTGGTATGGGACTGTTTTTCATGGGTCAGGCTCAGTCCCTCACTTCCACTGAAGGGAAATTTTAAGGTTTCAGTATACCAAGACATTTTGGACAATTCAATGCTTCCAACCCAACTGCCAGGGGAAGGCTGAATCCAGTGAAGAAGAACCCAACTGATTCACACAGAGCCCCAACCTCAACCCCATTGAACAACAGTGAGCCAGGCCTTTTCATCCAGCATCAGTATCCGACCCCACAAACCCTTCACTGCATGTACGGGGGGGACCCACAGAAACACTCCAAACTCCTGCGGAAAGCCTTCCAAGAGAAGCTACCACAGTCATTAAGGGGAGGATCAACTCTACACCAGTGTCCATGCACTTAGAATGCAATGTCGCCAAAGTCCCTGTTAGCATAATGGTCAGGTGTCCCAATGCACCTATATAGTGTTAATCATGTGTCCACATATCCACATATGATGTATACATAGATATTAAACAACACTTTCTGTGCAGGCTTCTGTTGAAGGCTAATTCCCCAAGAGCTATGTTTTACTAGCAATGCTAAGGGCCAACATTTAAAAACTTTTTCACTCTGCACCCTTGGGAATTTGAGCCAATGGAGTTAATTACTTTGCAATTTACCTTTGAGATTATGAAATTTGTTTGACAGTGCAATTTATGGCC
Organism: Scatophagus argus; assembly: GCF_020382885.2. Lineage (NCBI taxonomy): Eukaryota > Metazoa > Chordata > Actinopteri > Scatophagidae > Scatophagus > Scatophagus argus. The sequence continues at coordinate 4,522,444 of NC_058493.1, forward strand.
TGATAGTGGCACAAGAGGAGTGCTCAGGGTAACACATTTGACTTTATCCTCTGGGAACCCTGAATACTGATAGCTAAAGTGATGAACAACCCCAATAAAGTCATTCCTCTTCTTCAATCTCATAGTCATCAAAAATAACGGATACAATCAAAACCTGTCTCACTGTACTATGAACATCCTCTACAGTGTTTTAGTATCTAACCTTCAGACTCAGGGACATTTTACTCATAATAACCTTGAAAAATGGTTTAGATTCTCAAACAAAAAAATAAATAAATAAAAAAAATGGTAATTTGGCTGTGGGTGACAACATACTGTAACTCTACCAACAGAGCCTCCATCCACAATAATCCTTTTCCCACTGATCACTATCTAAGATGTCTGATGTCTGACAAATGTACTTCTTCTTCTGATGTTGTTAGACACTTTGTTTAACGTGGCCAAATCCTACTTCCAGAAGCTGTGCAGGTGATCAAGTATTCAGGCATTTCGAACCGAATTTAAGATATTTTTAACCTCTGTCTAATTAAAATATGCTGCTGCTGCTGTCTGCATATTAATAATGATGGAAGGAGACGCTGTGTATAAATCATTTCCTCAGACTGGACTGGAATAAGTTGAATGTGGTTGAAGGCAGACACTACACTGAAAATCAGACTACTTTGTGAATGGTTTATTCCTTGGAGTATTATACTAGTGATCTTTACATGTCATAACATTAGTTTCAAAATCTTTCAAAGCACTAGCTGTGAATGAATTAATTTCCTCTTAGTGTGACCTAACTGTGCTGTGCATAGCTGTAGGATGTAGAAGCTACTGTCATCAGCCACTCTGTGCTTCCTTTCTCCACTTCCTACTTCCTTTCTGGCCAGTGGCACTGCAATGCTATTGTATTCCTCTGTCAAATCCTGAGAATAAAAACTGTGCATGTGTGTTTATTTAATTTTGATCTCTATAAAAAAAAAAAACTCCCACTGACTCCCTTCCCCTCTTCTTCTTTGTTTCAATCTGACCCACTTTGCTGCATGTGCTTATTTGTATATGCAGTTGTGCTTGAGTGTATTTGTGGTGTTGTTGTAAATAGATTAATATTTGTTGATATAATACATGAATATATGTGTGAGAACAGGTATGTCTGTATGTGCAGAGGATGATCACAGATGGAGAGGCAGAAAGAAGGGAAGACAGTTAGTTTTCATGCTTTTTTGTTATGCAACATTTAAGAAAAATTTCACCCTCTCAAAGTATATCGTAGATGTGACTTACACACGTGCCTCTATCAGTTCTGCTGCAATTTCCTGCCATTCTTTTTTGCAAAATTGTTAAGCCTTCATTAAGCTGCACGCCTATCATGAACAGCGTTTTTCAAATCCAACCAAAATTTATTGTTTGGATATTCACGCAGGCAAATCCAGGACATTATTATGTTGTTGACACCATTCCTAGGTAGCTTAGGCTAGTTTCTTGCAGAAAAAGTTCAATTTTAGTCTAATAAAATCAGAAAGACATTTTCAAGCTGACTTCTGCCAAAGCTGAGATGACGTGAGGGTTTTTTTTTTTTTGTTAGTTTGTTTTGTTTGTTTTTTTGGGAGCTGTCAAAGCATCCAGCTAGCTGCTGCACAGTGTCATGTCCTGTATGTACAGTCTCTTCAGTTATTCTTTTTCAAAGTTGTCATAAGTTTCTTGCTGTCCTCGTTCACCTTATTCCATACTCGCCTAGTTTTTGGGGACAATCAGCTCGAGTCTGATTTACAACTACTTGTTACAACTACTAAGTGTATTAGTAGACCACTGCAGTCCACTGACATGCCCTGAGACACAAATATTTGGAATTTTATATATGTTAATTAATTTATATCACTTTGGAGATCTAGTTTTCACTTTGCCACAAGAGGGTCTTTTTCTATTGGTCAGTGTCAAAACATTGAATCTACTTTGATTCAGTGCTGTAAAATAATGAACATGAAAACTGCCAAGGGGGAAATATGTGTATATATGTTTGTATATGCTGCCCAGTCATGCTAGACTGGCCTCAATGCTGTTTCCATTCAGCGGCTGCCTCGGTGATCTGGTGGCTGGGCTTTGTGGGCAAGCTGTTTTTAGATGGAGGGAATGTCACTGGATTTATGTGCCTAATGTCAAAACAGCTGCTGCCATGAATAGGCCCCATTATTAATATCCACATCCAAACAGGGTCATTCAGGAAATGTTGTAGATGAAAGTAAAGACAATGGAAAGTAAACTTATAGTATAGACTGTGTCTACACTCTCGACACTCTTAAACCTCTCTCTCTCTCGCTCTCAGTCTTTATATCTTATTCACACACATATACTGTACACACTTAAAACACACACACACCAGTTTCCTCTGTCAGCCAGCTGGCACAGTGCCCATCTGTGTCCATTCTGAGTCTTGTCTGCCCAGCTCATCCACAGACCTTCCTGTGTGTGTGTGTGTGTGTGTGTATATTCCTGTTGTTGTGGGGACAAAAATTTCTTCGGGGGGGTTAGGGTTACAGTCACATTGTGAGGACTCACCTTATTTATGGGGACAAAATGCAAGTCTCCACAACATAAATCATTAAATATTAGGGTGAAGACTTGCTTTAAGGTTAGGCTGAGGTTAGGGTTTGGTTAAGATCAGGGTTAGGATTAGGCAAGTAATGTTTATTGTTATGGTTAGGTGGTGGTTAAGACTCCAGGAAGTGAATGCAACGCTATGTAATGTCCCCAGAAGTGATGGAATCATAGATACATGACTGTCTGTGTGTGTGTGTGTGTGTGTGTGTGTGTGTGTGTGTGTGTGTGTGTGTGCATGTTCCGGTGGTCAAGTCTCTTGGCACACACAATCACATTTCCACACCCAGTTCTTTTACAGCTTCATCCACACACCTCATTCACACTATCACAGTACATCACACACGTACACACTGACAGGTTAGTCGGTTACTGAGAATGCTGTTACTGGAAGTGAGCTGTGGGTGGAGTCTGTGTGTGTGAGATCAGTGGGAGGGTGTGTAAGTGCATGTACTTGCATTGGTGAGTGTGTGACAGAGGACAATTAAAGAAGATTAATGAAGTCAAGAAATTAAGCTCACTGCTCGCATGCAATTGAATAGTTTTAATGCTGTGGGTTAGGGAATGGCCTTGTCATGCTTAAAACACACCAACATGAATTGTTAGTGGGAAACAGGAAGCACACAGCAGTCACAAACAAACCCCCCACGATATGTAAAACTGCTTTCAGTCCAGCTTGCTTTTTCCTGGGTTACATGTAGTTCAGGGTTGGCTCTACTCCAGAGGGCAGTGGTGATCCACCTGTAGCTGCTAGGTAAAACACCTGCAGAATAACTTGTAAACCTGAGCAGCTTAGCTACTGTTATCTGCCTAAACAAAGTATTATTTAAGTGACACAAACATACACTTGGATGAACTGTGTTTGTGAGTGTATGAGTGTCAATTGTAACTATGGATGAGATAAAATTCCATCTTTATGCGCTCTTTCTCACTCATACACATCATTCAGTGGTTGAACTGATTAAGGATCAGATTAACACAACAAACAGCTCAGAGTGTCTTCTGTATGACTGTATGCACTGAGATTTTTAATGACAATGATGATTTCTAATATTAGTGAAACTACTGAAACAAGAGGAACTGGTCCTTTGGTGAGGGACCATTTAAAGCTGTGGATTAATAAACATTTGAAGCTTTAGTGAGTATATACAGCAGCAGGACAGGGTAAGTGGGACTGACTCAAAATTACAGTGCCCATGTTCATAACATGAACATGTCATACAGTAGTGAGGCTTACTGATGTGTTTTTCAGTAGCTTTTGGATTATAGTGAATCTCCTAGATCTGCAACAGATAAGATACATCTGTCACAGTCTTCTTCTCTTTCCATCGGCTAGTCACTTCTTCCTGACCATCATCTGTCCTTCAGTTCCTCAGACCTGCCATCCTTTAGATGTCACCTCTATGTCCCCGGACTTTCCCGGCTTTACCTGACCCTCCCACCCAGGTAGACACCGGTGTTATGTTTCATTAGTAGCTCCGCTTCTGCACATTCAGTTTCCCTAAGCCCTGGGTATCAACAACAGCAAAATCTGCACAATTGACATGCTCTTCAGATGGTCCCATTTGTTGAGTTAGGATGTCATAGGATTTTAAGTCTTGATGAGGGACCAACATGGAAGCCACAAAGGAGATATGATGAAATGTATCGCTCAGACTCTTTAATAGCTGTTTGAAAGCTTTTGATAGCTGTTTAAAGTTTGAAACTTTATATTATGAAGTGATTTCACAAAGTTGTTGCACGAGTTCCTTAAAACAACTAAAGTATTGCTTTGCCTGTCTTCATGATAAGAATTAACACTGATATATATATTTTCTATCTAATCTCGATCAAGCTATGTGGACTGCAACGAAGAGCTGCAACCAAATACTATGTTACAAATTACATCTGATCAAAAATTGATATTTGATATGTGAATCAATCAACATTGTCCACCATCTTTCGACATATATGATGTGACACTGTGACAGCACTGAGCAGCTCCTTTGGTGTCAGACTGCTTCACCCCAAGTGTGTGACAGAACGTTTTTGTACCAAAAACACCACAGAAATGCAGGAGGAGGCCAATTGGAGAGCAGAGGGAAAGTAGGCGTTGCAGATTCACAATAACCTTCAGTGCTTTTCAATGAGGCACTCCATCTCTTCTTCTGACCCTTAAAGTCCATAATAACATAAACAACCACTATTGCGCGAGCTACTAACATTACTTAAATGGTGTCCAAAACAGGATAATTAAGTAACATGGATAGCTCTAAATACAAATCATGGTGCACAGTCATGAGTGTATTTTATTGCATGACAAATATTAAATTTCAGTATGATTACTCTGATTACCTGGATATTATTACATACACAGATTTTTTCCTCAGACATTTCTTCTGTTTGTTTCAATCACAAGCATCTGTTTTTAAGGTTTCAAATTTTGATTACAAAAATCCTTGAAGTAACATAAAACATCTGTTGATATACTGGAAATCAGCAGCTCCTGACCAGAAACTACAACAAACTGCAAACCAGGATGTTGACCTGCAGTACTGAGTGACCACTGTTGATGACCCTCTGCCTCAGACCTCAAAGAGTTGATGTCATGCAGCCCACTTGAGTTTTCCAGAGAAATGGAATAATGCTTTTCATGGCAACAGGAAGTAAACTAGGGCAATGGACTTAACCAACAAACTACCTTTGCTCCTTGTTAGATTGATAAGTCATGTTCAAGATTCAAGATTCAAGAGTCTTTATTGTCATTATGCAAGCATAACGAAATTTTGTGCAGATTGTCGGCTTAAGAGCACACTTATTATTATTATTAATTATTTGCTCTCTAGCTTCTCTGTCCTGCTCTTCTGCAGCACATCAGACCTGTTTCCTGCCTCTTTTGGATCTCGACTCTTCAGTGGACTTTTGATTCTTACCTGTTCCTTGTCAGATTTGTTTGCTTGTTAGGACTGCTTATGGTTTTAAACTTTGTGTACCTTCTTGTGCGAATCATATTACTGAACTGCATTAGCTCTGCCTTAGGGGTCTGCACTTGGGTCCTATCCCTTGTGTTCCTGTTAGCCTGTTAGCACCAGTCATGACAATATCAGTCACTGGATACACTGACAACAACTATTGTTAGTAGGACACATTCACCGTTAGCCATTATCATGAGACGAGACACAAACCCTCACAGACTTATGGGAGAGCAGCCTTAGCATTTCTAAGCAAGCAAGGAAAGTTTTGTTTACGACATTAACAATATTTCTTACTTGCCTTCTGCTGTCCAATGCTGTACACCCACTGATGCTGAAATGCTGCATATTATTCTGTGTCAGAAATGTGAGATCTAGTAGCAGAGAGACAAGGGAAATCTGTTGAGAATAAGAGCAGTAAAATTTGATCCCCAAGTCTCAGTGACATATTAGTGTTACTATGAGTGGTCGTCAGTGGGAGTTGGTGTGTGTGGGTGTGTGTGTATGTTTGTGAAACCCTTTATTTTATACATCTTGACTGTTGAGACAGAAGATTCCATCGCCAAGATTATAATGCATATTGCATCTTGTAATCAGTTAGACACATAATACAGACTTTTTACAGTGCACTATGCAGTAAACTCATTACAAACAATGTTAACAGCAATAAATCTGGTAATCAAAGCTTATCTCTCCTTCCTATGAGCGCGGCAGCTACGTCATCAGACCAAAAACGACAGTGGCTGAGAGAAAAAGAGATGAGGAGGGAGACAGCAGACACAGTCCTTCCTTGCTTACTTTAGCTTAATTGCATTACTCAGCAGGAGAGAGGATATCTGAGTCTACATTATCTACCCACATGATGTACTGTACCTGCCTTGTATTTTTGTCTGTACATCTTATGCCATTCCTTTCTAATTATTTGTATTAGTTCTGCTTTGGCACTATACACTGCATGTTTTCATACTTTGTTTTCGTCCCAGCACTTGTTTAAGCACAGGCTCTACTGTTTAAAGCACACCAATACTAAAGGCATATCACAGTTTCATCAAAATCACAATCATGTTTGAATATTTGACCTTTTAAGGCCAATCAAGTGCTGAACTACAGATAGAAAATAAAAATTTGATCAAATTTTGACCTTTAATTATCATCTTATTTAGCTTAATGAGTGATTTTTAAAATGCCAGATAGCTGGTCTGTCAGGGCCGATTATTGCCAGAATTATCTGTCAAGCTAATAATGATATATGAGTTTAAGTGACATTTTAGACCTTTATTTTTTTTATTATATCAAGAAATCAAGTTTTCTTACTCTAGTTTTAACATAAACTAAAATTTTTGTCACTTTTTAAATGTTGCTTTGTCACATTTGTAACTTTAACATCTTCTAATCATCTTAGATATGTACTTATATTGTTGTACAAGTGTTGCCCTCTTTTATTGCAAGGTTAGAGGCAACATTAATGTTGTGTTAATATATAGTTCACACACACAGTGCTTTAGCCACTCTGTGCTGAGTGAATCGATTTAAACTGTCTCACACTAATTCCAGCCAATCAGCATGAAGGACAGCTGACTGTTACCAAAGCACAACATAGATGCTCTGCTGAACTTCTTGCTTTTCATGTAACATCTCTATTGACTCAAGACTTCCAATAGTTCTTGGGCAAGACATTTTTTAAAAAAAAAAAACAATGACGACATGGATTTCCAACAGATCCATCTTTTTGGAGCTTGCACCAGTTTTAGACTGATATTAAGCAAAATGTGCTGTCTTATTTACTTCTATTGGTTTTTTTTCAGTTTTGACTGTGAGAAAGCAAAAATAAAGATGAAAACTATTTGTTTGAGTAAACTGATTCCATTTTATTTTCTGCTTAGGCTGATTTCCTTTATATAAATGGTATGTAGAAAGCTAAGAAAGCTACACTAAGATGTGATAACAGAGAAGCATGTGCAGAACAAAATAGATTTGTAAAAGAGGGACAATGAGAAAGAAAGAGGAGAGCAAGAGCAGTACAGCTCAAGGACACGTCCTCTTTGTACTTTTTGTCACTTGTCCAAATTTCCGCACTTTGAGGAGGTAAGTGGAAATAAATCTGGCTGACAAGGCTGTACGTGAATGAGAATCAGTAGTGTTTGTGTGTATGAGATAGAAGAAGTGCACTCTCATTTATTTCCGTTGTGCCAGACAGACGGTGAGTGAAAAACCATCCGTCACCACACCCCCCTGCCCAGAACTGACTCCACCTCTTCAGTCTTCATTCACATTGTCTCAGCCTAAACCAGCACAGCCATAATTGGTGAACTGTCTACACTGGGTGACCATCACATCAGTTGTCTGTCCACCCTGCTTTGTGCTTCATTACATCTAATCTGGGGGCTGTTTTGTTTTTCTTTGAACAAACATTTAAAGTATAATTTTATTTTATTTTATTTCCTCCACCAGTCCATCTATCACAGTCATTGGTTTATCCTCCTCTTTCAACCTCCCATGTCCCCTCTCTCTGCGTATTCATTTAACTCTGTGGCACAACGTATTGTGATGAATGCTAATAGGTTCCCACGCTCACAAGGTACAATATACTGAAGAGCGTGTGTGTGTGTGTGTGTGTGTTGGAGGCTGGGTGGTCAGTTCATGGTTCCATTAGCCTGATGGAGTTTCTATTAAATTAGAAACTCTCTCTCTCTCTCCCTCTCTTACTCTGTCTCTCTCTCTCTTTCTCCCAATCACATTAGTGCTCTTATCTCATTTGTGGAAACTCTGCAGGCAGTGAAGGGTGGGGGAAGTGGAGGGGTGGAGTTATGATCTGGAAGCGGACAGGAAAAAGGACAAGCCCTCGTAAATAGAGAGAAGCAGGCCGTGCAGTAGATGTATATCTATAGTATGTGTGTGCATGGAACGACAGTCCGTGTGTGCGTTTCGTACATATGGAATCACGTGTGTGGTGATGTAATTTTTCACTTGTCAGGGATGTTTAAAATGAAACTGGTCCATTGACAGCTCTGACACACATGACAACCCTTAAACCTGCCTGATGACAAAATGCAGCACAGATTACTCACATGACTGCTGTGTGTGTGTGTGTGTGTGTGTGATCTTCATTCTCTAAAGAACAGTAGTGAAATAGCAAAATACACCAAGTGGACAATGTTTTGTTATTCGCTTCTGCAGTGGGATACTACAGGATTAGATTAAACTGGGTTTGACTAAGGGAGGACAATGCATGCTGAAGCTGTTCTGTGCACTGTCTGCTGGTAGTCTGGCGACCTCAGAGTGATGACAAGATCCAGGCAAGTTACTGTGCCAAATGATTTTGACTTGTGCGCAATTCAAACAAAGAGTATGTTACATGTTGATTATTGAGCTTTAGAGGTGCTAGTAGTGGATTTTTTTTTCTTTTACCTCAGAGTCAAGATAGCAAAATCAAAGCGCAATTTCAGTGTATGTTTGTGTGTGTTCACCAGTCATCCAGGCGGAGTCCAGGCCAGATGATATAACTCACAATGTTATGGAAACTTAACAAGAGATGTGGTGAGATGAGAGAGGGAAGATGGACACATGGAGACAGACTGGTATGGACACACTAGTGATACACTGGAATGTATAATTATCTGTGTGTGTGTGTGTGTGTGTGTGTGCGTGTGTGCATATACCGGTGTGTGTAGGCGACAGTGAGCCATTAGCCAGGTTTAAATGAAGGTCTGCATCAACAGCAACTATTCTAATAATGACTGCCTTGGTCACAGACAAACTAATGTACTGGTGGCGTCTGCTATGTCCTGTTGTATTTGTGTGTGTGTGTGTGTGTGTGTGTGTGTGTGTGTGTGTGTGAGTAAGGAGACATACCTCTTAAATTGTCCAGGGTGACACTTGGTCTCTATGTGCAGACATCCCTTACAATGCACTTCTGGCGGCGATAGGTTTTCTCTCTTCTGCTGAGCACTATGTTACACACACATAAAGCATCGGTCACAACATATTTGACTTAATATAGCCTACGTTAGACTTTTTACTGTGTAATTTTGTTGCATGTAATTATATGTTATACTGTTAGACTTTCAAAGAAGAATTTTTATATTTCTGACAAAAGGTTCCTCATTAAGGTAATGCCTTCTTACAAACATGTGACTCATATAAGCATGCACACACACACACACACACACACAGCTTCAGGGAACAGTCTTTCACCTGTAAATCACTCAACCACAGATTAAATCCCAAACTGAAATGGTTTCAGGTAGTGACCTCACTGCTTATCTTATTTATGTAATCTCTGTGATTGGTTAATGGCTAATGTGTGCCATTTTGTGCCATCTGTCGTAATAATTAACCTGCTCTTTGTTCTCCCCCTTTTCAAAGTCCTTTCTTTGATCTTTTTAAACTGTTTTTTTTCTTGTCAGCTGTTTTTCATTGTTTTCCTTGTTATTATATTCCAAGTGCCTTTCCCCATACAGCAGATAACCTGTCAAACCATTCAGCAGGATAATGTACTTCAGTAGCAAATTGAATTAAACACGGTAGGCTTTTAGTAGTTCTAGTTTTAAATTCCAGGCCTCACCAGCATTTACAACTGTGAAATATCACAGCAATGTCAATTCATTCCATTTGTGTTGCCACAACCAGTGAACAAGCAGTAAGCTTTCTTGACAGTTCTGAGCTTTAAGTAAAAAGTGAATATAAAATGCAAGAAGTTGTCTTTGCATTTGGGTTATCTGGACACCATGGTGATGCGGTGGTTAACACTGTCACCTCACAGCAAGAGGATTCTGGGTTCACATCCCGGTCTGGGCCCTTCTATGCAGAGTTTGCATGTTCTCCCTGTGTCTGCGTGGGTTTTCATGCATAAGTACAATAGGTTAACTGTTTCTCTACATTGCCCCTAAGTACGAGTGTGTGAGCACATGCGCCTTTGTGTCGGCCCTGTGATTGATTGATGACCAGTCCAGGGTGTACCCTGTCTAGTATTGGTACACCTGACCAGTACACCAACAGAGACTTTAAGGACATCACATTCTAAACACACAAACAGCTTTGCAGCTCTAACAGCTTCCACTCTTCTGGGCTTTCCACATTTTGGAGTGTATCTGTGGGAATTTTTGCCCATTCATACAGTAGAGCATTTGTGAGGTCAGACACTGATGTTGGACCAAAAGGCCTGACTCACAATCTCTGTTCCAGCTCATCCCAAAGGTGTTTGATGGGGTTGAGGTCAGGACTCTGTGTGGGCCAGTCAAGTTCTTCCACACCAAACTCTTCCAGCCATGTCTTTATGGACCTTCCTTTGTGCACTGGGGCACAGTCATGCTGGAATAGAAAAGGTCCTTTCCCAAACTGTTGCCACAAAGTTGAAGCATAGCATTGTCCAAAATGTCTTGGTATGCTGAAGCATTAAGATTTCCCTTCACTGGAAGTAAGGGGCTGAGCCCAGCCCCTGAAAAATAGTTCCATACAGGTGTATCTGGATACTTTTGTCTATATAATATATATTTTCCATTTTTTATTTAATCCACCCATCTGCCAAACTGTAAACTACTCCTGAAAAGAGGAATGTCTTGTAATGGGGACACAGAATTTAATGACACAAATTTGCCTTTTGAACAAACTGCAACTTCAGTTTCAACCCACAAAGCATTTTTCCTCTCAGTTACTGTATTGGACTGGTCAGGATTTAATATCAGTTAAGGTTCTGTGTTCTTCTACACATTCAAAAGGTCACACACACAGCCCAGGTTCATACAGTGAAAATCTTGGGAATAAGCAGCTATCCTTCTGGTAAATCCTGAAAATGTTTTCTTGCCTTATAGTGGACAAAAGTTATTTAGTCATTTATATGGTACAACAATGAAAAAACAAAGTCCTCCTGAATATCTTGTCACATTTCTGCCACACTCATCTAACTTTCAGATGAGGATTATTAATAACTAATCTTATCTAATCTACATTGTTTGTTGTGTGCATGATCAAGCAATTTGTGAAATTTATGCAGAGGGAAAAACAATAGGGTTCAGCTTTAGAAATATCTGCTTAACAGAGTAACATGAACAGAACAAATGTGTTCATTAAGATAAAACAATAGTTATCTCTCACAAGACCTTCACACTCTGTTTTCATTTGCACATATATACCGATTTTAAATTTGAAACTGCCTCAAAAATTTGTTTTTAATATATACTTTAGCTTTTCTTTCATTATGCTGATGGCCAAAGGGGGAACAAGCTGTTCCTCAAATGTTACTAAATAATCCATTGTACAGTTCCAGGAAGCACAAGGACTTTATTATCATTACTACTGTGCTGATCGATTGGCTCACTCTGTCATGGCCTCGAGACACCCATCCATCCAGGCTGTGGGGTGTGTGTGTGTGTGTGTGTGTGTGTGTGTGTGTGTGTGTGTGTTGTTTCTCCCAGGATCTCCTGTCTCTAGGTCCTGGGAATCAAACAGTCAGTAAACACAGCTGGGGTCATGTGGGAGGAGGGATATATAGATTTTATGTGGTGATGGTCAGTGTTGGAACAGAAAAAAAGTTGCACAGGGTGTTTCACTCACAGTCATCATCACTGGGGACTGTTGTTTGAAACAGGCAAAGCTATATTTGTGTGTCTTATGTGTGTTACCTGTGAAATGTTTTGGGTTTTTTTTAAATTACATATCAGATATTCCTCAGTTTCGTGCCTACCAGTGCACCTAACATTTAAATTAAAACATTAGGAAACATCTTAAGCTAGCAACACAACTGAAGCTTTTTTTTCCCACTCTAATATTTGTCCATTAAATGTAAGGTGATAAATAACAAACTGTCATTTTTTACACTGATTAAACAAACAAATTAGGGTGCTGGTAGGTGGCTTTTGTTAACATTTGGTTAGCCGTTTTCTGCCTTTGTACTATGCTGAACTAGCTGGCTGCTGGCTGTAGCATACAGACAGAGACATAGCACTGGTCCCTGGTTGTTAGAATGGATCTTATCATGCAGTGGTCCCACACATAGAAACAGGCTCAGGGTCAACAGGGTCATGTCTACATCCTAAAGTAATGGGGTTTGAGTGCTCTGCTGTTTGTTATGTGTTCTTCAAAGACGCATATTGTCTTCTGAGAGATTTGTATCAGTCTTATAAACACATGAGAATTGTGTCTGTATTTCGTACTCGAGTCTGTTTCCCGTTTGTTTGCTTTGAAGAGCAACTGTTAGGTAGCTTTGTTCACAAACTCAGATAAACAGCCTCATATTGAACTGCTATACCAACACATGAGTTTTTCCCGTAATGCTTTGAGAGGATGTTATCAGCAACTGAATCCTGAAGACTGATGTTTTTTTAGTTCTAACGTGACAATGATGTCTGTCTGCAACTCTGTCAACAGACTGTGCAAAGTGTCACCATCTACTCTCTGTTGGGTTAAAGGGCAAGGAGCTGAATATGATGAGTTTATCTCCACAGGGTCTCTGATGCTGATATGTTTGATGGAGCAAAAATGCCTCTTCATTACACTCTCCAGCACCGGTCATTGATATCTGCTTACATAAAGGTAGCTGCTCGCTTTCTGGCTTTCTTCATGTCTCAAAACACGTATCAAAACATGAACTGTCACTATACCACTATCTATCTATCTGGATCAGCTGAGGAGGGGAAAAAGCATCAGGATAACCATGTTAAGTGTCACTTTTCTGAAAGAAAGTTTATCTGGCTCACAAACGGCCAAAAGTAAATGCACACTTGGGGGACAGGCTGTTCACAGCTAAATAGTTATGATTCACTGTTTTTTGCTGTGTTAGGAGAGTGGCCTAATTGGTCACAGGCCATTCGGTTAATATTCTCAGTAAACTTGGTTTCATGGGAGCAGATATTTATTGGACAACATGGTAATGTTTCGTTATTTTCCAGTATTTGACATCATTAAGTGTGAGAAATGACGGGGCAGGGTGGTGACTCAGTATTGTTACATATTGTTCTGTCTCACCACTGCCCATCCTCAAGACAGACACACGCCAGCACTACTTCCCCCAGTAGCAGTACATAGTCAAACGTGGTTGTAACAGGAAGGAGGTGATGTCACCTGAATCTCTTCCTTCCTTTGCTCGCTCGCTCGCCCACCCCCCGCGTAAAGGAAAATAACTTATAAATACCTCTCCACCCAGAACTTCACTTAACAGTAATAAACCGGGTAAGACAAAAACTTCTCTTTGGAATATTTATGTCTTGCCAAAGGAAAAGGAAGGAAGGGAGGAAGGAAAGAACTAAGTCTCTGTAGACTCTGTTGAATGAGCAAATAAATAAGAAAAGAAGTTAAAAGTTAGTGTGATAACATGAAAAAAAGCTATGCAGCAAATATCTCAATGTGAACTCATGGGTCAGACATTATCATGTTAGAATTTCCTATTCAATGCCCTTACTGAGCGAGTAAGCTTGACATTAAAGAGCTGCCACTTTGTGCGTGTGCACATGCGTGTGTGTTTTGCATGTGTGTGTGTTGCCTCATCATTTACTCCACTCCACATGGCTATGATGAATTGGTATGACCCATGACCCTTCCCATCAGAGTAGCTGATGGTGAGTTATGCCCGTGGGTATCTCTGCCAGCTAAATCGTTTAGCTGGAGTGACTGCTGGGGGGATAAAAAAAAAAACGCGTTTATTACAGTGTCGTAAAAGAAATAAAATGACTTTTTGAGGATTTGACTTAGCATACAGTTGTGTGCTTTTAAAAACTACAACCACTTTTGTTGTGACAGAAATGTGTACAGAAATGTGTGTATCAGTACAGAAACGGGTTCGCTATCACTTGGTAAAATTTGACAAGAAAGCACACTATGCAAATATACAAATCTGTTCAGTCTCAGTGTGACCAGTAGTTCATGATATAACGTTAGCAAATAGAAGATATTTAAGTGACATTACCGAGTCAGACAGACATCTATTTCTGAACCTGTACCTCAAATATTTTCATGTCATAGACTTATTTAGAAACACATCCAGTTCAGTCCGGTCCAGATTTGACTGAAATGGGCACTACATACAGACAGACTGTGGTTATTTGCACTGAAAAACAGGTAAGGTGATGAAAATGAAGGCCAACACAGAATCAAGACTGGCTGGGATAAATGTCATCGTCAGACCATGCTGGGATCATTATGGTGAACTGGAACCATGATTCACTTAGCTCGAGGACCTCCACTTTGAGAGCTACTGGTCTGGAACTGTGGTGGTCCCATAATAAGTCACTGTTTTCTCTCTCTCTCTCTCTCTCTCTCTCACACACACACACACACACACACACACACACACACACACACACACACACACACACACACACACACACACCCTTTTTTTCTTGTGTGTCCCCTCTTTCCTCTCCTCTCTTTAACCTCCCTTTCTCCTTGAGGCTCTTCCCCTCTTTCTCACTCTACAATCTATCATGGTTTCTCCTCTTACACTTCTGGCTGTCAGAGGGAAAAGAATGGCCGTACTGATGAGTGGGGACTGTGTTTCTGTATTTCTTACTAAATTATCCATGAAAAACTATGCAAATATGTCAATTACAATATCCACTGACAATCACAGAAATAAATACACAGCAGAGGAAATAGTCAGACGAGGCTGGTTAGTATATCTACAGAAGCGTCAAGGGTGATGAGCATCTTAAGCAATCAATAAGTAGATCAATGAGGCTAGTGATTCATACATTCTGAGATCCCTGGGGTTCAATATGCAATGCACTTCCTGTATGATACTTGAATGCAACTGTTCTCCTGTAGGAGTGTTCATGGACACTGCCACAGCTTTGTATTTGAACAGATGAGTAATAAAGAAAAGCCAGATGACAAACTCATATTCTCATCTAGCATAAATGCTGCTGAGCATTTATTTTTCTCTCGATTTGAAAGAGAAAATTGTCTTCCTTTTTGCTGCTACCCCTGGACAGAGATCTAGACTTAAGTGTCACAAACATAACATAAGTGACTCTCAAGACACATTCTGAAATGCTTATGCTAAAAAAATGACATTGGCTGATTTATTAATTGTTCTGATGCTTTTTATAAACTGGTAACTCGGTGCATATAAACGGTTGTCACAGACAGAGTATGTAGATAGACAATTATTTGATTAACATGTCACATTACTTTAAAATGTGAAAATAGAAGAACAGAGCTTTTGGTAAAACAGCCTCGGTAAGGGTCCTTATAATGGTCGGTGACTAGAAGTCTCACTGTAGCTGATGACCACTATGAAAAGCTGCAGCTGATAAGCGATGGCAGATTTTCTTTGCAGGTTTATTATAAGTCTCCAGTATGCCCCCCTCATATGAATCTCCCTACCATCTGTACTTGCCTACAGTCCACTTTATGAGTAACAAATAGTCATAGGATCATGAGATCGATTCCTTCAGAGGAAATATTCATTTTAACTCTTTTCTCGACCTTTGGGTATTAATCAATCCCCTTTAATGTGTCTTTCTGTGGCCTATTATGAAGCTCAACTTTTCATGGCCGCACACCTACACAGAGTGCATTAACAGACATAGACATAAGCAGAGCGGACAGCAGGACCATATGAAACAAGATACGGCTGTTGATATTTGTTGACCTTTGAATGAACTGCATTCGGTCTACCACCCATGGCGCAGTGTCCCCATGTGTAGGCCAAATAGCTAGACGTAATTATCCGACTCATATGGAAATCCTCTGAAACACAAGAGAGCCGCCACAGTCAGGGTTAGACAGGGTAGGCAGACTCAATCTGATGAGGGCCCGTAATTTACATAAACGGAGATGGGAGACATGGAAAAAAAAAAACTTGCTTATTGTCCGACTTGTGCGTACAAACGAGAGAGAGAGAGGAAAAAAGAGAAGAGAAAAAGAGAGTAGGAGGCAGTAATTACAGGAACGTCAACCCATACTGCAGATAGAGACTGAGATGGATGGATGAATGAATGAGGGATCAAACAAAGAGGGAATGGTCTATGAACTAAGAGGAGCAGGTCACATTTCACACTTTATATGATCACGATGACTCCCTGACATCCTGTTTAAGTTGCTGGTGTTACTTTCAGGAGATATCAGAAAGAGCCAAATATCACAAATACTGAAGTTGTTCAGGAGGCTCGTGGAGGCCCGACGTAATGCAACACAAAACTCTCTGTGATGATTCTTCCTTCACTCATTTATAAGAACCTCATTCTGTATTCTGGTTGCTTTCCGATCACTTTTCTAGGCTGTAAGGTATAGAAGCAGTCATTCCAGGTTTACACTAATTTAATCAAATTTATTGCCAAATTCAGTCACAGATAATATAAAGAATTCAACTTTCTCTGAAGTTTTCACACTTATCTTCATTGTTCTCATTTGTGTGTGTGTGTGCCCGCGCGGATGTGCATGCACACATGTCAGAGTAGTCCTCTGTGACTGTGCATTTAGTGACCCTTGCAGCTGGTCTCCTTGGTAACGCTGACTCATTTCCTGATTAGTTTGATTGGATGATGTGGGCCCTCCAATGTTCCCTTTGAGATCTTTGTAATGAACTCTCTCTTGCACTCTCTGTCACAGTGGGACTAAACTGAACGAGAAAATGGAAGATATTAAATAAATAAACAAGGAAACATTGTGAAATAAATAATTCATTCACACAGAATAAAGCAAATTGACACAAATATTAGCCAATAAATTCTGTCATTATTTAGTAATGTTTTAAAACTCACTGACTATGTAGATGTTCTGTTATTGACTTGTCTTGCCCTGCAAACATTCTGACCTTTTTCACGTTTGTTAATTTTTAAAATGGTGCTTTCCAAGTTATTGTGACCAAAAGAAAATAATTTTTTTGTCATTCTGTGGTGACAATAAAACACAGCAGGTGTAGAATCACAGCTACTCCACTTCAACCCTGTATGGATCAGTTCAAGTAAAAAACAAAAAAAAAAACATTTGCTCCAGGCTATGTGGTTTGACTAAGTGGTCTCTAAATATTTCAGGATTTTCATTCCAAAATGACATATCCACACTTTGTACAGAAGTGACTTCTACTTCCTCAAAAAGATTAACAGCACCTTCTAAAACAAATTACGGCCCTTGACTGACAACATTACAAACTGGATTAGAGACAAAAAAAATTGACGAAAACAAATCAGTACATTGACTGGGGAAATGAAAAGAGACAAGATCAAGTTGCTTGATTCTCCCAAAATTATGTCCCACACTTAATTTTGTTGGTTTTTATTAAAAAGAGTGCAGCAAGGCTCAAGGCACAAAAATCTGTGCCATTGGGGATGATATTCTGGCTCCCCTCCCACAGCGCTCTGTGCCAGGGGAGAGGGACAGTGGATTGGCTGACCTCGTGACTTGGCTAACTTTCTCTCACACACAAATGTGAACAGGAAAATTCAGACAGTGGTGGTGCTGTAGTGATGCCAAATAACTTTTAGCCTTATAATGGAAAGGGCACTCTAATAGTCAGTCGTCCATAAAGCATTTTGAGCGAAACATGAAGACACATTTTCATATTTTGGATATAGGACTTAT
The DNA here is from genome assembly GCF_020382885.2 of Scatophagus argus. Classification (NCBI taxonomy): domain Eukaryota; kingdom Metazoa; phylum Chordata; class Actinopteri; family Scatophagidae; genus Scatophagus; species Scatophagus argus. The sequence goes on from NC_058493.1 coordinate 4,540,488, forward strand.
TCATAAACTGACAGGTCATTGATCTTTAGAATCTTTAGGAACTTCTTATAAACACCAACTGAGTGAATCAGAGTGGTGCATAGAGTACTCAAAAGCCAAAGTGAAAGTACTATTACTTTACAAAAACAACTATGCAAGGAGTAGTAAAAGTAAAAAGTTATAATAGTAATAGTAATAAAAGTTTGAACTGAGAAAAGTACCTGAGTAGTGACAAAATGAAGAACCCGATCTTCACCTTCTTTATTTGGGATGAAATGACAAATCATCTCCTGGTTAGATAACCAGCCATATACAGTACACACACACACACACACACACACACACACACACACACACACACACAGTCTTCCCAGTCTGCATTTCTCAAATGTAGTTCCAAAATATTACATTAAAATTGTACTCTTAAATACACCCATAAGTAAAAATTCTTCACTGTCGTCATGTCCAGACCGTCACAACTGTCACATCAGCGTTACTTAGTTACAGGGGTCACTGGACTCCAGGCTTCAGGTTTCAATTTTTATTGCAGCAAAAGAGCAGCTAAACCGGTTTGATTCCAGCCTGTAGCCCTTCTTCGCATGTCATCATCCTCTCTCCCCTTTAAATTTCCATCAACCTATCCGAATAAAATATATATACATATATGTTTAAAAAAAATAAATAAAAATAAGACCAAATCTGTTGCATAAGACGTGCGAGTGAACATGTTGCAGTTTAGACATGGGGTTAGTGTCAGCACAGCTCTCCTTTATACTGACTTCACAACTACAGCCAGCTACTGTGTGTACTGTCAGTCTGTCTGCAAATATTTGCCGCTAGCACTGTTTGAAAGTCATCTTCCTCTACCTTCAGCCACTGTGCTGCCTCGAACAGAGTCATGTCGAGGCACGGCTATGATACAATAACAATGTGCAAGAGTCACGAGTTAATATAACCTGCATGTCTTCAGACTGTGGGAGGAAGCTGAAGTACCTGAAGGGAACCTACGCCAAGCACGAACCAACACTATTTCATCACTTGGAAAAATTAGTATCAATGTTGACGTTAGCAAACTGTCTATACATCCAGGAGATGTGAAGCAACATTAGTATTTATTTGAGGTTGTTCTTCAGACAATATAACAATTTTAGTTCATCCAATTTCCATTCTTCTTTTAGTGGTTGCTGTGGCTACAGACAGGGATGACTGAACAGAAACACTGTCCCAAATGAAGATGATAAGCTGGAAGACAAAAAATAAAACAAAATATTTGTATGGCTGAGTGCAGAGCTGTGGGTCTGCTATCACAAGCAACTCCTGACAAATTACACAGAGACAACAGCTCTTAATATAAAATCATCTGTATGAAGAATTATATAGTCAATTTCCTTAGCTTATCCTCCAATAGACAACATTTGCATGACATCAGTCCTCAAACATGATTTGTAGTCTTAGAAAGTGCTCTATTACAATTTTAAGCAGCCAAAAGCATAAAACGTTACTCTTTTCCATTACACCATGTGTGTACTGACTGCAGTTAGCTTGGATGGTCTGTCATGGCCACGTGGGCCAGTTTGTGACAAGCCAATCTGGCCATCCTCAGCCTGTACACCCTGATCAGACAGAAACAAACAAACAAACAAAAAAAAACATATGGAGCACTCTCACTGGATCAAGGCAAGAGATGCAAATCAATATCAGCACATCACAATGGGAAAGATAAACTCTCTCCAAGCAAAAATATCCACAGCTTACCACATCTTAACCCCAGCCTAGCAGTCTGCAATGCTCTTAAGACAGAGCAGGCAAAGATAAGAGCACTCAATTGCCACTTGATTGTCAACATCCAGATTGCATTCTTCCATGCCTTTTCAACATTTGTTTCTCTTTTTCATGAGACGACCACAATAAAGGAGTTCCTTTTGCTGCTCAAAGGTTAAATCCTCTGATGGAACTTGAAGTGGCTGTGCTAATAATAACTGACTGTGCCCCTCCTGCTTAGCAACCAGCACCCCTCTCAACCAACTGCAGTCTAACCACAGCCTTTTCCTTATGCTGTCTATCACCAAGCCCACTCAGACTGTATAATCTCTGGCAATTTTCTGTGGTGCAACAATCCCAAAAGTTCTCACCTTGGGCAGCAACAAAAATCTTCTACCATGTTGTAACAGACCAAGCCTAAAGGCCACGCAGACTGAAAAAGAAAATGAATTGTGGCCAGTATTGCCCAAGTGAACTAGTGCACCAAAAGAAACCATAATGGTGTCCCCCTAATAGTGTGGAAGTCTCCCTTGACCTACAATGCCTGCCCAAATCTCTTAATGAACTCTGGTCTTGCTATGCTGCCACTCACCCTCTGACCTGCCCACTTCCAGCACCTGCAAAGTCAGTAGACACACAACACAAGTGATGAGCAGACAGAGCGCTTGATTCGTAATAATTCATCCTGCCTCAAAATAAATGTGTTACTACTGCTATCAGCATGTTTAGGCCTCAAAATTTCCTCATATAATATCACTGAAAAGGGGCAAAAATCCCCCAAAATGTTTCAGATATTTATCAAAACATTTAACAGTTGATTTTGCAGCTTTACATATGGGTGAAAAAACGAATTGCTTTAACACAGGTTGGATAAATAAAACGATCATCTGGGGTAGACGGAAAGCTGGGTAACAGAATTGTGTGTGTGTGTGTGTGGTCATGAGGTCTTCACAGAGGCAGTGTAATGGAGTTACAAGGTTTTTAAAAGGTGGCCAGATGGGTTTGAACCACAGAACAAACTGTCCAGCAGCTGGTTGTCTGCAACCACAGGACGTGTTCAGATCAAATGGTCCTCCCTGCTTATGTGGCTTCCCTTCCTGATGCAGCTTGTCGAGCATCTGGTTAAAGCAGCAGTGTAGACTAACCCATAAGCATCTGTCTAATTCTGAAAGCTTCAATTCAATTCAATTCAATTCAGTTTATTTATATAGCGCCAATTCACAACAAAAGTTATCTCATGACACTTTCCAATTTGAGCAGGTCTAGACCAAACTCTTTAATTAATTCATCCAGGGAAATCTGGACTCCTGGCCTTAGTATTGTTAAATCTTAAAACTAACAGAGAAAAACATTAGATTTTTGGTTTTAATATTAACAATGGATCAAATTGCTACGTATACCATGAAAGTTTTCCTTCTTAGAAATTAACTAGCAAAGAATTATTACCCGTTTAACTTCTTTTAGCTGACTGTTTTGGTTTTCTGGCCTGCAAACTATGCACTATGGAGAAGTTGTGACTGTGGAGGCTGAGTGAGTTGTCCACTGATTACAGGACTGGTGGTTTGATCCTAACCTTGTCCTGTCATCATGCTTCGCTCCTGATAGTCAGGCCAGGTCAAGGTGAATGAGTAAAATGCTTTGGATAAAAGTACTCTATAAATGTTGCCATTTTCTCTCATCAGCCTTCTTTGGTTTGCAGCTGTTTTCTCCAAGAAAACAAAGCTCAGATAAACCCTGTGCAGCACCAAACAGCCAACAGACCAAATTAGTAACTAGCTAGTGAACAAACTTTAGTATTCAACAACTAAAGAGCAAAATGCATGGGTGCAGACTTAAACAGACCTTAAAAGACAGTGAAAGTTTGACAGAATGTGATGCCAAATGAATGCTAATGTAGCTATGTGCCAGATAAGTAAATAGGCACCTTTTTCCTCGCACAATAACCTTAAGAGCTTCATAAGGTTCTAATATGTCAGTATATTTAGGTTTTCAGCTTTTTCCTTGGCCCCCTAAGTGACCAAAGTGATTTCAATGAAAGTACTGGAGAGATAAATCCACAGTCCTCACTCTGTGAGGTGAAGTTGTCAGCTTTTAGCAGCCTGGGTTAGCTAAACAACCTGGGTATCTTCCTAATTTGTCTTTTTAGTACAAATTCTTTTGCTGAGCCAAAGGGGTTAGATTGGTCCAGGTAGTCTTGTGTAAGTTTGTTTGTGGAAAAATAATGTTACACCAAATATGGCTAACCAAGGCTGCTGAAGTCTCATATTAAATTAAATTTTGGATTTATTTTCTCACAGAATAAGGACATGCTTCTTTTATAGAGATCTGAAATAGAGATGTATCACTCCACAAATAGTATGCAGAAGAGAAATAATGTAAATGTGCAATGTATTACAATGGAATCTTTGCAAAATCCAATGCATTTCTTTATTCATAGAGTTGTTCTTCCTAGACTGTTCCAACAAGCTTTATTAATTCAGCGCTGTACCTTGTTGATGGTTGTTTATTCAGATAATTCTGAGAAGTAGTGCTGGCAAAGAGCCTCTGCTCAGGGAACAAAAATCATTAGTGCCAAAATCCCTGAATGTCTCTTAAAAAAGAAAAAATACACTCTTTGTCAGTGTGTCTTCAAATCAGCCTTATTTTTCTTAACAGTGCCTGAACTGTGACAAATGAACAAATGAAGCTGAACAAGTATAACGAACATCAGAGGGGTCTCTGCGTCTTGAAAGAGTGAAAAGCTACAGAAGTTTATTTCTTTGTCTTGTATTTGTCAGTGCAAGTTACCTTACACTGAGACACAGGAAAAAAAAAAAAATCAGACAGAATTATTCATACAGGGGATTCTTCAAACGGGCAAGATTGAGACATCAGTCCCTTGTTTCACAGTGAAGTCAGAGACATGCTGTTGAACCACTACTTTCTGGTGCATGCGGTGCAGCTGTCATCGTCAGACTGCAACTTGTAGGGAAAACATCTCATGAGCTCAAGGTATTATAAACACAGACACTCGCATAAACCAGAGAGTCCTATGAACATAAGCCATTGTGTACAATGCACAATATCTCATGTCCTAAGGGACATAAGCTTTATTGCAATTCCCCTGATGAGGCAGGCGGCCTATAACTTAGCCTCACCGCTCTCGTCTTGTCTGCCTGTGGTTCAAGTTCATTACATCCTAAGGCTCATTTTCAACATTCTTAACTGGCTTTCCCATTTAATATCTAATGTTGTGTTGATGTTATTTATAATCACCAACCTCGCATGCTGGTTGTGCCTGTCACAGGGTTGGGGGCGTGGGGGGGATTTGTGAGAATGTAGCTCTGAAACTACATGATATTTTCTGGCATCCCTTTTGTTACTCCTATTGCAAATTGCTATACCTGCAGCACAAGCCTCAGTGCTTCAAAACACTATTTTTAGCTGATCATTGCTTCACTGCACTGCAGATTGTACACAGAGGGAGAAAACAAAGTGGGAGAAGATGACGCATACCAAAGGTCACAATGCAGACAGTGTGATATGCCTCTTATTGCCCTCTATGCCTCCAGGGAAGCCAAGAAAGACAATTTTCCGTGAATTGTCTCTGGTTGCTTCAGCGTGTGCTGTGGTTGCACCATGCAGAACACGACATTTGGTTTCTAATACCTCTGACCAGGTCTAGCCATGTCACATTTAAATAGCATCTAGCCTCATTAAATGAGATGTACTTGTGGTGCTCATCAAGAGGTTTAATCCACACCTACACAGCTGCATGACAAGAATAGATGAGGAGTAGACAGACGGCCTATTGGCACGATAAATAGCCCTATAAATCTTCAGAGCTTCCTACTGTCTGTGTGTATGTTTGTTTGTGCATGCGCATCACCCCAGGGATGTAAGTTAGTGGTCAAAACAAAGGTGGTTGCTGACTTACTATCTGTCTGCATTCCTGAGAGAGATGAAATAACAAGACAACACAATACAAATACCAACGCAAACACATTCCATGCAACAGAGAATAACTGGGGTGGCAGTAATGTTCTTATAGTGGCGTCTCGTTTAATTCGCACCAGCTTGTATTCATATGTCTCTACTTGTCTCTCTGCGACCCAAATCTATTTTGCAACTTTGAAATGGAATACAGTGATATCCATTGTTTTCTTTGTTATTCTGCCATTTAATATTTTAATTTATAAGCTTCAACATTTTTAAAAACCCTTTTTTAAACTTTAATTCTTAAGTAGCACATTGAATACTGCAGTATTTGGCAAGCTTAATTTGTTCACTTCTACACCAAATGTTTCTAATCAGCCCTACATCAGTCTTACACCTCTCTGTTGACTTAAGTGTCTTCAACTGTTAGTTTGGCTAATTACTAAAGTTCTAATTAGCCTTCATAATCAAATGTAGGCTTACATGAGGTGACAATTTGCACCACAACTGATATGAGTTAAACGGTTTGGTGGGTGTTGCTACAGATATCTATTAGTATATTCAAATTCGAATTGAAAGGAAATGCAGTTTGAAAGATGGCAAATACGAGTTTACAATAAAGAAACAAGAAAAACAATTTGGTAGAGTGAATTCAGAGCACACAATCCTTAGGAAAATATCTTCTAAGTGTCCTTGGACAAACCATAAAACCCCCAACTGGTAGATGCCTTTGAAATGAGTTTGTGTTTGAATGGGTGAACGGAAGGTTAAATATCTTGTACTTTGGATAGAAGCGGTATATAAATGTAGCCATTAATTTGCTTTCTCCCTGGAATGATAAAATATTTGCTTGGGGTTAAACCAGTTTAAGCTACATAATCGTTTGCATAATAAAATAACAAAACCAAAGAAGATGGTGCAGAGTCTGGACTTCATCCATAACTACAGTGATACTTGTTCATGTTTATGTACACAGCTGAACTTCCTCGGGCATTTAATATACTTACAATGTAGAATGGTATTTCTCTACAGCTGTTCTTCAGCTCTGCTGGCAACATGGCCTGACCATCTCAAGGATGGAAATTGGATAGGTCATAGTGTGAGGACAATGCTGCCATTCAGCCAGCCAGCGGGTCAAACAGCCAGACAGACAGCATGTCAGCAAGGGCCTCATACAGATTGTACCATGTCATGTATTCCCCTCTGAAATGTGAAATGTGCAAATCTGAGTGATTTAAAGAGTTTACATTTCACTGTGTTCTTGATTTTACATTCATTTATTCAGTTACTGCAGCACAGAAGAAAACGTCATCATTGAATGACTGTGCAAACTCAGTATTCTAACCACGTGTGCTAATATAAAAACATTTTTGCAATAAGATCAGCTACTGAAGTATATGAATATTGAGTCTTAAGGTACATTCTATAGCCTGAAATATGGTCCAGTTATTGTTTGTTATGTCAAACCTTTCTGCCAACAAAAGATGGAAGATCTCTCCATATTACAGCTATTAAAAAAGAGCATATCCTTACTACAGCATTGCTTTTTGGTGGTAATCTACTTGCTTAAAGCTGAGATATTTGAATACAACGAATACACTGGTATTTTCACTCACAAAGTCAATGTTATACTAATTTCACTTTCATTGTTTTCAGCAGTTCAAAAAAAATGTAGCTATAAACAACATTACACCCATATTTTAGGCATTACAATGTCCCATGTCCCAATGACCCTTAAAATCTTGCTGAAACAGTGGATGTAGACACTGGCCACCTATTTCAGGCAGCAATCTCCTCCATTGCTGTATCTGCGGGTCTGACTTTTTAAAATCCCCTTCTCTATGGGAAACAACAACAACCTCCAAGCAAGCAACATCCTGAGTTAGTTACCACCCTAACCATTACCTTAAGGCTAACAGTTCAAAGCTACCAGCTGTTACCTGGGTTGGATTGGAGTGGATCCATGTAAAATCTGAGAGACTGTAAAATTAAAATGAGTCTAGTGTCAGACACTCAAGCAAGCATATACCTGAACTCCATACAACACCCACACTTAGCTGGTTATCAACCCCTGTCATGCAGGCAGACTGAAGACAGACAAGCACCCACCTACTCAGCCAGTCAGGAGGGCATCGAGACTAAAGCCATTGCTCTGGGCTGAGATGAGGCGGAGGCTGGAATGCATGTAGAGGCGCGAGTCAGGCCAGGCTGCTCTTTCTCTACACAAGAATCCTTTATTCTGAGACAGACGTGAGAGAAGGCAAAGCAGTTATTAGGCCTATGGAACGAGGGGGTGAAAAGAGATTGATAACAGCACAAATAAAAAAAAAAGAGGCAAGTTGCAAACATCAAAACCAGGGACCTTTCTAAAACTCACTGCGTATTTCACTGGGGAATAAAAAAAAAAAAAAAAAAAAAATCGGGATGTGGATACTTTTCTCCCCATTCCAATCTATAAATGCATTTGTAAAAAGAGAGGAGTTTTCCATTATGTTGTAATTGCAGTTTTAAATTTAACAATTTAAAATTAAGCAAATCAATCTGAACTGCCAACAGGGACCCGACAGTTCAAGTCTCCCCGTCAGATGCTCACTCTCCCTCGCTGATATACAGCCTTTCCTTCTGTCCCTTTCATGAGTGCCAGTGTGCAGGCATATCTTAACTTTGAGGATGCTATCACAGGGATCCCTCTGGCCCCAGGCAGGATCTGACAGAGAAGCTGAAACTTCAGAACAGAACAGACTCGTCTCGACAGCGTGATGAATGAGCAGGAGTGATAGAGGGGAGATGAAGTGAGTCGAAAAGTGATTCTGCCACAAAAAAAAGATGAAAATGGGGGAGAACAGGAGCTGAACTAAGCCCAAACTGAAAAGTATTCTTTTCTATGTCAGCATGATGGTGAGCACCACCTAACTATTGCAAGTAGACAGTCAGTGATACTTCATTTGCTACATGTGGCACGCAACTTTGCAAATTCATTTGGATATCTTGGTTTAACCATAACAAATGAAAGTGTTTGATCTAATGTTTCTCAAAATAGAAGCATATTCTTTCAAAACCATTACTCCTTATAAACAGGAAGCCTGCCCTGCTCAGGAAGAACAACAGTGTTCACAGGCTCTACTTATGTTGAACGTGCAGTGCATCTTCCTGTTTCGTGCAATCAAGCAGTCTTGCCCGGTACGATGGAGATATATATATATATATATATATATATATATATATATATATATAAAATCCTCAGTGCTAAATGACTAGAATAGAATTAGATGACACTCCTCAAGGCTCCGTGTGTGTGTTATATTTCCATGTCTCTGTATTAATGGTGCATTGATGTCACACACCGTCGTCATGCTCATGATGCCACAGGCTCCACCACAGTTATTCTGCTACGCTTACTCCCCTTCAGCTCTGGTAAAACAACATCGCTACCATTGCACAGGTGCAAGAGAAGTACCACAGAATCCAAATTTAACACCACCACTGAACTGTGAAATAGAGAAAGATTTATCTGACTGAGTGAACGGAGCCAAAGAGGTATCACCCACTGGGTTTGTGGACTATGTTTTTGAAACCTTCAGTTTGGCATTACAGCTGTACAGCTTCCCGACATCTTGTTTTTTGTTTTTAATGTCAGATGTGGCCATGCTTGGACAAGGCAATGGAGCTGGGGAGGATACACACCATTATACCCGTCCTGAGGGCATGACATGATAGCAAATTGTCAATCACAAGGTAGCCACGTGATAAAGCATATACTAGTTTAATGTGTGTTTTCCTCCAAATGGGGCCAGATTTACAAAATGAACATTACATTGTATTTTTAAGACTTCAGACTATTTACTGAAAACATCAACTCATTATGAAACAGTTTACTGAGGTAGTAAATGAACTAAAAAGTGGGATCATTTTCTCATAAGCTTACATACAAAGACTTAAAGACCAGGGGAGTTACTGGCAATTAGAGAGAATACAGGTATAAGGCATTTCTGCATTAGCTTCACTTTTCAGACCTGGAAGATCTGTTCATTTATTATAGTGCCTATGGTTAACAGTGATAAGCTTCATCAACAGTGTGAACTCATTTAGAAAAGGTTTGAGTATAACAAAGTTCATTTAAATGTAAAAGGTGTAAAGTCACAATGGAAGGTAAGTTAGTGTCTTTAGCTTCTGTAATTTTGAAACAGCTTTGGTTATGAAAGGGATTTGCAATTAAATCATTAAATTTGACTGAATCATTGAAAGTGGGTATAACTTACTGAAGCCATTGCAATATGGAAATAGAATTTCGGAGTTGTGAATAAATACTGATGGCATCCATTCATACTGCTTTTGCACTTTTAGATCATTGTAGATAATGAGGGAGGAATCAATACATTTAAAGCATAGACCCATTTGGAAATGCAGTTTTTGCCAACTGACTGTTCACCTATTCCTCCAGCACAAGGAGTAGGTGAACCAAGAAACTTAAATAAAACAAAACTTACTCAAACAGATGCAAACAAAAGGCAGCTGGCAGTCCAAGTGACAACAGTCCAAAACAAGGAAAGTATCCATGACAGCAAACACAAGGAACACAGAGGGCTCAGAAGGGATTAAAGCAAACACTGGTGACACAAACAGACCACAAGTGGAGACAGCATGCATATATGGATAATGGGGACTAGACACAGGTATAAACAATCAGGGTGGGGCAAACAATCAAAAAAGGAGGGAAAAGAGACAAAGACAGGAAATGAACAGCTAGTCAGGACACAAGAGGAGAAAATCCACAAAATAAAACAGGAAACAATCTAAAGAAAATCCAAATCCTGACATTGACATCCAAACTACTGCTGGCTATCACAACCAACATTTTATTGAATTTAATGATTAGGTATCCATTTTCCAGACACCCTTTATACAAGCATGTGTTTCACGAAGTCTGTCTTGAACGACTGAGCCTTTCCAGGATGTCCCACCCAGTCAGTGAAGCTGTTTATCTGTGAATTCTTCCAAACAGGTGTTTTCTGAGCAGTACACAACTTTCTCAGTCTTTTGTTGCCATTCTACCAACTTTTATATAAAGTATATATTTACAAAAATCAGTGAAGTTGATCAGGTAAAGCATTAATTGTACTGTCATTTTACTGTTTAATTGAGTATATGTCAAAAGGAGTTAGCAAATGAACACATTCTGTTTTATTTATGCATTACAAAGCATCCCAACCTTGTTGGAATCAGGGTTGTGTGATAATGTTTTGAGAGGGATTTTTCTATAAAGATGTTCAAAATTCATCCATCCATCCATTTTCTATACCGCTTATCCGTCAGGGTCGCGGGGGAGCTGGAGCCTATCCCAGCTGACTACGGGCGAGAGGCGGGGTTCACCCCGGACTGGTCGCCAGTCAATCGCAACACACAAAGACAAACAACCACACACTCTCACACTCACACCTAGGGTCAATTTAGAGTAGCCCATTAACCTGTGCATGTTTTTGGTTGTTCAAAATTCATGATTGTTTTTACTTATTTTTGGCATATAAGTACAGGTAACTGAACAATCAACACATAATTAGTCCTTGAAAAATGTATTTCTTATTTCACTGTCTTTAAAGGGAAGGCACAGGCCTACTACTAAGTGTTATGTGAAACAACATCCAGATCCAGCTGTCCTGGTGTCCACAAATTATTGTTTGTGTACAGATGAAGAAAACTACATACAAGTATGATATATACTAGTTTACAGGTGCTACGAGGAGCATTTGACATTTTCCAAACTTTCTGATTTTTGGACACAGCTGGATTGGATGCTTCTGGTCCTTGTGTTAATGTTAACTCCCTCTTGGCTGAATATTTATACTTCCTTGTATGGATCTTTTAATCTAACAGCATAAATGTTTTATATCGATTATATCCAGTACTGGACAATATCCTGTTTTGTCTTTTTTTTTCTTTTTTTTTTTTTTTTGGTGTGTGTGTATGTGTGTGTTTTGTTTAATTTTGTTTTTTCCACTGTAAAATAGAATTAGGGCAGTGGAACTTGCAAATCCACCTGGTGCATAAAAGTCTCTCATTTCCTCACACACAGACACACACATGTGCTTGCGCTGTGTCTTTCATTCCATTCTGCATTTGGCATCTGTTTGTTTTCTGCTAGTTAGGTAGTTGCCCACCTCACCATTCCTGCTCCAGCTGCCTGGAAAACATGACGGCATCTCCAGAGCCTCTCCATGACCAGGGGCTCCCCTCCTGCTGTGTGGCCCACTAATGCTGCCTCTCTCTGGACTCCGTCAGCTCCAGATGTCGCAGGCCTGATGGAGTCTCTCCACCTGAAGGTATTTGTGTGTGTGTGTTTCTGTGAAACCATGATAGCTGTTAGACTGCCAGAATTCATGGGTAGACAGTGTTTGACTAATCTACTAATCTTATGTCCAGATGCTGAGTCTATCTATGTGTGTATGTAAATAAAGGAAAATAACTTTAGAAGAGGTCAGAACCAAACAGATCAAGACATGTGGGTCAGATCATTTTGTGCAGGTTTTCTAAATTGCAAAATGTTGTTCATATTTGTTGCATACCACACTTCATTTTCATACTGTATAAATGTCCATTTCACTCTCACTGGCATTGCTAAGTTACTTGGTAAATGTTATCAGTAACTCAACCCTTTTTATTTTAAGGAGCAATTGCATTCCCTTTAAAAAGCAAATTAATTTATGATGTGCTGCATGTGGTTTGTTCTTCTCAAAAGAGTGTTTAATAAATCTACCACACACTAACTGACTCAAACAACTTGGCCATGTAGTCCGTTGTGCGAATTGTGCTTAATGGGAACTGGAGGCGACAGGATACATAACACTGAGGGCAGCACATGGGCTGGGTGTTAATAGTCGCCAGTACTATGTTTTTAACTCAGGGAAACTTGCCAAGATGACCTGGCCTTGTGTCCCTTGTGACCACAGAACAGCAGCCCTGAGTCGCTGTCCTCACTCAACCTCCAACTGCAAGGGTAAATAACAGCCCATGGGTATATAAGAAAACTGTTGAACATGCTTCAACTACCATCTTCTAATAATAATAATAATAACTTTATATATATATATATATATATATATATATATATATATATAATAGATAAAAAGGAGATATATATAATATATATAATTTCAAACCAATAGGCGAAAAGGGAGAGTAACAGTAAAATGACAACATCACATAACAGCCAGCCTGTAAAAGTGTGTTTTTAGAAGTGATTTAAAAGAAGTCACTGACCTTGTAAGCCTTATCTCATCAGGAAGGTCATTACAGAACCTTTATGCATACGCTTTGCATAATGTATCTGAAGAGCTGCTGTGTATATAGGGTCTGGTCATTTGAATATGTTGTCAACAGGATGTAATCTATGTTATTCCTGCATATCAAGGACGTATTATTTAGAAATGCATACCAGAACCAAAATGGCTCCTATTCAGTCGACTGAAAACTGCTTCCCTTGATTATACGGCAAAAGAGTTTACTGCTTCCATGTTTACCTTCTGGGTACGCAGCCCTCTGAGTTCCTATCTGGCCCATAGGAATACAGTGATGATATCACAGATTTATAAAATCGCTTTTCTTGGCTCTAAGAAGATTTTACCAATATTAAACCTCCATGGACCAAAAATTCATAATACTAAGAGTCCCAATTCTTTTGTTTGCAGTTGAAGGTGTCCTATCAACAGTTTCACAGAGGTCTCTCTCCAAGACAGTAAACAATCCAAGCTACCAAAGTGTTGAATTAACAAAGCACTAAAGGGCTCAGTAACTCTTCACACTGTACACCAAGTGAACACTATCCTCTGACACAAAGGTATCCCATCCTCACAGCATTCTCTCACTGCAGTCTCTCTCACACTCACACACACACAGCTACAGATGCAAGCACCACATGTCCCTTGTGATGTTTTGCTCATTAACTTTAATACATCCCATAGTTTTATGAGCTTTCTCGCCGGTTGTTATGATAATAGGTTTAACATCAGACTCTGTGCAGGTTCTGCATAAACATACGAACGCGTGCACATAAGACTGTGAGCACTTACTCGCACAGATACAGGTTTTATCGTACAGATGGGGGAGCTACATATCATAATAAAACACACAGACACAGCAGGTTGATATTAAAGCTCACAGCATCATCTGGGTTCTCATTTGAGTGCACATAGTGCTACACATCAAGCACTGCATAGAGTTGATTCAGAGTGTAATAAAATTTTAAACAGAGTTATATAAAGACAAAAGAACACGATGGTTAGGTAAAACCTCCGATAACCGTTACACTATTTCTCTGTGGTCTTTGAAGTGTGAGCTGACTGTAGAGTGTGACAGCTAGTCTGTCCAGGCTGGAAAGGATCCCCTCCAAGTGAGGGATTTTCTGAATATTTTCATTCATTGAGGATACATTGATGTAAGGGTATAATAACAACAAAGACAGGCATCTGGTTCATCGTACACATACCCATGGGTTTTAGAGAGGGTGGAGGGTAGTCCTCAATATTTAAAACAGGCATTTGTTCTTCTCAAGAAAAACACAAAGATGAAAAAAGAGAGGACCTTTATTTTGACAAGCTGTTTGCCTGAGAACCTTTCTGTATTACATTATATTAAATTTTGAATTGTCACCTGTAGGATTGGATAGCAAGCTCAGTACTTTCAGGAGTACCTACTAAATTATGTCACCACAACCATACTGATATTAAATCAAAAGTTGCCAAGTTTCAGAACCTGAGAGCTCAATTTTGTTGTTGGAAAAAGCTGGCCAAGGAAATGCATTTAACCTGAGGAAACACCTGGTCAAACACCAGATTTGACCAGTCATTCACATAAATCTATGCTGACACACAAACACATTTTTTTATTATTTATAAATGTTTATGTTTTTTTCTCTTTTTTTTGCAGATGTTTTCATGCATTTTATGTCTCCACATGTCCACTGACTTTTTTGGGGATTTTTTTGTTTGTTTGTTTGCTGCTGCCAGATGACACTGACCACCATAACTGCACTTTTAATAATCAAAAATAAATACACAAACAGATGGTCCAGCAATTTGAGCTGCAATTTCTACTGTGTGGTCAGTCAAATCTTTGGACTTTTATAATTTGTGTATTTCTGAGGCCCTCATGCACCTGCATCTGTACGTTAATGTTAATTCATGCATTCTTTGTATGTCTGTGGGTACACATGTGTGACAACATCCAGGTGTTGTTAGTAGTTCCTTACTGGAGTCCAGATGGGCTTCCTTAGCAGCTGAGTGGCCTATTCGTCTACACAAGGTCAAGCACACAAGAACATAATCTGTAATTTTACACAGAAAAATACCCAGTAAAAGTCTCCAAAGTCTTACAGGTCATTTTGACCTATGAGATAATTTGACTAAATTACAGTAATAAAAGAAAAGAGTGGGTCTGCACATCAGAGAAGTTATATAGAAATGTGACTTTAAGGTAATGAACCGATTGCCCCAACACATTAGTGATGGTAACCAATATGGTTGCTGGTTTATCAGTGGTGCTGAGTGAATGTGACTTTTTCAGCCTAGAATTTTTGTTGATGATTTGGAATTGATTTCACAAACAGTTGGGCAAAGTGCTGCAGTTCTAACTTGCCATTTTGCTAACATGAATTTCTAGCAAATTACATAATAAAACAGGAAACTGATCAGTTTTCAAGATGTCAGGATGTCTATCCCTGTCTTGTTTTTCAGGTACCTCACTTGGTTTTGTTTAGTTTATCTTTTGTCCATGCCACATGTCATCTTAGGTTAGCGCCTGTAGTTTCAAAGTACCCAAAGCTCACGTTATCCTATCGTTATACTTACATTATTTACTTAGTTTTTAGCCTTCTTTGTTATGGCCTGAATGAGCCAAGTATCACTATGTCGTAGCTATGACCTACACATCTGGCTCACCAGAATTTTACAAGCTCCAAGAGTATTGTGACACTGACCCAAAAGCTGGCAGTCCTATTAGTAAACCTGCGCCGTTCCGCAGCAGCATATCCACACCCTCTGCTGTGGTGTTGTGTGCCAGAGCTAGCACCAAAACACACCGGAGTGAGCTCTATTACAGCTCCAGATGTTACCTCAACATTACCTCACTGTGAAACAATAAAAAAGAAGGAGGGAAGGAGGATGTGACAAAGAACAGAAAAGGAAAAATATAGACTGTGTTTTTATGGTGAAGAATTTATACTACTACACCAAACACACACACACACACATGCACAATGATTGTCTGAGACAGTACTTGTCCAAGGATCCCCAGTACAAGGCTTTTCTACAAGTTATCATCATCTCATCTTATCATCAATCTCTGCCTTTCCTGCCATCCTTCAGCTGTTTTCTCTGTCAGTAAAGTTTCATCTGATTTTCTATTCTTTGTCTTATGGTCACATGCTCTGTAGTATCCCATTATCTGCTGCCTCACATCACCCCAACACTCATTAAAGGTTCAGCTAAGCTAATGAGCAGATCTAAATGACTTATGTTACACCTACAGGAAAATAAAATGAAAGAACATTTGAATTTGAATTTATTTTGAATTTATAGCACATTTGCTTCTGTTTACATCTATTTTGCATTTCTCCAAACTGCTTCAAGATGTATGGTGGTCATGTAGTCCACTGCATATGCAGCGTAGTGTGTCTCACACATTTCTTGGCTTATGGAATGTTTTATAAAAACAAAAACCTCATGGATTGAAAATTCATAATCAAGACTCATAATTGACCTTTTTTGCAGTTCGAGGTTTCCTGTCCATTGTTATACAGACATCTCTTTTTTAAAAAATATTTGTCTATGGGGACACTTCTGCAATTTTCCTCTGCAATACAACAAGTGTCAACTGGACAAAATTGGAAGCAAGGCTGACCAGAGTTGTCTTAACCAGGTCTAAATAATGCATTGATGCTATTTAATCATTTACACTATACAGACAAAAGTACTGGGGCATCTGACCATTACACCAGTGGTGTAATGGATTTAGCGCTGCCCAACCCCTGAATAGCAGCCTCATCCCAATACTTCTGTCTATATAGTGTAGCAAAGTATTGGGAGAGTCAAGTCTGGACCAAATGGTGGGCCGACTGGCTGACAAACACTGCTAGCAGTGTAAAGTCTTATCTTATGGGAGACGATGTCCTGGTTTGTATGGATAAAGCTCAGACTTGGCTGCTTTCAGACAGACTGTTTCTTTGGTTGGAAGTTTCAGTGACAACAAACAAATTTAAAATCTATATCAGTCTTTTATTACATTTAAATCCCTGCTTGTTTGTAAACAGAACTCAGGATGCCCAACAGGTGTAGTACTGTAAGCACATTGTTAAACAGGTGGTTCAGTGTCACCACATTATTTTTACAGTTATCAGTAACTGTTAGTGATTAACTTTCTCTCTATATGTGTGTGCGTGTGTTTATGCACACACGTGTGTGCTGCGGGGATGAAAGTGAGTTAATTTTCTACCCAGAAGAAAGAGATGGCTGCTAATAATTAGGGTACTCCAGAGGGTGTACCTGGTGATAACTGTAGCAGAGAGATTTAACAAATAATGAGCTTGGCCAGTCTCAAACTGCGCACACACACACACTCATACACAGCAGGAAAGCATGTAAACACAGTGCAGCTTAGGCCAACGCTATGTACACACATGATGTACACTGTTTAAGCTGTTTACATAGTGCTCAGAGGTATGTCCAATTCTTGTAATTGTTGACAGTGCATCTAAAAGTAGGTCAATAGGGAGGAAAGTCTGTACACAGTGTGTCCATCTATCCAGTATTAGTAGTGGGGACTGACACCGAATATTTTTTAAGCATAAGACCAGTGAAAGACAGACATTCTAAATGCTGGTGGTTAACAATTATTCTAACACGTTACAGCATAATAATACAACTCTACAGGCCAGGTAATGCTGTTAAAGCTGTTCTAATCAATATTTGATGTTAACATTGGTTGAAAGGACAATACATAATGTGTAAAGCCTTGCAGTAACAACATCAGAGCAAGCTGGTTTGGTTAATTGTCACCACTTTTTGTTTCCATGTTGGCAGCTGATTAGAGAGAAGAACCTCTGAAAGGCCCACTGCACAGTGGAGCCAGTTAGACCAGTTAGTGAACCAGTCAGTGAAGAGCCGCAGTTCAAAGAGATCGAAACAGAACCAAAAGGAGATTAAAAATTAAACTCACACTGGTCAAGTCAAAACAGGATAAAAGATAAAACAAAATTAAAAAAAAAAAAAAAGATTATGTTGTTCTGTGTTATGTGTGCAAGGCAACTGTTTCCTGACATGTTTGTTGTGTATGCATTTCATGCTGCACCCAAGGGTCCAAAAAGACACTTAATGTACACTTAAACACCAGAATTACTGGATGAAAAACGGACAGAACTGCAGTAAGAACAAACAAAACCATGTAATACCTACTCAAAACAAGTTTTCTTTCACATTTCTCTAAGTGTGAACGTTTGACCAGCTGATGTTGTCACTTGTGCTTCCTCGTCTCACAGGTTCCCATGGATCGTGGTTGGACCTCCTGCTGCGGTCCTGCTTGAAACTTACTGAAATTACTACTGTCTAGTCATAATGTATTTTAATTCTCTTATTATACTGTACAGCTGCTACCATTATTATTGTTACTACTACTGTTATCATAGTCATCATAGTACCTTCTGTATACTTCATTCATATCATTATCTATAGGTCCAATACTTCTGGTATTATTGCTGTTGCTACGTTTGTGTGCTCCTGCTCCCCCCCCAAAAGGCAGTTTTTTCTTGCCACTGTCGCCAAATGTTTGCTTGTGGGGGAATTTAATTAAAGAGTTAGGTCTAGACCTGCTCTAATTGGAAAGTGTCATGAGATAACTTTTGTTGTGAATTGGCTTTATATAAATAAACTGAATGATTGCTTGATATAGCTTATTCCTTTGGGCCATACAACTCCATTGTCATCCAAACTGCAGCACTGGGTGTTCCTTCATCATCCTGAACATGGACATCTTTTTTTTCCACATCAGTTCCACATGCATGTGTGTGATGTGATTTCATTTAAATAGCTATCTCTTCAAAAGCAACAAGTTAGTATGTGTTTGAGACCCACAGACATGGAAAGTAGTGAGAAATGGATGTGTGACTGGATGTTTCAGATAGATGAGACACTGTCACCCGTCAAGACGTGTTTCTGTCATTTCTTTAATTTTTCGCATCCCAGTGTTTAAAACCTTTTCGTCGCCTACAGCTGGGCTGCTCCATTAATAGATCACGAGGATTCGGGTGAAGTCAAAATAACTATCATTTGGTGTCAATCTTCACCAATTACGCCTGCAACAGGATGTGAGTTAGTGTAACTTCATTTTCAGTCTTGAAAACATCTCATTAAAGTCTGCCATCAGTCCCTGTTCTGTAATTTTGGTGTTTGGATAAAATCCATCCCAAACAAAGCAATGTGGTTCTGTGAACAATGAATTTCCTCTCAGTGTGATGACACCATCGCCTGGTCGGTTTCTTATAGGCTCTACAAGCCACTTGTTAACTGCTCATGTGGCTTCCTGGCCATCAGCCAAATCTCTCCACTCCTCCCATGGCCCATAAAGCCTTTCTATTGCCTGTCCCGTGTGAGACAGGAAGCAAGGCCCTATGGACACTGACCTCACTGCAGGAAGAGAGTAGAGGGTGTGTGTGCTGTATGTGTACGTGGGTTTACAGAACTGTGATTCCGTATTCTCATTAGACAGTCCTGAAAGCATTGTGCTGCACCAGTCACTGCATGAAAAGCTTGAAAAAACACAATAAAAATTAAATATTTTTAGAGCAATTTTTAATGTGTACATGTCCAGCATGGCTTGTTAACACACTCAACTAGAGGTGAACACACAACACAAATGTATAAAATCTTACAGTTTTCTATGAAAAAAAACCCCACTAACAACCAATCAAAAAAAACTAATTGGAATGTTATTAACAAAAAAAAAAATATCATATCAAGTTCGAAGAGAAAAATGCACAAAATAAAATCAAAATGAGACAAATTATCAAAGACAAACAATAACCTCATCTGTTTTGATTGACTGCCACTTTTTTTTTTTTTTATACTTTTTTTTCTCCATACTCAAGTAGTAATGAAGAGAGAAGATCAAGTGTGAGATGCCACTACAGAACTGAATGAATCCAACAAAATCTACTCTCTACTTTAGCTGCAGTAAGTGGATTAAAACAGTTTTCTTAAGTGGGCTGCTCAACAGTCTGGATGCCTGTCTGAAGCACAACGAGAGCTGATCCACTGCACTCATCTGGGGGGAAATGCGACGACACAGAAGCTGAAAGTCATTTGTCAGCCATCTTTTCGGTTTCATCCCTGCGGTGAGTCTTTGAGTTAGCCAAGTGGTGATTTGAAATGAGTGGTTTCAGAGTGGATGGGTTCAGTGAGCAAGGTGAGATGCACTCTTTGGGCCATCATAAGCCGCAGAGTTGAGAGACGGAACACAGTCTTACTGTATGTCACAATGGACAGATTTTTTTTTTTCATTTTTTCTCTTTTGCTTTTATCTTTTCAGTCTGTTATTTATTGATCTATGTCTTCGTCAGAGCTCATACTTTGCACAGGACTGATGCAATGACTTTTGGAAGATTGTGGCTTGAAGGAGGTGTAGGGAGACGCTGATCGCAGGAAGCTGGAACACAAAAAGTGCAGAGACACAGCTAGAAGAATACCTGCCTTCTGAATGAAAGTGGAGATTTGAAACATTCATTCAAATGAAAGACAAAATAAGAAGTGTATTAAACCCAGAGTCAGAACAGCAGGGTTGTGTGAGGAAGGTTTAACATGCAGTGTTTACAGAAACACATCCTGAGAGAGATGAAAGCTCAGACAAGCTCAGCAATGTCCTAACTCAACCTAAACTTTGCATCAGGGCCCTGCACTTCAAAATGAACAAGGCGTTAACATAAAAGAATTTTAAATCTGAATGTGGCCGAGACCTGACAGGTACAGCATTTTAAAGTGTATCCTTCACTAGTGTTCAATGTTGCTGAACAAGGAGATGGATCTAAAAACAGGCTCTGCTGTGTGCCGCTGGACCTTGGCCTGGACTACTTTCCTAAAGGGGGGGGGTTGGGGAAGACAATAATCTGTTTGTGTGTGTGTGTGTGTGTGTTATGGAGAGAGAGAATAGGGGGAGGAGAAAGAGAGAGAGAGAGAAGGCCATTGTTGTTATTATGATCCCCTCGGGCTTCGAGGGCTGGGCTGAGTATGTGTAGGGGAGGGCAGGGGATAGAGGAGGAGTGTGGGAGATTTACAGTCAGAAAACGGGCCTCGCTTATGGAGAGTAGAGCTGATTAACTGAACACCTCGACACACACAAATACAGAAACACGCATCAATCAGCCTCGACAGATTTCTTTCCTGACCTTTCAGCTTTTCTCTTCTGCTTGTCGTCTCGAGACAATGAACTACATTACGTTCAATGTCTGTCACATTACAGAGAATCTCTCAAACTGCTGAATCTCCCAGTCTGTAATTTCAAGTGAATCAAACTTAGATACTCTTTTCAACTTTGAAGTGGTTGCTTCAGCTTTGAAGTGGTTAACTCCCTGTGGGTTCTCTGTGCGGAGGTTTCGGAAGAGAAAAGGAGGGTGGATAAAGGAGAGCTCCATACGTAACTTTGTGTCTAGTGCGATGAGTCTGCATATTCTGAACCTGTCCAGACGCTACACTGTCAAAGCACTCAGTGATGCGGCTGTAGGACCGATGGAAGAGCAGGACAGGGGAGGGGGTTGCGGGGTGCTTTTAACGCTGATTAGCTGTGTCCGCCAAGCCCCCGCCCCCCACCCCACTAAACAACCCTTGATGATGAGGAGATGAGCGATTGACACACAACACCGTTTCCTGGCAACTGCTATCGACTGGCCACCGATCAATCTCCAGACTTATGATGATGGCTGATAATGCTCTTCCTTTTCTTCCTTTCAGTACAGGTGTCCTGTTAACTTTCTGTCTGTCTGCATAGGTGTCCCACCTCAACCTGTCATCACCTAGCTGGCGGTCTAGCACAACAGCAGTGTCATGTATCGGCACTGCCTGTCAACATGCGGTCTGACTGACAAAAAAAGAAAGGCAGGTGAAGCAGACGTGCTGCTGATTAGAAACAATCGGAATCAATGTGCAGGCTTTAAAACAAGTCATGATACATACAAAACTACAAGCAAAACACTTAGAGAGAGCATTCCTAAAAAGGAACTGTCACCTACTGTAAGCTTAAGTTTCCTATTTGGCTAGCACTGTTGTTGAGCTAGTAGAAGAATTTGGGTCACATGAGCTGTTGCCAGTGGAATAGAGCTATCAAAGCCCCCCCACTCTCTCCCTCTTTCTTTCCCTCTTCCAACCCCTCCTTATTCCTGAGATCCAAACTTTGCAAGCTCGGAGACACGAGGTCAGCCTCGATGTTCCCTCCCCCCTTTTCCTTGTCCCAGCTGCAGGAAATCTCTCCTTGCCCTCCCTGTTCAGATCTGTGTAACCTGAGCCGGGCAAACTGAACCCCCTCTGGTCAGACTGGCAGCTTAATTCTTAATGCTACCTCAGATAAGCCTTCCTCCAACTCTAAAGTCGTCCACTCCTGTGCATTTTATCCCAACCAAATTAGCCATCAACTTCCATTAATTCTGTATAAAAATCAGTAGGTTGGCTCAATGTACTGACTTTTACAAAAATAATGACTTGAGTTTTGACTTAGAGTTTTGTTAATTTTTGCATTCACATGGTGTGCAAGGTGATTTTCATGCTTCATGAAAATAGATGGAAACCAGTGGCTGACAGGAACAGTTAGCGAAAATGTTCAAAAGCACCGGTATCCATCTTTAATAGAGATTTACTGAGTATTTAAGATGGACATTTGTCTGACATTTTCCCATCTCTGTTCTTGCGAGATGAAAAGGGAGTGTGGAGTGTTTTGGTTCTGAGAGTTTCAGGTTTACTTTAGGGGTCGCATGGGGTTAGCAGCATTTGCACACACCTGCTGTTTTTTAATGAAGAGGATTAGTCCGTGTTCACATGAGCCTGCACGGCCCGAGCCCACCCTGGCGCTCACAGCTATGCTATATTTACAACAGACAGACCACAGGTCATCAATGAGGTTTCTTACAACACTAGCAGTAAAAAGTCCATCTTAACCTGCATGGTACATTAGCTACACCCTACCACCGCTGTGTTACATTTGCAGTGTAACATCCTGTTCTGAATTTAAAGGCTAAGGCTTTGCTTTGTTTCTCCCCTGTTTTATGTCTCTCTCCCTCTCTCTCTCTGTCTCTCTCACACACACACACAGATGCAATGAATGCTTCCTCCCTTGTGTTATTTCACAGTGAGCTGATTTCGTTACTTAACCATTGGTCTGTCTCCTCTGCAGCACAAAGAAAAGGTCTTACTGTTGACAGAAAGGAGGCTCTCTGAGAATTAGCCACATAAATGAAAGCTAAGGGAAGAGGTCCCCTTTAAAGTCTGTTTACCCTTTCAGCCAAGGAGGTCTTTAAATAGTTTCCAAATAAGGAAAAGAAAGAAGGTAGACCCAACTATGTGAACACAAGACAACTTTGGAAAATAGGGCAGTAGTAGTCTGCATTTAATTGTAAATTAATAAGGGTAGTTGCTATTTATTACAACTTGGATCTTGGTTTTATAGCCAACATTTCTAACTGCTAACAATGTACTAATTAAAGGTAATTGCCAGATGAGGGAGGGATCATGATCAATCTGAATTATTCAATATTTTGAGATTTTGCTTATTTGCTTCTTTTTTTTTTTTTAAATTTTGCTGACAGTCATGTCCATACACTTAAAGTAAAGCTCGAGCCAGCAGCTTAAAGAGTGGCAGCATGCTGGACAAATGTCACATCCAGTTTGGATTTCTTAAAGTTAAGACACAAGCCAGTATGATGCACATTTTTTCAGTAATATCACTGTATTTCCAGACTCCAAAAAACGAGCATGAAACTAGCATTAAAAATAAGATCTAAATTGTAATAATACTGTAATTACCCCCTGAAACCTAAACAAACTGAACTCTGACCCAACCTTCAGAGTTACATGAACAGCCTAATCACAAGTCAAACGGAGCATATTATCTTGGCTCAAGCCAGGCTTCTAAATACCTCTTAATGTAGACTATACTGAAATGCTTGTTGTGACCCAACCATGTTCCTCTCTTATCTCACCTCCCACCCCATGACATATTGCACTGCAGAGAAAAGAGAAGAGATGTAAGATAATGATGAGAGGAGGAAGGAACACTCCCGAAGCCTACTTGAAGCACAGTGGTCTGTCCACAAATCACTCTTCCTTTTCTAAGCCTCTGCATTTCTTCCTTTTGTGGCAACAGTGATAGCATAAGCAGATGTCAAGCTATAAGTGAGGAAAAACCCCTACTGAGATTAGGGGAAGGAGGAGAATAGAAGGGCCTTCCTGCTTTAGAAACAATAATAATAACAATAAAAAAAAGTCACACAAAATAACTCAAAACAAAAACATCACCAAAACAAAAAAAAAAACAAAAAAAAAAACAATGTGCAAACTTCTCTCATATAAATAGACTACAGTCAACGCATTGTAGAGCACCATGGGAGACAGGAGGAGATTAGGCTGGTGTGTATGTGTCTGTGGGTGCGTGTGTATGTAAGACATAATTTATGCTTGTTTGTAGTTTGTGTGTATGTGTGTGTGTGCATATATCAGTACAGGATTGGATCTTCTACCACATGTACGTCGATTTGCAGGAGCCGCTGAGCACAGAGACGTGAGACAAAAGGATCACTTGGAAAGAGGGCTGGGTTAGAGAAGGATGATGTCCAAGGTCTGGTTTAAGTTCAAAGTTCAGTGTCCCCTGCTGGGGGTCAGACCCAGTCCTGCAGCGAGCGCTTGCAGTGCACCAGCAGCCGAGGCGCCCCCTTGCTCTGCAGGGTATTGATGATGGCGTAGATCAGTCCCAGGATGCACAGCACCAGGACCAGCGGGATGGTTACCATCAGGATATTCATGGTCCGTTCCTCGCTGTCATCCACCTTCAGCACCACATCTACCTCGTTCGTGTCTTCCTCACGACCCTCACGATATTCTTCCTCTTTGTCGTTGTTCGTGCCTTTGCCCGCATCTTTGTCTGTTCCACCTCGATCTGTTCCATCCCGATCTTTGTCTTTGTCGCCATCACTACCTGCATCTGGGTTGAATGGTGGCCTGTTCACATCTGGGTATTTTCCTCTGGTGTCTGTGTCTGTGTCTGTGTCTGTGTCTCTGTCCGGGTCCAGGTCCACACTGCAGCCCATAAAATCTCTCAGAATGGACTTAGGGTAACCAGGTTCGCTCTTCATGCGGTGGTTGTCAAACTTCCAGTACTTGGATCCTTTGTAGAAGAAGGTGTATGCTGGAGAAGGAAAGAAGAGCAGAAGACATCAGCCAACATAACAATATGGAGATATACAATTTATGGGAATGGTTTGACATTTTTGGAAATTTGCTTCTTTGCCTCCCTTGCCAAAGGTTAGATGAAAAAATTGACAACATTCTCACTATCTGTCTGGACAATATGAAGCTAGGACCAGCAGCTAGTTAGCTTAGCTTAGCACAAAGACAGAAAACAGGGAAAACAGCTAGCCTGGCTCTGGAAGGCACTGTTCCTGGCCGCATCACCTCATGTCAATAAATAAATAAAGACACTGATTGTATTTCTTTTAATTCATATAGAAACTACATTAGAATATCTTGAAACTACTAATTAACAAATTGTGCTAGGCTAAGTGAAATACAGGTACGAGGATGACATTAACACTGTGGAGAGAGAAAGTATTTATTTGTCAAAATGTTTAATTTAATCACTTTAAGATTTGGCTCAAATTTGTTTTAATGTGTTGTTTAAATGGAAAAATTCTAATGTCTGTCACTCCTGTCACGCCTCTCTATTTGTACTCAAACCAAGTACAGCAAAGCCAAATATACGTCACATGTAGCTCGAATTCATTTTCCAACAGACACACAAGCATGCCATCCCCTACATGACATGACCACACCCTGATTCATTGTTTCAGAGAAAGAATCAGGGTGTGACCCTCTCTTACCCTTTTTCACACACACACACACACACACACACACACACACACACACACACACACACACACACACATACACACAGAGTAAGCGAAACGACTTCTTGTGTCAGCTCACCCCCATCATCACTAAGGAAAGCCCCCTTGGGAGTGGAAGGCACAGATGATCCCCAGACGCTGATTGGTTTCGGGTAGCCTCTGTCAGCCGAGCGTGACTGCTCGCTGAAGCGCCAGTACCTGCAGACAACAGCAGCGGAGAAGATGCTTGTAACTGTTTATCAATTGTCTAAGACATGTATTCATGTATTTGAGGATTTGTGAGTCATTTTAAATTTATTTCAGGGACTGAGAGGGTTTAAAATCAAGCTCCACCTGTAAAAGGCTGTTTAATTAGATTAGTGTGTAAATTAGTGTTCGATGAAAGGCTGACAGGCTGTAGGCTGCATTACCAGTCTCCTTGAAAGAGGTAAGTGTAGCCGGATGGCTCCCACCAGATGGCTGTGTCTATTCGATCGTAGGGAATATCTCGACCATAATCCACCAGCTCCAGTGGATATCCCTGTTCCAGATTAGCCTCCCTGAAAAGCCAGAATCTGTTTCCTTGAGAGGCAAGAAGAGGAGAGGAGAGAAGAGGAGAGAGGAGGAGAGGGGGGGAGAAGAAAGAAGGGGAGAGGAGAATAGCTTAATGATCCTTTCTGGTGCATACCTCGATACACTCCTTATGCACCCACTCATAAACCTTATGGATTCTGGAAAATGTTAATAACACACAATCATACTGCATTCATGTACATTTGGTTACACGCATGTCTGCATACGTTGGTACAGACTCTATTCCTGCAGACATTTAATTTGCTGGCACAGACTACTGTATACTGAATAAGTGAAATTGAATGAGAACAATAAGAACAATCAGAGAAACCAAAGCAGCATTTGCACACACTTGTAAATGACATGAAGGCAATAATGATCTGTTGGCAAGCGACCAAAAAAAAGCACAATGTTGACTAAGGAGTTTGAGTTTTCTTGTAATTATCCACTGGAAGCAGCTTGTCTAACATCAGGCTAAAGCAGATCTCTTGCTGAAAAGAAAGTTTTATTGTTTTTACTGTGTCAGACGGGGGACTCCGTTCCTCCGGGCACCATTACATCTCTCCTCTTGGCTCCAATCCACTTTTCCCTCTCTCTTTCACCCACACCCACCCATCCATCCCTCCCACCCAACTCTGGCCCCTTGCTCCTCATTTAAAATGAAAGCTCTACACTCAGCATCTGGAGAGAACAAGTGGTTGACGCAATGCTTCCCAGGGTTCCTGTCTTGTACAGCCCTGATGCGAAATCCCATGACTTATTCCATGACTTTCCATCACCACGCCAGAGCGCTTCAGTGACCTAAAGATTTGACTCCTTCCTGCAGTGTAACTGGTGTTCTAAAGAGATAAATGATGTGGATCCTATTATTGTTGGGCTTGTTTGGGATAAGAACAGCTGTGAAACCTTTGGGTTCACGTCTCTGAGGTTCCTATGCTTTCCAAAAATTACAACATTCAAAATCCAAATATTGCTGGTTTTATCTTCTTTCTATTTTTTTTTCTCAGTACATGGTATGCCGACTTTGAACTTACTTTCTTGGTAGTTGTAAGTTGAATACAGGAGTCTAACCTTCCAAGAATGTAAGAGCACAGTTCGCTCACTTACAGCTGGTGTAACAGTTTCCTTGTTGACATCACCAGCTCAGTTAGACAACACAACAACCATGCAGGACGGTTACGTACTGTATATTTACAACAAAGTGATATCTGTTACATGCTACACTGCCTCTGTTTTCATTTATATGCAGTGCCTATAAAAAGTATTCACCCCTTTGGATGTTTTCCCTTTTTATTGCTTTTCTAAATGGAATCATATATATATAATATACATATAATTTGGCTTTTTTGACAAAAATGTACAATTAATTATAATGTAAAATAAGTGACTGCATAAATATTCACCCCCTTCAAGTCAGTATTTAAAACATGAACCTTTGGATCACAGCACTGAGTCTGTCTGGATAGGTCTCAATCAGGCTTGCATATCTGGAGACAGCAATTTTATTTCATTCTTCTGTCAGGTTGTACAGAGATCAGGCAGCATTTTTCAAATCCTGCCACAAATTCTCTATTGGATTGAGGCCTGGGCTTTGACTCAGCCACTCCATAACATTCACCTTGTTCTCTTTAAACCACTTCTGTGTAAATCCGTTCCCAACTCGTGGTTCTCTTGGAAACCAAATCGTTGTCCTCAAGGATTTTCCTGTATTTTGCTGCAGCATTTTATCCTCTACCTTTACAAGCCTTCCAAAGCCTGCTGCTGAGAAGTATCCCCACAGCATGATGCTGCCACCACCATGCTTCATGGTGGGGATGCTGTGTTTGCGGTGATGTGCAGATGTCTGCAAAACACGTTTAGTATGATTGCCTAAAAGCTCCATTTTGGTCTCATCAGACCATCAGACCAATGAACCTTCTCATCTTCTAATCAGACCAATGAACCTTCTTCCAGCTCCATTTTGGTCTTGTCAAACCAATGAACCTTCTTCCAGTTGACCTTGGAGTCTCCCACATGCCTTTGGGCAAACTCTAAGCAAGATTTAATATGAGTTTATTTTATCAGTGGATTTGACATTAAAGAGATGTTTTTCGTAAATTTTTGTCAAAAAAAAAAAATAATTATATTGACTATGATTCCATTTATAAAGGCAATAACATCCAAGGGGGAAAATACTTTCTATAAGCACTGTAATTATTCATTTTTATTGCAGCTTACTGGGATATTTCTGGTTTCACTGGAAATGGACGTAGAACAGATGGTCATCTGGGAAGAAAAAGATGCCCACTATCTCAAGCTAGATTGTCTTGTTAGCTGGACTGCAGACAAAAAACCCAAAACAAATAAACCAACAACAAACATCCATCCATTTTCTATACGCTTTATCCGTCAGGCTCGAGTAGCTAATTAACCTAATGTGTATGTTTTTTTAAGGACTGTGGGAGGAAGCCAGAGCACCCAGATAAAAACCCACACAGGGGGAACCAGTGTATCGCCTCCAACAAAAAAAAATAAAAAAAAAATAAAAAAAAAATCAGGTAGGCAATAATTAACAATTCTATCACACTTTTAACATTACTCACCTAGAAAATCCCTAAATTAAATCCAGGAATAAGAGTTCAGTCAGTCAATAACTATGTTGTCAATGTATAATATGTTCAGCTCAGCACAGCAAGGAGTGTGGAATGACAAAGACTGTAACCCTAGTGTGAAGCTGTTTTTGCTTTTGTGCTTCTACCTTGGGCACATGAGCAACAAAGTTAAAAGGTGTTCAGAAATGACGTCAATTTGATGTAATGGCGTAACATAAAATCTGTGATATAAAATCAGGAGCCTGCACAGGGTTTTTTTATTTTGAAATTTGACCTGACGCTCTATGCCATTCCTGTGCTTGACTTTTTGCCAGACAAGATCTGATCTGTGCAGCTTGAGGGAGTTTCTGTCAAAAATAGACTGGGTATGTATTTTAAGTGTAACAGAGTGAAGAGCCACTTCTGAGATGCTTCCAAACTGTACTGTGGTGTGAAATCACAAGCATTGTCCAGAGTCCAGAGAGAAGGATTCACTGCATTCCACAGCAATGTGACCCCCAGAGGAGTCAAGTTGTGACAGTTGTGGGTTTCGGTGCCCACTGCCAGTTCCATTGATTGGATGTGACATGAATGCTTGGATGCTCCACCTCAGAATCAAACAAGTCAACTCTCAAAGCATCCAACGTGAGAACACAAGTACAAGGAAAGGACTACTGTCTTCCATGCTGACAAGAAGTCAAGATGTGTGTGATCTGATTGGTCTCTCAGCCATTCAGACACTCAGGTCTGCCAGTGCTCCCGTCCTTTCCTTCTTTTCTTCTTTTTCTTCTCCCCCACTTCCTCTTCCCATGTCTTCTTTTTTCTTTGCTGACCTGCAGCAGAGTAACCCACTGAAGGGCTTGCTGATGACATCATCCTCATCATAAACAGCTGCCCCAGTCAAGCTGCATCAAAGACTGACTTCTTTCTGTTTCATTCAACAATTTTATCCATAAAAGACAAGCTGCTCTCAGTGACTCACAGTAAAAATAATGACCTGTGCTAAAAGAGATTTATACTCTTCATGTAGAACACATTAAGGACCACTGCTTTCGAAAGGAGGTGGAGGTACGTACAGTATATCCTCAACATTATTTGCAGAAGATGAAGAAAGATCAAGGATATGTTTTATTGGCAAAATATGAGAGCATTAAGACATAGAGCAGTTTCACTGTATTTATGCTGTAAAGAAGAAACCAGATGCTGGGTGGTTTTATATACAGGAGAGTATACTTATGTTCCATATGCTTGTGATAACAACTCTGCAGTACTTGAGAACTGCAATATCTTATCTACAAAGATAAAAACAAAAGATTTTTTTAATTTAAAGAGCTGCTCTGCTTATGATAAAACCTGGATCTTGCATTACACCACAAAATGCTACTGCTACTGGAATGTCTGTCATGCTCTAACACACAGCTAATAATACCAGAAGCTTATTTAGAACAGGGTCAGCCTTGATTTTAATGCAAAAATTGCCAAAAAATAAAGGTATGTTCAGTCCCTAAAGGAGATGAAGTGGAGTTAATGTTGTTCACTCAAGAGAAACTCAAGAGAAAAGCAGTATGGATGAAGAAGTGGATGTGTAAGAACATGTAAATTTAGTTTTTGTCTCCTAACTAACTGGCCTGAGAGAGGACCTAATCATATTCTGTGGTTTGTTGAGAAGCAGGCATTCATCAGTGTGTGCCGGTGAACTCGAATGTTTGTCGCTTACCTTTAAAGAAGACGAACCTGCCGTCGTGTCTCTCATAGGCAGCATCTATGTCTCCAGGCAGACCCCTCCAGAAGTGACTGATGGGCATGGGGTAGTTATCCAGAACCCTGTTCCTTCGAACCCGCCAAAACCAACGGCCCTGCGGAGACAAAATTAAGACGTGTTTGAGTAAACATCTTTTCTTATCCTCAGCTAAACAGAGCTTGAAAAAAAATCTTGTTTCTATTTTCCTCTGTCTTTGCAAATTCCTGGCTGAGACTCAAAGATTACACATAAATCCAAAGTAAACCTATGTCCAAATAAGTTCAAAATACATGTCTTCACATGTCATTCTAAATATATCGTTCAAAGCATTCTCATGTACAAGTGCAGGAGGGATAGGAGGGATGCACAGATAACTGCTGTAAGAAAGGTGTTTACATTCCATTAATCAATTGATTTCAACTATTTGTCCCTCAGAGGATCTAAATGGTGTATCGCTTCGTCAGTATGTCAAACAAATCGAGCTCTGCAGGGTAACTAGACCAGAAAGTAAAATAAACTAACAATAGCAAAACACCAGCAGTGTTTAATAATAGTAATAGTTAATTTCTGCTCTGGTGGCTTTATCATGTCCCCTTAATGCACTCTTCCTGTGATTATCGCAGCATAAAACAACTTTTATTAAGAGCTGTTTGATTTAATTGCTAAGTCAGCAGCACAAAACAAGGGAAATCACTATTTAAATCCAAGCAAACAGATACATGGCCTGTGAGCGTCCATATCTACTGTATATATGCTGTGCACACAAGCTAGCAGACAGATTTACACCAGGAGCCATCAGACTCATTCATAAGTGGTGAGTCAGTAGCCCTGCCTGTCCTGGATAATGTAACGGTAAAATGCTCAGTGCTGCTTCTTCTTTCTGGCAAGCGTGCCTGGTTTTGTCCTTCACACAGGACACGCTGGCAGACAGGACGGTGCGGCACTGTATGGAATGGAACGGATCAGAGATGGGTCAGCTGAGAGAAGCAGAACAGAGCTGAACTGAACAGACTGCATGGGCTTCGATTTGTGTGGTCTGACAGCAGATTAAGTCTGAATTGACCATATTAGTCTGCAGCAGTACAGACCAGATCTGTGTGGGATTTCAATATTGAAAAGAGCTCAGTGGGCTCTCGTGGCTGTCTTTATGCCCAGCCCTCAGTTATGAAATAATACTACCAGTGAATAAAAGAACGAAGAAATTTCCCCGCACAGTGACAGCCCCTTTCTTCTTTTAATGGACGAGACTCTGCAGGAAAGACAGAGTGGTGCTGATGTGTTACAGATTGCTCCCACTTATAAGGTATATTAAGTAAGCAGTTTTGCCTATGCAGAGAGGAGTCTTTCATTAACAAGTATCATTTCTGAACAGCGAAGGTGTCACTTCCAAATTGACAAGACGTCAGTTAGAATATGAAGAGCACAATCAGAAATCAATCCAAAACCATGTCCCAAATATATCATTTAAAGCACACAAATCGGTAACAGCCAGTGCTAGCTGATAACAGTGCACATGTCGCTTGCCAGTCTTTTCTGACACACACTCATCCATGAGCGTGTGTCAGAAAAGTATTTCCAGCCTATTATCCAGTATCTCCTCTGTGCATGCTGTTTAAAAAGCCTGAGATCAGGTCATGTTGGGTTACTGTACCTGTGTGGAGCTACAGCGATTAGTCGTTTAAACAATCAGTCGACTCAAAGAAAGGTAGTTGCCAACTCTTGACATTAGATTAATTTCTGTTGTTTTTTAAAGAAAAAATAACAAACATTTGGTGGTTTTAGCTTCTTAAATGTAAGGAATTGCTGCTTTTCTTTACCATGTATATTAACAAAGGAAGAATCTTAGGGATTTGCACTGTCATTTTAAGATGTCATTTAAAGACGTCACTTTGGACTCTGGAAAACGGTGATGAGCAGTTTTCACATTTTTTAAATCATTTTTAGACCATATGATAAATCGTGCAAATAATGCAGTGAACTGATCATTTCCATCCATAGTGTGGCTATAAATTAAGAAACGCTTAAGCATTGTGAACTTTCAATTATATGTTGGGCTCAGCTGCAAGGGGAAAATAATAAGTCCATAAATAAATGATAATTACATGTATAAACATATATATAAGTAATTTTGCTATTTCACACTTTGTAGATGGCTGTTTTAATTTTTCACAAAGTACAAGACAACAGAATTATAATCATAAAACTGAACCTGTCACTTAAAATATATTAACTGCTTTAGGTCATTCCTATTTGTTTAAGAAACACTGGTGGGAAAAGACAAAGTTAATTTTGGACACTGATTAATGCTATCCAGACTAGTGGATGAAACTCAAGAACACAGATATAACAGTTTGACCATGTGCAGCTCATGTCCAGGCGGCTGTACACCAAGTCCTATAACTAGTGGTCAGTGTCAGAGACACTTAGACTCAAAGATAAGAGATATTCCTAGACTTATCTTTGTGCGTTTGGAGGGACATGTCTCTGTCTACTCTACCACTATATTAAGGAAACAGAAAAGCACATCCAGTAATGTGTCAGCACTTGTCATAATCAGCTTTGCAGACACATATGTGTCAGTTATTTTTCAGCTTTATTTTTCAGTTTTATATTTCACCCTTGACGTAGACATATCAGAAGGTTTACTGTGTTCCAGTTAAAGATGTGGTTGATAGTTCGATACTGTTGGATATCTTCAGCTGTCTGAATCCCTACTGCAGTGCTTCACTGTTAAATGTCAACATTTTGGATATCACAACAATATTTCTGGACATGAAGCCAAGGTTCCTTTACGGTAAAGCCTGGGTGGCCTCTGCCCAGCTCTGCTCATATCTGCAAACCTCTTCAGGGCTACAACACTGCCAACACTGGATACCTCCTCTGACCTCTTCCACTGAAACACATCATTACTTATCATTGCAGAGCTGCACTACATACAGGCTAACAGGCAGAAATGAAGTCCTATTTTCTGCAGAAATTTCCAATTAATCCAACTTTGAGAAGTACCACATAAAACTCCTGCATCATAAACACTGAGAAGGAACCATTACCTCCACAATGGACAAAAACATTTAGCAGATGTACAATAAAAAATGAACACAGGTCTAAGTTGCATAATATCCAAAAACCTTAAATATTAACGAAATAATAAAACATGACTGACAGTAACTGTGGCCGACAGCAGAATGAGCAGCACGGGCAGACAATTTCCTACAACATATGCCTAAAATTCCAGCTAATTGCTCGCTGCTGCTTCAACCCTAATGAATGTTTTGTGTGGGTCCAGAGGCTCTTTAAGGCAAACACCTGACCACCCCACCCTTTTGACAGTGTTCCGTCTCGTAAAAAACACTGGCCCTGTTGGTTTACAATCCACAAGGACCTGATTGAAAACAGACCACTCGTTGGCCGTGCACACGCCATTTGTCTCAAACTGATTCTACAGAAAGGAATAACTAATTTACTGACACAGTTAACTTGTCAGGACAGCACCTCTGCCTGAACCCGACTGAATTTCCGAGCAAGAACATATAATAAACCATTGTGAAGGTTAACATATCTCTCTGATGTTTTATGCTCATAACTTAAATCAAGCTAACAGTGGCTGAAGTTAAAAATGGCCCTCTTTCCGTTTACCTTGAAAACAAACATCTCTCCTCGAAGCATAGCAACCGTGTCAAAGTTCCCTTCACAGATATTGGGTCCATAATGATCAGGTCTTTCGGTGGTCTTGGGGCGGTCAGGATGCCGAGGAGGTGTTTTTGGTGGCCTTGGCTCTGGGCGACGGGGAATCACGGTGGGCAGGGCCTGAGTTGGGCCGCTGTCTGGCTGACCTTCAGGGAGAAACAAACATGGTGGTTTAAACCTATTTTATCACATTATGAATGACGACAGGACAGGAAGTCTACGGGACTGACTTTTGGCACTTCCACGTTAGCTTCTTTTTTTTAGCCATAGAGGCTGCCACTTGGATTTAACTCACTGTAAGATTTATACACACTAGAAACCAGCAATCTTCCAAAAACTAGCCTACCATAAATCTGCTGTATGCCGCGCCGGTCATCATCAGGCAACTGGAAGTTCTCAGTTTCCATCCATTGGTAAAAGGGAGCCATGATGGCCAGTGGGTTGTTGGAGTGCTCTAAACCCAGGGCGTGTCCCAGCTCGTGGACTGCCACTAGGAAGAGGTCATTACCTGAATGGATATGTAGAAGCAAAAATAAAAGTTATGAGAGGGGGGAAAATTAGATGATGTACACTTTATTTTTTCACATTACCTCTGTGAAAGGATTGTTCCAGTTTGTATGGGAGTAGAAAAAGATGTGAGAAACACCTAAAGAATGTGAGGTGAAAGCCACAGAGAGCAGAAAGTCCCAAAGAATCCATATAGTCAATGAATGACTGTTCATTGATCTTCAGACATCAATAAAAACCCTCACAGATCTGACAGATTAATCACACAGAGACTTGCTAATGACTGCTGATAAGAATCAGCACACATTTCTGACATGTCTAACCAATCAATCAATGCTGTTGTCCACTGCCACCACAACAATTACCCACTGACAAGGCCACGACAGGGCTGTGACACACTGACCGCTGCACCAACTTCCTTTCTACACAAAAGACTTCTTACAGCTTTTAAAGCCAAAGACAACCTGGTTTAGAATTAACCAACATATGCCTTTAAGTTCGCCTCTGAACTGCAGCCAGCAGACATTTGGGTACTTCCCCCTCTGTCAATACCTCTTTGTTTCTCAGCCATGATCTCTGCGAACTCTGAACTTGCTAGCCTGTGCTGACTGATCAGATTTTTGTCAGTGACATCATGCTCTTGGGGGATTGGGACTTGGTGATGTCACTGCTATGCATGCAAGGGGAGGGGAGATGCTCTGGATGCCTGTCCTAGTGCATCTCCTCATTTCCTCTTTGGAAACACACACATACTCACAAGGATACACACATCTCATCTCCCCCACCATCTATAATTTCAGAGTCACATGAATGTCCTCATGGAGTATTAAGCTGCCGCAAACACTCAGGGAGAGAAAACAGGGAAGGATATGATTAGTGTGTTCGAGATAGCTGAGCCTGAAAAGGGAGGGAGAGCCCTGAGAGCAGATAAAGAGGCCTTTGTGAGGTAACCGTGACAACCATTCAGTTTGACAGAGAAAAGAAAGAGTAAACTTCAAAAGTCTTGGCGAAGTTCGAAGCTTAACCAGTGTACCTATTGCTAATTCTGACTATCATGCACATACGCATTTTGTCATTCAGGCCTTTTGTCGACTCTCTGAAGCTTTCTTCACTTGTTTACCACGTCTCACACATCTTTCAGGAGCAGCCATAGTGAAGAGAAGGCACATCAAAGCAGCTCCCTGACAACCAGAATGCTCTCTGCAAGTTTGCTCTGCCTTTTGCCAGTGACTTGCTCACATTAGTCTCATCTGACCACAAAGGACCACAAAAGCTTCTGACCTTTTCCCAGTACTGGCCCACAGCATTTTGTCTGTAAAAGGTGTGTTTGAGTTTGCATGTCAACAAGTGATTTGGACAAAACATAAAACAGTTTTTGTCTGTGCCAGAAAGGCTGATTAATCACACTGTGCATCACAAGGTTTACACCAAAGATGTGTAGCCCAGTAGAGCTGTGGAGGTCACAGAAAGGGAAAGAAAACATTGTAACTGCAAAGAATGGATGAAATGGCTTTGTGCTGTCAAATAAATTTTTAATTTGCAACTATTGATTCCTTAGCTAAAATCTGGTTTTGTTTGATCCCAGGAGGTCAGAGGTCACAGCTGATTCTGTTTCAGGACTTTCTCAGTGAGGCAGATACTAATGGAGGCTTCGACATGGCATTTAAAGTCTCACTTCTCACTTTGGATAATTCTGCAACCTCATTAAGGTAAAATCACAGTGGTGTCCAGAGGGGTGGCCCTGGGGTGGCAATGACCACCCTTGAAATCTGACTTACCTCCACAAGTATGATTTTTTTTTTTATCTGGCCAGTAACAGGCAGAACCTTAGATCAAGGTTTTTGGTTTTAAGAACTTATAGAATATATAGAATAAAATATGGCAGCTGTTATATTACGATTGTTAGGAATCACTCAGTTGTGTTGAGAATGGTAGGGCCATTTGCCTTTTAAATATTGTTAAGTCATTTTAGATAAAGGTGTAAGCTAATGTAATGTAAAAATAAAATAAGTAATAATGAACAAAAACGTAAATACAGGACTGTGAAAGACTGTAAGAAGTTGTAGTATTGGTAATGAAAGTATATGAGAAATGATAAATTAATGCTATTCAGACACGTGTGTGAGTATGTGTGCACATGCAACCACCTGTGAAAAACACCTCCTGGGTAAAATCTCATCACTTTTGTTTCCACCAGCATATCAGTGGTGGCAGTTCTGTGTGCCTATTCTTCATCACTACTGAAAAGATAGAGAATATTTCAATATGCTATTAGGGTGCCAACTAACAGTTTGATTAAAGTGGTTATTTTTCCAATTCTTAAATTGGTCATTTGGTCTATAAAATAGAAAACATGCCAATTACAGTTTGGCATGTTTTTTTTTTGGCGGGGTGCTATTTTCAAATATATTCTTTTATTCAGCTAAAACTTCAAATTCTTAAGATATTTACATTGCAGTGGTATAAATCATTGAAAAGGAGCAAATCTTTATTTTGAGAAGGGCTATAGAATGTTTGGCATTTTTCCTGATGATAACTGACTTAAATAACCAAATTAAGCAAACTTGTGGTTATGTCACCTTGAACAATAAATGAAAGAAAAAAGATTTTCTGCATGAGTTTTAGTGCCTAAAAAACTGATCATATTCAAGTCTGACAAATGGTAGTGGCTACGTTACGCACCAGTGCAACATGAAGGCAGAGTTAAATGAAGACTACATCTGTGAAGAGTTCACTTCTAATTGGACAGATTGTAATTTGTTTGTACTGTGCTTTTAAGCTGTGTAAGTAGCATGGTGCAACAAAGGGACCAGTCTACAGATCTCCCTGAGTGGAACACACTCCCACTTACTGTGGCATTCCACCATCCCTGTGATCTGCCCTGCAACACATCCCACACACGGCTGATCACACAGATACAGACACAGACACACGGTGGTACATGCACACACACAAAGTTCAGCTGTCTGTGTCTGCTGTGTGCATGTAGATAACAGGGCAGGGAAGCCCATTGTTGCTAAAATCCCTCTCTAGTCAGCAGAGTTAATGGGTTCACAGCAAGGAGATGAACTCTGAAGACTTCTTAAACATTCTTGAAAATAAAGATATTTTCTTAATCCTCACTCCTGCATATGATTAGTTTAGTGCTAGACATTTGTGTTGTAAATGGGTTTAGGGTTCATTTTAAGGACAGTGTAGGTTAGCTTTAGCAAACTGAAGTCCTAAAAGTGCTTTTAAATACAATTATCTTGCATGTGTGTGTGAGCCCAGTGCAGCTTGTACAGACCACGGTGAATGGATCACAGGCTTCATGGATTAGTGTATGTCAGTACTAGAGCTGCAACGATTACTCAATTAATCAATTAGTTGATCAAAAGAAATTTAATGGCCCATTTTGATAACTGATTCATATTTTCAGATGTTTATCAAGTAAAATTGTCAAACATTTGATCCTTCCAGCTTCATGTGTAAGGATGTAAGGATAGTAAATGGACTGTTGGTTGGATAAAAGTAGCAATTCAAAGACTTTGGGCTCTGAGAAATTGTGATGAGTATTTTCACATTTCTTTGACATTTTATAGAATATTATTGAAAATGAGTAGCAGGTTAATCATTGATGAACACAATTGTTAGTTGCTGCCCTATTCAACACAACTTCTCACTAACATAACTGGAGGTATCTCAAGGAAATTCAATTGAATGCAACTGGACTAGTCCCAGCCTAGTCAAGCGAGCATGAACTGATGAAGCCTCTTGGATGAGAGGTGAAACATCTTCAAAGACAAATAACTAAGTCCAGTTGCATTCGATTGAATTTCCTTGAGACAGGCATAACTGGAGGTACATTTGAGAACTACAAGGAGGTGCAGTTGAGGTGAATGGAGTAGTGGAACCGGACAATTGAGATATGCTGTAGCTAGCTAAGACATGCCAACTCCAGTTAGGTGTGGAGGAAAGTAATGGGAACTGCTGTTTGCAATCCGTTGTGCAGATCCATTAGAAAAAGATCTGCCTATGGTGCTACAAACTGCTAATCAGCTGATCACAGACAACCAATCAACAACCTAATAAAAGCTTCAGCTGAAAGCTTCAATACATGGCAAGCTGCAGTCTGCTGCACACAAGTTAACTCAAAACATACTGCAGCCCAACTCAACAGCCATCCACTTGAAGCCACATACCACTGTTTCTTTGTGTGAAGTGTGAAAAACCTCTATCAGAGAGGTTTCTCGACTAGAAAGCTTTCTTTTGCAGTTCTTAATTATGCAGTTGTTATCCATTTGTTATTAATTCTTCCTCATTACTGTATTC
Source organism: Scatophagus argus (assembly GCF_020382885.2). Lineage (NCBI taxonomy): Eukaryota > Metazoa > Chordata > Actinopteri > Scatophagidae > Scatophagus > Scatophagus argus. Next base: position 4,579,651 of record NC_058493.1, read on the forward strand.
TACAAATACAAATATCTCTATAAATACAAATGTCTTGGATGTGTTTTTATCATCTCTAGCATCTGGGTGTCAATAGGGAATATTAGCACTGTTCCAAAAATCCATAACACAATAGGCATTAGAAATTATACCAACAGTAAACATTTACCTTGTACATTCTGGTTTCCTATGGTCCATGGTTCATCAGAGTCAAAGTGTGTGTCTCCACCCATTCCAGGTCCAGGGAAGTAGGCATGTGCTAGGAAGCCTCCCTCCCCATCAAACGGAGAGCTGTCTCCATGAAAACCCGAAGCAAAGAAGATCATGATGTCAGGTTCCTTACGGCGTCCATATTTGATCTCCTGGTAGGGGATTTCATCAAAGGTCAATGGGGTCACCGCCTCCCAGACCTTAAAAGCCCGCCGAATGGCTTCGTATGAGTTATACTCTCCAATCTTGGGAGTGTAGTTCTGGATACTACGGGAAGCCACAGAGGGAAAGAGAAATAAAAATCTTACAAAGATTTGTGTCTCATATGACTTAAAGATATCCTGCCATGTCTCAATCCCTTTGTTGATTCTTAAGCAACAAAAGAAATGAAGATCATACAAGCTGAGTTAAACCTACAGAGAAAAAAGATTGTTGGATGAAAAAAAATACTTCACTTGGTAACAGAGAAATGAATGTAGTGTGTCCAAATCAGTTTTAGAAAAAAATGTGTTGAGCAAGAAAATCGTTTTAATTCATTTGTGTGAGATGCTAGCAAAAGTAAAATACTGTGCATGTACTGTGCAGGTTAGATTTTCTTTATAAACAGAAGGTGCTTTCTGTTACCTGTAAGTGAGGTGGTTCTTGTTCCATTTGTGTCCAGTGAGTGCATAGCGTTTCCGCCGCACATTGGTTTTGATCTGGCCTCCAAACTTGTCAGGCACACCACAGCGGGGTCTCTTCATGGCACTGAAGGAGTTGAAAGAAGTCAGCAGCAGCAAGCGAGAGACATATGTGTGTGTGTTGAAAGGAAAGAGCACCCAGGAGGAGAGATGAAGGGGAGAGTGATGTTAAAAACCCCTACCTTTTCTTCTTGATGTCTTTGTACTTTTCTGTTGTTTAATGTAAAGTGTACCTGCAAGCTCCTGAGCTACTGAGCAACTCTCAAGTAACTGAGGAGAAGCTGCTAACTAACTAAGCTACACAGCACTGATGTTTACATCCTGCGCTGTCATGAGCGGAAGCCTCTCGTCCAGGAGCAGGTTAGGGTTAGGGTTAGTGTGTGTAAGTCTAAACTGACAAAATCATCCAAAACACCCTGCTGACCTGACGGTTTGAGCGTCCATCTGTCCTGTGACCTCCAGGCCGTAGAACCGCTGCATGTCGCTGACGGCGCTGGACAGGATCTGAGCTGATCGCATGGTTGACATCTGTTTGCTGGCCTGGGGTAGGTAACCGTACATCCTCAGCCATGACTGGAGACACACAGGAAGAAAAACATAAAGGAAACTGTTAAAAGTAAGTAAGTGTCATGTATTGCATTAAGCATTTAATCCTCACCATCTTACCTGACGCAGACATCATCAAATCAAAAACAAGAAACTTTTACATAATCAAGAGGTGAATTGTGACAAGGAAAAGAAAGTAGAAATTCTGGAAACACCATTTAAGTTATGGTATGCATAATGAGCTGTCACTTCAGCTTCTGTAACACCATGACATGACAAATGCATTGGTACCCAGGCTTTGTGCAAAAATGACTCATATTTGTTATTCTATCTTGAACATGTAGAACAAGTAAAAATTATATCACAACCGAGCACGTTTTTTGGTATATTCTACCTTGCACTGGATTGTATTTAATACTTTGTTTGTAAAATCAAGAAGGCATGGAGGATATGAGAGAAGACTGTGAGGAGTTCTGTTTTGGACTGTATCCTAGGAGAATGGAGCTGGGATGGCTGGGGGTGGGGTTAATGACAGACTTGAGGGAGAAAACGTGATACTTGACCCAATCACAGATGACGCTAAGTCTGTACCACCTGTTATGCAGAAACCTAATATCACACGCACACACGCTCTCATACTCAGGCGGTTGCATATTGCGTAGTCGGAGATACTAGATACGGTTCCCCATGGTGGTGCAGGGAATGCAAAAAGGGTGTGCGTCTGATTGTGCACGTGTGCTCACACAAGTCGCTGCGTGGGCGTCTGTGTGTGCAGGTCACAAGTTTAGACCCATAAAGTACTATGTGATAAGCTGCATTTACTTACCAACTCCTTTAAAGCCACAAAAACAATCTCAACTCTTTCACTCATTGTTCTCTCACACAAGCACACACACACACACACACACACACACACACACAGTGCACATAAATATGAAGTACTTCACATCATAAGGTCTGGTCACATGTATTGCCCATCAGATTCGTTAGAGGAGGTGCTAACCACCCCCTCAAAAAAGGGTTTATTTGCTGTATGTGTGTCCTACACAAAAAAGTCCCTACAGTCCAATGAAAACTAATTAAAATGTTCTCCCCCTTTCCTGCACTGTCCACATAATAATAATAAAAAGTAATAAAAAAAAGACCTGTGTTCCGCTTTGAAATCACCACTGACAAGAGGAACTGATACTATCAACGCATACCTACTGACATTAAAAATAGTACCCCAGCTGGTAGCCTCAGTGTACCTTCCCCCTCAGTAAAGAAACTGCTGGAAACTAATTTATAAGGAAATACAGCCTATGGGTACTTGTAGAGGCGGAGTGAAATATGAAATGTTCAGGTCTCTAAACCAGAGAAAATCATTTGCTGGGGTGGGGGTTGGGTGGATGGGATAGGAGTGCACTCAGATTCAAATGACATCAGAGCCAGACATGATCTACAAAGTGTGTCTTGGGGGGGGGGGGGGGGGGGGGGGGGGTGAACTGAAGCAGCTGTCGATCATGGAGTCAAAGGTGTTATAAAATAGAGCAGTCAACAAATGACTTTTTTTTTTTCAAAAACTGTGAATCACCACAACCACAAGAGATCCTTGAGCAAACATTCATAAATGTGCATAAAAATGTCCAGGCTGATGGGTCCAGTAGTATGTGGGATTAGCTGTGAACACACACACACACACACACACACACACACACACACACACACACCAAATGCATGAACCTCTACAGTTGTACGCCTGGCATATTAAATGTTAAAAGTAAAAGTGGACTATCTGTAGAACTTAAGTGGTTGTTTGTGAAAGATGCGATCAGTTTATTGGCCTTCAGCTCAGTCTCTGATCCCATTATCCCATCATCCCATATACATCTATCTATATCTTTATATCTTTATGTGTATCTAGATATAGATATATAAACCTGAATGAATTCAGTGCACAACATTTCCACACCCTCAGGCTTTGGAGAACTTGGCCTGAGGAGCTAAAACCTTCAAAAGCTGTTTCATCTTTTCATCGTTGCATCTCAAAACACACCTGCGGTCTGTTGTTTTTGCCCTTTTCATTCATTCCAGTGGGTTTCACCTGCTGCCTGTTGTTTATTTATGATCTACTTAATGCCATCACCACTTCTGAACTAATGGTGGGAGGACTGAGGCCATGCTATCTGCTATGTGAATTTAACATCATCTATAAAGCTATTTTGGCTCTTCACATAAACTATCCCAGCACCTTCATAATAATGAATGGTATCAGTTGTGTGTGTTTCTTTTAACTGCTGCTGGTCTTTAACTGCTACCAAACCAGTTTTGCTGTATAACTACGATGACAATAAAGTGTTATCTTATCTCACTCTTCACTATCCTGACAATCCTCAAGCAGTATGTCGACTGTGCAACAAGGGTGTACAAAATCCACACCCTTTCTCCTTCCCTGAGCACCTTCCCAATTACATCAGAACAAAACCTTCAACTGTTCACCAGGCAACCAGAGTCAAACCTCCTTTTCTTTTTTGTATCTGTATATACGGTATATTTAATTTAATTCTGATACACGTTCTTATTGTGATGTAGTAACGTAATATAATTCCTTCACAAGGATGAATAAAGAATATGTTAAAGACGTTAACTGCCACTTCTTTACACATTTTATATTTTCTTTTGTTGGTGTGGAGCTGTGAAAACCATTACTCCCTCTCTGTGTGTCATCTTTATGTTGTTGGCAGTGGATACACTCACTGAATCGGCCCTGTGAGTGTGTGGGAGCAGGAAGGGATGTAGAGAGGGCTGAACTGGACATGACCCTGACCCACCTCTGCCTTGAGATAAGAAAGCTTCAAACACACTGACACACAATTGCATGCACACACACTCTCAAACACAAACATGAACTTCCTGAAACACTATCTAAATACAGTCTCTCTCTCACACACACACACGCACACACACACACACACACACACAGTTGAGGTAAGGCAAACAGGTGACAGGGTTCACAGAAGACTCTCCACATCTCAAATAACTTCAGCATACACATTTTCACTGTTAAATAGTAACTAAGAGGGCACCAAAAACATCCACATCAGTGGATCACAGATGATCACTAAGCCCCTCCTCCCCCTTGATTACTCTTGCTACACCTGTGATGAACACATCCAAACCTCTTGTGGATTGTTTTCCCCCTAGCCGTGATTTGTCACATTTGGTTGAGGACCGGAACAACTGCACCGAGACCCTTGAGAGGAGGTGGTCTCAATCTGATCCCATATGAACTCGGGATCAGTTTGGTCGTGGAGGGAGCATTAGCATTAGCTCTCTTGTTCTGTTCTGTTCATTAATGACAGACATGAACGAAGGACATCTTCCTACACAAGGTCTACAAACTCATCAATTGATTTGGTCCAGAGCAAACAAACTACAGGTGTGAAAATGTCCTGTAATGCAGAGTATGGCTCTTCTTACAGGCCAATGCACATCGCTTTGGCATGCAAAGAAGCTTGACAGGCCTAGTGTGTCACGTGTCTGGTTGGACCAACGACTAACTGTGTCAAATAATGAGTTGGGTTATTCCAGTACAGTACTGGAAATGAGCATGTGAGTCCATGGATTGATTCCACACCGTGTAATTTATTTATCAAAAACAGGACCCTTACATCCAACTTCACAGATTTTTGACTGCACGGAAATAGCAAATATTCCGTTCAGGTATAGGAATCTGGAAGTAACAAATGTCAAACAAGGCTTCATCACAACAGGTGCATTCAACAGTCCAACAAAAACATTTTAAAGGTTTTCAGTTCCAGTTAATTAGATTTCACAAGATGGGCTGAACAAAATAAACAAATTTTCTTAAGGTCAAACAGGCATATCCACAAAAGAGCTTATCAGTAACGAACAGTATTGACTGTTGTGTCATGTCAGCTAACAGTGTTCGTATTTTATGCTGCCTGAAGATAAAAACAGGCACTTGTTGTAATGTACCCCCTATCAGTCATCCAATCACAACAGAGGGGGCGAAACGGTGGAGCACAACTGCAATTCCTCTCAGTAGTCCAATAAAAGTGATTTGGGAAAAAACAAAAAAACATCCATTGTGCTGTGTAATCTCCAACATTCATCTCTCCTTTTTCCAGCCATTTCCTCCCTGCTCCCCTCTGATCCGCATCTCCACATGGTTGTCACTGCTGCAGAGTTCGTACTTGAGGGAAAAAGGAAATGCCTTCAAGTCTGTTGATGTTTGTGTCTTTGTGTATATCCAGGCATCTGATTTTGTCTCTATGCACTCTTTCTGTCCCTTTCTAACAAGAATTTATAATGAGCCACAGTGAGGTACAAGGGCAGAGCCGCAGCACTGCTGGGAAGATGTATGGCGGCACATGGACCCCTGCCACCCCTCACTCCCATCGTCTAAAACAGGGAAGTATTTCAGTCTGGCCACTCACCTTCCCTCATCAGCTGAGCTGAATACAAAACAAGTCTTAGTCAACAGAAGGGAAAAGGGAGTGCTTTTGTGCGTTTGTGTGTGTGTGTGTGTGTGCGCGCGCATGTACGCAAAGCCTCGTCTATTAAATGGTCTTTCAAAGAGTCCTTGAGCTTACCTGCCAAAACCAGACCCAGCAATATACAAGAAGTTGTAAAACCTGCCAGAAGAATGTGCGCGCGTGTGTGTGTGTGTGTATGTGTGTGTCCACCACAATGTCAGCCAAGATACTAACAGAGCTTTTATTCCGAGGCTTGGTCTGCTGCCATCTCTTACTCCCCAAAGTCCTGCCAAGAGGATGGATAAGTAAATGGAATAGTGAGAAAGAAAGAGACACAGAAAGACAGGAGGGAGAGAGTTTAAAATGTTCAATTTGAAGCTGTTCACGTGAAGTTAGAATGGCAAAAAGACGCGCCTCTTGCAAGACCAGATGCACGCAACGACAACAAATCACACACAATTTCGCAGAACGCAGGAAGTACCCAAAACAGCCATTACTGTAGCGAGGTGACTCTTTGTGATGACAGCCAATCACAGGGCAGCTGGGGAGAACGCGAAAAGACGGCATGCTGCAGATTAAACGGATACAAGGAGGATACGGACTGAGGAAGTGGTGTAGTTATTTGCTGCAATAAGTCACTAATTACCCCTCTCCTCGCATTGCTCCGCCTTAGCTACAAGTTGTTGTTGCAAACCTTTCTTCATTCTCTGTATACAGCCTGTCTTATCACGTTCATGTTTCCTCCTGCGCTCTCTCATCCTCTTTCTCTCACAGCTCTCTCTTCAGACAAGAGGGCCCATTGTATTTCCTAAGATGCCTTACAGTCCCAGGCCCAGCATGCCTGTGCGCGCGTGTGTGTGTGTGTGTGTCCCATTTAGAAAACAGCTGTCACATTCAACAATCACATGCCGCACAGCTGAGACTGACCGCTACCGTCCCCGTCGATTTTCCCTCTGCATCTTTGCCTCCATCTTTCATGAATAACTCCACAACAGATTTCTCCCACAACGTTGCTCTGACGTCTCCCTTTTTCAATCAAACCTCCTCCGATTTTTCTCTCACACTCCTAATTCCTCTCTTTTCCTTCATTCTTCTACCCTCCCACTTCATCCTTTTAGTCCAGACAGAGTAGGAGTTGAGGTCTCAGACCAACTGCGGAACAGATTGATTGAACTACATCTGAGGAGTGAGGATCAGGTTGAACTTGTGAAAATGTACTTCGGCATGTGAATAAGCACTAGAGGTGTTTAACGTAGTTTCCTCATAACCCACCACCCTCTGGGTTTGTTTTACAGACACAGGCCAATGAGCAAGGTATCAGTTTTACATGCTGTGACTCATGTGTATGTTGATTATATCGAGCCGTCCTTACCTGTCCTTTATTCTAGAAAACGGACCGTAAAGCAGCAGTGCTTTAACTCGTCCTCACCACTGAAATTGCAGCCTATTTTCTGTTCACGCCAATAACTTTTTAGAATCCCTGTTATGGCTGTTGTTTCTGACAACAAATGCTCTTCTCATACACAACACACACACACACAGCATTTATTGGCCACAAAAACCTAGCAAGGCCATTTGGGGACTTCATGAAAGCGGGTTCTCGCCTACCATAAAGATCATGGGCGATTATGTATATAACAAATGAACGGCATGATTTCATCAAGTCCCCAAGTAACACTTGAATCTAACAGACAGAAGACTTCCTGTTACTCGTTATTGGTGGAAGAACGACTCTTCATATCACAGGTTTTGGTCACAGCTGCTCAAGATTTGCAAGACAAGCACCCTGACCGTATGGACCTTTAGCATATACCAGACAAATGATATGAAAATCGGATGAAAACACTTGACTCCAAAGTAAAGGCAGTTCTCATACTCTCACACTGTTTCATAATTGAGCTTGTAATGCAAACAGCAGCGTTCTCACTAGTAAAATACTAACACACTTGAAAATTACAGGTTTTCAAGAGAACAGTCAGAGATTTCCACTTGCATCCAGCATCACAAATGTTAAAGAAACAACATGAGTGACCACACACAAATATACACACACACACACAGATGTAGCAACAAGTGGTTAGGAATTTCGTATCCTTCCACACAAAGTGTAATGTGTGGAAGGATACGACTCATTTGCACTCACCTCTCTCTCTCTCTGTCACAAACACACACACACACACCACAGCTATGTTAATACCTCACTAGAATATGTTGTAACCAAAGAGACTGACAAGCAGACCCCCTGGTCACTGAGTTGAGTAATGTAAGCTCATCTCTAATGGCCAGGCGGTCTGACTGTGTGTCTGTGTGTCTGTCTGTCTTGTCAACAACACATGTTCCACCACTAACCACCTTATCATCCTCTGATTTGCTTTTGTGTACATTTGGCCATTCATCAGAGAAGGAAACAGAGACTGCCAAGTGTTTTTGAGAAAGTTGTCTTGTCATGGGGGAGACCTGAAGAACAAAATGTCTTAACTTACTGGAAGATATGTGAAACCTTTGTAATGCAAATGACTGTAGCATAGAAGTGTTCAATTTAGCACAAACTCGTGTTAAGATTTTATATTTGCATAGCTCCCACTCAAGGTAGTTTGCTAATCACAATAAAGACTAAGAATAAAGACATGGGAAATAAGGCTGTGTGAAGGATATTGTAATAACAACGTAAATATTCTAATCATTATCAGTGTAACATAAACCAGACGTGCACTAGTCCTGCGTCAATGCAGATTGGTTCTGAAGCATGATATCCACTAATTAAAATCAGGCACACAAAAATAACCACTCATGAGAACTATTACACTACTCATAAATAATTGCCATAGTGTATTGCTTTCAAGAGGAATAACTTTTGAAAAGCAGTATTACGTGATCATCTTAATTTATTTTTACCTGAGCAAAGACTAATTGTACTCTTCCTTATTGTGGACGCAAAACGATTGCAATGCTAAAATTGTTCTAAAGTCGTCTTTCACCTCTTTTGCTCCTGGTGTCATCATTGTTAGTAGTAAACGAGCTGTGTTTTTACCTCTGCGTTGAAGGTGCTGTCGTCCTCCGCTCCACGCGCCCCAAGCGCACACACGGATAGCGCGAGGAAGGTCCGTCTCCAGAGCAACCAGAAGCAGCTGTTCCGCGAGGAGGAGGAGGAGGCCATGGTCTGAGCGCGAGGGATATCACTCGGCGTTTGTCTTGGATCAGTCTCGACGGTGCAATAAACTACGGCGTCTCCGGCGAGCTTTTAGCCGCTCTGTTGCTGGTTTATGCGGTTTACGCTTTAATGATAAAGTGAAGTGAATTGTTTCCTTGCGAGAATGCTACAATAGCCTTCAAGAGTGCACTTGCATACTAGAAAAAAAGCTCAGTTGCAGATTTACAGTGAGAGCTGAATGACAAACTGACCCTTCATGAATGTCGTTAAGTTATCCTCACTCATATGAATGTTAGAAGCCCACGCCGTTTTCTCCTGTAAGTTTTTTTATTTCCTTTTTACACCGTTGACACACTGTCTCACCTTTCTTTGTGTACTGAGCTCTGTTATCTCTAGTGGGAGTAGCCCAAGAGAGCGCAAGTCTTATTTAATTGTCATCAAAGTCGCTGGCTGATTAGTAACCTTGAAAGTGCACTTTACGAAAGAGCCACAACGTCTCCAACAATACCTGTTATCAGCAACGTGGGCTCGCCGCAGAAATGCTTTAGTAAATCATTTACTGTTAACATGTTCGGAATCCGTAGGCTGGCGACATCCTCTCGTGATAATGCCCACTGAAGTGCAGTTAATTTCACCCTGAGAAAGTTGCTAACTATAAAACTACACACCAATGAAAAGCCCAAAGTTCATCGCACTTGACCGACTCCTTCAGTAGCAGCATCAAGTAAGGTTATTGTCTTTACTGTAAGCGAACCCGGCCGTTTTAGATCGCGACCGTTCTTGTAGAAAGACGGTTTCTTTGCCCTCTATATCCACTTTTCCCTTTTCTCAGAAAAAAAGAATCTTCTCGATAGCCGGTACTTAGCTAACTGCAATCAGTCATGTCCCGAGTCATGTCCCGAGCTAACCAGAGCAGCACGGACAGTGATCCACTCTCCGCGGTGTTTCGGTACTAACGTGGAGATGCCACAACAATCTAGACAACACGTGAACGTGGTGTCCCTGCCGTGCCTTTCAAAATAAAATGTAACTAGTCTGACTTGTTCTGACGGTACTAATTGTAACGTAAATGAAACAAGAAGATATAAGTAGGGATCTTTCCTAGACTAAGTACAGAAAGTTTCATCACAACCCTATGCAATGTTTACTTCTGAAATACTGTCTCATCAACAACAAATAGCTATTAGCAGTTAAAATCTTTGAAATGGATATGAGAGCTCATGGAACCAATACATCAGCTGAGATGATAAATGTGATATTATTTAATATTATATTAAAAGAAAGGGATAATTTAACTGCAAACTATATGTCTTTAATAAAAGTAACAATGGTTAAGAGTTGTGTTTTTGTTCTTTGGGGTTTTTTGTTATTAAAAAAAGAAGTTTCTTCTGATTGCTTTCTGACTTTTATTTTGAAGATCACTCTTTCCGGTATTGTCTTCTTTGTATTTGGCTGACTTGAGATGAAGGCTGCAATACTTTTATCAACCGGACGGATGGAGATGGAAGTGGGGAGGGAGCAAAAAGAGCCCAAGCCGGACTCCAGTAAACATGACCCTTCCCACCCCCCCGTTTTACAGCTCCACCAGAACAAGGTTATAGACATCACACACAAACATAATCTGAATACAGCGGGGAAATAGGCGAGGTCTACAGATAAGATATGAGATTTGAAAGCGTCATTATGTGTGATAAACTATAAAGTCACTACTCATTACCCACTATGAGGATGTTGCTTTTCCTTCAGGCATACGTAGCCTGCGCACATACGTGCACATGTGAACAAATATACAACAGCACACACAATGGTTATACTTCATGTTTGCAGCGGCAGTCCTATGTCTGATCAAGTTTTTGCCACGTTTGTAAGCGACTACACCATTAACTACGTGTTAATATCTAATTTCGCTTTGAAATTAGAAGGAGACCTGTTTATTCAGAAAAGGAAGAAATCAATCTTTGGTAGTCAGCAAGTGCCCAGGTGAGGGGGAAGCACCTGTCATCACTGCAGATGGGTTAATAGGACCAGAGAGGGTGATCCTGATTCCTCAGGCAGTGTCAGTCATTTGGTGTGATGGAGACTGTTGAGAGACATTTAGGTCCCTATCAATGGAGCCAATCTAAGGCAAAAGGAAGGGGTGACTTTTCAGAATGCGTATGTCAATGGTTACCGGTTCAAGTCCTAAATATACTTGTAACAGCTACTAAGTAATCAACATCTTTGTCTTTATGCCATATTTTGGCATTTCCTATGAACTGAAGAGTCCCAGAAAAGTATTAAAGAAGGTGAGAGAGACGATGATGGTATGATAAAGGTCTAATATATACTCTCCCAAAACATGACGGGTCCATGTGGTCTGAAGCCAATGATCAGGAGATGCATTTTGGAGAGAATTTTTGTTAGTTTACATTATGTACTTCCCGTTGCTCAGAATTGCGGGGCAGTATGTCCAAACCACTCACTGAATTTTGTGACCTGAGGTCATTACAGGGGAAGGAGGATCATAGTCAGCTGAACAAAGCAAGGCTTGAACATTTCAAGCAATTCAACATGGGTTGGAGGAAAGAGCAGTAGCTTCAGCACGCTACATTTATGTACCTACAAATAGAGGGTGTGTTTTATCACACAGACCTTTCAGAGTTAGTCATAATGATCATCACCTGCTGCGTGTGAGTCATTCTACTTCACAGTCTCTTTTCACTCAGGTGAGCCGTCCATGTTGGTTTGTCACAGGTATGATCAAACCCCAGAGGCTAACATCAGTCAGCCCCTGCCTGCATACCAGTGATCTCAACTGTGTTGGTATCAACCAGCCAAACAAAGGGAAAATCCTTCATTCACTGACCACCATCCTCTTAGATATATGTATATGTATTATTGTTTCGAAGTAGCTTCGTTTTATTATTTTCAGCAACTTTACCGCATGGATTAGGCTACACCTCTTAACATATGTTATAGATATGAATAAGAAATGCTGCAATAAGCTTCAAGAAGAAGTTTTATTCTCCTAAACAACTGTGAAGTAATACCATTAATTTGAAACAAAACAAGCTAATACTCAATACAAATACATTTACAAGTATAGATATACAGCAATGCTAGTCAAGCCTGTTCAGGAGGAGGCCCCAAGGAAGACCCAGGCCACGCTTGAGGCACTATGTCACTCAGCTGGCATGCGAACACCTTGTGGTCCACCCGGAAGAGCTGCAGGAAGTGTCTGGAGAGAGGGAAGTCTGGGCATCCATGCCCAAGCTGCTGCCCCTGCGTCCCGGTTCCAGATGAAGCGGAAAAAGATGGATGGATGGATGGCTGGATAGCCTTCTCACCTGACACTTTGAGAAAAATTATGTGTTCACTGTTAATTGGTTCAGTGTATTTTCATTTTTCTGTTTTTTAATATAAGTATATGTAGCAGATTGTAGTAATTTGTGTTGTTAGATTTTGATGTTTTGACACACAGCTGACATACTGTTTTGTTTTTAAGCATGTGCATGAGTGAGAAAACAGCTGTTGACATTTGAAATATATGGCTAGTGAATGTACTGTCAAAGAAATGAAAATTACTATTATGTTGACTGCATAAAAAGTTTTAAAAAATGAACACAGTATTGAGAAATGCTTATTTATTCTATGTGTGCTTGATGTGGCCACCTGGAAGAAAGGCCATCTGCATGCCCAGCCAGTAAACCTGCTGATGGATAAAACATGACGTGTAACACACACACACACACACACACACACACACACACACAACATAGAAGGCATGCACAGTGTCACAAACTGCAGGTGGGTCCATAAACACATGTAAGTCTGCACTAGAATTAAACAGGTGTCTTGACATCAGGTTCTTATGATGACTTGACCAGCTCCAGACACCTTTACCATGACTTCCTCTTCAAGTCAGTAGCCCTGACAGTGATTAAAAAAAAAACAAAACACCATATCAGCAAATAATCACAAGAATAAATTGTATAGAAATAAACGAAAATGAAACAAGTTCAACAATTGTGGCCAGAATTAACTAGTATCTGTTAGCTACTGCATTGGCACCAAAGTAAATTAGAATCAACTATCTACCTGCTGCAGTATATTCAAACAAACACAGAAACTAGCATATTTATTTAGCTTAACCAACCTTACCTACCAGACTGGTCAACTAGCGTGGTGGGTTTGTGAAATGAACTTAACAGACTTGTTCTATGGTTGCTCAAACAATATGAGCAAGCTAACAATGCTAAAACACAGACTCCTCACTTAGATGCTGAGCAGTAACTCAAAAGCTGTCCTAACCACCCAGGTAAAATGAGACAACTTGAGCCTGAGAAATCACTTTACAGCAGCAGATAATGATGATTCAGAATAACGCTGGCATTGCTAACTGGTTAAAGTTGGTAGCGCTTGAGCTTGTTAGGTTGAGAGAGAAAAGAAGCTACATCTTTGGCTGAAAATGGAGAGGGCATTGACACCATCGTCATGAAAAGTGACATTATGAAATAAAATGTGTCATTTTGAAAAATGATTTTATAAAATAACATTTGCCATCAAATGAGTTTTGGGGAAATATTCTATAATGAAATAAAAACACAAAAATGAGCACTGCAAAATAAATTGATAAAAATAAACATGATGTTCTGTAAAAAGAGAGAGACTATTCTCTATTCTCCGTAGCATGTAAAAATACAATGAGCCAGTGCACATGGTCATTAATTGTGTTTGCTTTGTTTACAGCATCAAATGTCATAATAGGGAAATAAATATTATGAGAGTAAGAACTGAATGACTTGCAATACAGACCCAGATTTTCATATGGAAATTTGTTAGCCAAGCTACCAGGAAAGACACAATTCAAATGTGTGCAGGACAGTAATACATTTGTGCAATTATTGGTTCCTCCTTGGTTTCAAGTTTAATAGGGAATAACTTGGGTAAAAACTACAAGCAAATAAAATATACAAGTTGAAGGATTATTCGCTTCCACTCAACTCTGAACTCAGAGTTTCATTGGACTTTTTTGATGCGTTGTTCCCCTCTGCTGGTGGGAGCAGTGAAATGCATCCTTAAGCCAAGTGGCTACAGTGGCAAGAGACACAGAGGATGTTTTTAGCTTCCTGTCTGTTGCTGCTTCCTCTGCCTTGTTATTTTTGTTCAACTTCTTATGAAGCTGTTTGATTTCAGCACTTCACATTTCCTCACTTGTTTTTTTTTTTTTCATGCTGTCACTCCTGCGGAACTCGCACCGTATTCTTGAAATAACTGTTACAGGAACTCAGCGAGTTAAAAAGGTAGGTTATATTTTGACTCTCTTAAGCTCACAGCTACCTAATTCAGCTATCTATATTGATAATTATCTATTATCTACATTAGATACTAAGTCTGAGGGATATTCTTTTTCTTTGCTCTTTTCATTTTATATAGGGATAAAGCACAATACATATATTGTATCAGAGGCCACCACTAATGCACAGGTTAAAGATGAAAAGAATCAGGGATAACTCTACACCTTGTAAAAAAAAACCAAAAATCAACAACAATGATAATAATAAAAAACAGGCAAACCAAAGATAGACAAACCAAAACCAAACATCATATAAAAAAAGGAAATGTGTGGTAGGGTGACTGTTTTGTAATTCCACCTGTGTCTATGTTTAGGGCTTAAATACTTTATTTCAATATAAAGGTCAGATTTACGTAATGTCTTTTTAAATTTAGGACACATGTCTCTTGATAAAGAACAGACATTTTATTCCAAGTAAATTCTTTTCACTTAACAGGATGAAGTGGTGGTTCCTCTGTTGGCTCGTCCTATCTGTGGACTCTTGTAAGACCAAAAATGAAATGGAGAACCAAGATGAAAAACAAAAATCAAAGCATCAATATCCACGTCAGCAGAAAACACCAGCTTCAGGTTAGTGTCACAAAAACTGTGAGCTTTAATATAATTTTTTGCAACTATATTGTATATCTTGAATATCCATAAATCATTCATTTATTCTACAGTGACCAAATGTATGGAAGATGTGAGCAGTATTTTGAAAAATGGGAACCGCCGCAAAGCCATTGAGTAAACGCTTTAATTCTATATGCAGTTTGACTACCATTGTGATTTTTACATTTGTGTGAGCATCTGTGTTTGTGTGTGTTTAAAAGTAATATTAAAAAAGACTTTAGACTTTAAAGTTAAGGCATTCTGTGGGCTAGAATTAATGACAGGCTTTAAAGGAAACAACAGTAAATCCGAATAATTTATTTTCATAACTTTCTTTTTCCACAAGAGCCATGCAGAGCCTAGAACAATTTTTAGAGGAAGCAGAGGTGACAGAGGCTGAATCCTTGTTTGTCAACAATATAGTGGCCTTCCTGCATAAACCCGAAGGGCCCTTCGAAGGCCTTGACATTTATGCAAATGATATTGAGGTGAGAATGTTTAGTCTAAACTGGATACTAATCAATATCAGTGATGTGTTTAACTAACTGGCTAGTTATAAATTACTAGCAACTATGTTAGCAATGTAAACCACTTTGGTCCAGACTGAAATAAATTGACATTCATACATCCCAGACTGTTGGCCTTTAGTGAAATGTTTTTGACAACAACTAAATGTATTGCTATGAAATTTGGTACAGTTGTTCATAACAAGCAGACCATGTATCCTAATGACTTCGGTCATCCTCTGACATGTTCTCTAGGGCCATCAATAGGTCAAAGTTATGTGATATATGTCCATCCATATCTACCTTTTCAAAGAAAGGACATGATAAAATGCTTTGTGGCTAAATGCAAATGCAGTTCGGAGAATTGTTCTGTTGCTCATATTTATACGGAATGTTCCTCTTTCTGTTTTTGGCTCTGTGCCTCTGATACAGGCAATGTCACACCACACTGCTCCCACTGACAGCAAAGTGAATGTTCGACTGCCGAGAGAGCTGGATGCTGAATCGGGCAACACGATTGTGTTCTGCATGCTTACCTTGCCTGAACCAAATGTGGTCAGAGACTACACTTCTTTTTTAAAATTCTGTAGAAGAAAATCTGAAGAGTTATTGTTCAAAAGACTGATTCATTTTCATTTAAATGGTATTACAAGGGAGAGGAAAAATATTTTTTAATATTTTTTTTTTATTATTTTGGGGTGAACTGTTCCTTTAAATTAAAGGGCCGTGTGTTGCATGTTTAAGCACCAAGTAAACTCTATTGTTTTGTTTGTTTTTTTGCTTGTTTTTTTTTGTTTGTTTTTTTTTTTTTTTTTAGTTTATTCAGTTTTTCCAATTCGCTCTGACTTCTATGTGTCTTTGAAACCATTTTATTCATTTGCTTACCCACAGAGATAAGTTCTTGCCATTTGGCATTTACTTGAAAAGTTGCCTGTGTTAGATAACACAGTATCTTAAACCAAGCTTATACATTAGATGTTATCAGAAGGAGTAGTAACTTAAAATTGTTTTCAAAATTTCTATTCATTTTAGTACACTCTTAATATCGTCATAACAGACTGCCAGTAATTCACAGTGAGCTTGACTTTGTCTCCTGTCGGTTGAAAACGAGGGCAGTTTTGAAATGAGTGGTTTCCTGTTTTCTGTAATTCTGTTAATTTTGTTTTGGTCTTTTGACCTAAATAGCCGTAGTTCTCCACAACTTTAAATTTACATTCTTTGTCTTAAAGCAATTAAAGGAAAAATCCACCCGGTGGTGCTTTTAGGGATAATTTTGTTGCATGAGCTTCTCTCCACCGTCTACATGATTTTGTAAATGGAGGGGGGGTATCATACAAGAGTGAGGTTTGGGCTGGACTGAAAAGAGGAAATCTGCCTTCATACTAACCACAGCTGCTAATTGTAACCACAGGGGAACAAATGGTGTGAGACAAGGCATAGGTTAATTCTTTTCAACATTTGAAAGTCACCATTTAACATTCTATTTATTTATCATTATATAACACATAATGATTATATATGTATACACACACATACACACACGGACAGAACAGAACAGAAAGAAATACAGAATTATGTAGTCAACAAAAACATGTTAAATAACCTAGAATATATGGAGAGAGAGAGAGAGAGAGAGAGAGAGAGAGAGAGATGACATACACAAACAACACCTAGAGATGTGTCCTATTTAGTTAGTATCTCACTATCAAAATGTAAAGTTCACACGTTCAGGCAGAAATAAGTCCCCAAAAGAGGCGGAGATATCATTGCAGATACAATATAGTAAGCAACTGTAATTGTTTTTGTGAATTAGAAGTAGTTGCTCTTTTGCTCCTCAACATTATTGACTGTAATAACATGCAAAATCTAGGAAACTTGTAAGGCAGTGGGCACACAAATAACAGTCGCAACATTTGAATAAAATGTGAATGACTGATAATATCAAGCAGTGTAAGAGGATCAATGGGTGGCTTTTTCCTTTACTAAATGTACCTCAAGATAAGGTAAACAAATTTTACACAATAACTGTGTTGGATTAACTGTCAAACTAATCAGTTTCTGTTGTACTGTAGACCGCATCGGAAGTCTCAGAAAACTTATACGAGAACAGACTGGTTGGCCTGAGTGTACAGGGCAAGAGAATTTCAGGACTACAGGAGCGTGTCAACATCACAATCAATCTCAATAAAGGCATAAATGTAACTACAACTTCAGTCCACATAATATTCAACATAACCTCAAATTTGCAGAATTATACCTTATTAGACAAAATCACAAATACATTAAAACAATATGAACCTAATTTAAACCTGATATACTGCTGTGTCATAGGATACCCAAGAACCCAGGTGTGTGTTCCTTAATTTTTCAACACAAGGTGAGTAACTGTCACATCCATCCATCCATTTTCTATACCACTTATCCGTCAGGGTTGCAGGGGAGCTGGAGCCTATCCCAGCTGACTACGGGCGAGAGGCGGGGTTCACCCTGGACTGGTCGCCAGTCAGTCGCAGGGCCAACACACAAAGACAAACAACCACACACTCTCACACTCACACCTAGGGGCAATTTAGATGATGACCAGTTGGATTAATTGTGTTTTCACACGCAACCAACAAAGTGAGCTGATGCAATTCAAATGTGACCGAATCAGTGGTTTATCTGTAATAATGCATAATGGTTGTCTGTTGGCCTTACCAGAGTACAGTACAAGCGGCTGCCAGACCCTGTGGACACGCGGTCAGAGTCACATCACCTGCTCCTGTGACCACCTCACATACTTTGGTGTGCTCATGGTAGGCTGGGCCTTTTTCATCATAAGAAGCAGAGCTATAGAGAAACAATCACGACAAATCAATCACTTTTCTTGAGACTGCATTTTCAGTAAAACAACACCTGACTGCTTTTAGATATTCTGTGATGGTCCATAAAAGCTTGCCTAGAAAGAAATAGATATTTATATCATACAAATACAGTACAAATATTCAGTTCAATTCAAATATTCAGTGCAGAGAAACCCTTTACTCGTTAATACGGCTTTATTGTGAAACAGTTGTAGAAATGTGTTAACTCACTGACTTGCAAAGATCGTAAGATATTGTTACCTTTTCTCGAGTTGCACTTGGCCAAAGCCTTACTGATTATTTTGACGTTAAACTTAAGAAGAAAAGAAGAAAAAAAACTTAAGTTGTATGGCTGTTATGAGACGTACAGTTGTTGTTCTCAAAGTTATTGTGCAGCTCCTGAGTCAAGTGAGACACCTAGTTTTGAAATTTGGTATACTGGTCTAAATATTTAACTGTTTTGAAAATTTTTACATCAGCTCAATCCTACAGTGAACCAGCATACACAAAACCAAAACCTTGAAACTGAAGTGACAAAATGGAATTCAGCCATCATTCTTTTCATCATTTACATCAGCTTTTCCTCCTGTGACATGACAAAATGTCTTCTGTGAAAAGTGCCTTTTGAATTAATATAAACTGCAAACTAAAAGTGTGAATAGATGAATTTACCACACTTCATAAAATACATCCAGCCAGTGTAGATATTACAAACAGTAGCTATCAGCCTCTTTACTTTGACTTCATAACATACTTTAGCATAAAGCCTATGACTGCTATGACTTCTCAAACATTTCCCCCATGGCATTGTTATGAAGTTCGATACTGTGCATCGCTGTGTGAAATCTTGCATCATTGTCTACTGTAGTTTCATTCTTGTTGCTGCCACTAAATGGTATAAAATGTAATAATAATAAAAAAAAATCAATAATCTACAGTGACTTGAAGTAAAATATGGCAATACCACAATGGAAATATGCATGTAAAGTTATCAGTAGTAGCATTCTCAGTTAAATGTTTAGGTATATTGAAGTATACCTATCAAAGATAGAAGTAGTTATCATGCACAAGACTATGCAGGCTTTATTTATTATTAGATTATTGTTATTAATGTATTAAAATACTGATTAATTTACATACAGGTATATAAGATATATACGCTGGTGAGAGGAGAGCTAATTTAAACCACACTGTACACGTTTGGCTTTAATTTGTAACAGTGCATCATCATTTTGAAAGTTTGTCATACTTGTATGTTTTGTAAGTCCTAATCTGCTTCACCTGTAACTCTGTGTATCAACTAAATGTAATGCAAAAAAAAAAAAAAAAGACAGGATTTATCCCTCTTCATCCACAGGTTACTGTCCCCCTCTCATCTATAGACCGGGAGACTCTTTCATACATCACGCTGACTGGGTGCAGTCTTTCTCTTTTTGCCCTAGTCCTGACTGTTCTGCTGTTCATCATGAATAAGTAATTTAGTCTTCCATGGTGGAGGACTTTCCTCTTAGCTTTAATTGTCCTTCTCTCCTAAACTTATCCTCCCCTCTCACATATTTTCAGGTGCTGCAGCATTTTTCTGTTCTTGCTCCTCCTGTTCGTGAGCTGCAGCTCTCTTATCCCTCTCTTGTTTGACTTGTACTTGCTGTGCTTTCGTAACGTCTTTGTCCATTTGTTGCCTGTTTTGTTTCTTTCCTTTGCATTACCTTGAAATTCAATGTGCACTCCTTTCATTCTTACCACATGCTCTCTGTCCTGCCTATAGTGAATGAACATCCCTCCTTCCTTCCTTATTGTCTTTCTCTCATCCATCCTTCCTTCCTTCCTCCTCCTCAAACGGCTTCATTTTATTGTTAGCATGATATGATCATGAAATCAACACATAATAACACTTACCACAGATTAATTCTCCCCTGTCTGACAGAAAAGTCAGGGCAGATGTCTCTATGAAGGTCCACATCAACCTCGCCGTTGCCCTGATCCTCCTCAATGTGCACTTCCTCTCAAGTCACGCAGTAGCAGCACTGTCCTCCACAGGACTTTGCATTTACGTGGCCCTTTCCCTTCACTATTCCCTGCTGGCCACTTTCAGCTGGATGGCCCTTGAGGGGTTCCACCTCTATCTTCTGTTAGTCAGAGTCTTCAACATTTATGTCAGGAGATACTTGCTCAAACTCAGCGTTGTGGGATGGGGTGAGTAGAGTTACCAAAGCCAACCAAACCAAGTTGCTTCAGACAACAGCCTTTGGAGTGTTTGAATCCTGACGTGAACTGATCAGTCCCTTGCTTCATCTTTGTGTTTCAGGTTTTCCTGCAGTCATTGTGTCCCTAGTTGCAATCATAGACAGAAACACATATGGACCTGTCCCTCTGGACTCATCTAACCCCAACAGCACTGTAATGTAAGGGAGAAGCAGGAGCAAATTTGCAAGCATGTACAATTTAGACTGTGTATCTGTGTATCTGAATGCTTTTTTTTCTTTCTTGTGGTGAACAAACCCCATTCACAGTTGGGATATATTGCTATTTTGCTAATGGACAGAAAACCGAGACTATTTAGTCACGTGAATTAACATTTTCATGACAGGATTCACACTTCACTTTGCAGCCTGAGATTAAATTCTTATGTTTGCTCCTTCTCTTTCTAGATGCTATATAGGCAACTACACAGTGAAGATCGTGGCCACAGTGGGAGTGTTCAGCTTGGTGTTCGTTTTTAACGTGATCATGCTAGGGGTGACAACCAGACGTGTTATGAGTCTCCGCCAGAGCAAAAAGGTAGGAGCGAATACTTTAAAATTTCACTATGTATTTGTGGCACATTTGTCAATATTCACAGCTTCTGCAGGGGCCAGTGGCCTAAGGGCTGAGTGCCACGGACATGGTAGACAAGTTGGAGCAGTAGTAGATTATATTGTTGATCTTTTTGTCAAAGTCATTGCTAATAAGGAAAACATAGATTATCGCTGATTTTATGTGTTGCTTTTACCATCTGATATTCAAAGGATTGATATCTAGTCCCTTAGTTTAATATGTACTCATTCAATTCATAGTGTTTTATATACATAAAGTCTGCTGAATTGAAACATGGTCTCTCACTGAAGGGATTCAAATGTTAATGCCAAAACTGATAAAATCTAATTCCACTCTAATTCAAGGCTATTGCAGTTCTCAAAAGAAGTTTTGGTGAAATTTCGGAGTCTGGTTTCTTACTGTCCTTGCCCATTGTAGGACTTGCTAATGTCCTATGTTATATGTTATGTCGCATGTTATACTGTGTTTTGCAGTTTGGGCAAAGGGACTATAACAGAGCAAAGCAAGACATCTGTACCCTACTGGGAGTCAACACTCTGCTTGGCATAATGTGGGGCCTAATCTTCTTCTCATTTGGCTACCTGACCACTGTGGGCCTCTATCCCTTCTGCATCCTCAACTCACTGCAAGGTCTGCACAACCTGCTTCATTTCTATCCTGTGGTTATATTAGCATAAATGTGAAAGGAATGGTTCTATGAGGCATATAAAATACATATGATGGGGTAATTTATGGGCATTGGTTGTATATTTCAGTCCCAGCTATTATCATTGTAGATGCAAAGTTCAACACTTGTAATGGTGATGAATTTATCAGGATATAGTTAAGATGGGGCACAATAAAGTGTAACTTCCATAATTACTGAAAGCTGAAAGGTCTTCACATGGCTACATGTTTATGTCCAGTCTAACTTGATTAAGTAACTGTAACCAGTAACTGTAACTGTAATCCTTTGTCAGTGTCTGACCAGGCCAACTTGGGAATCTCACACTATGAAAGTGGAATGAACACACCCATCTGTAAAGCGAATAGCTTCCCATATCACCATAAATAGTCAAAATCTATAGATTTAACAAAGACACAGACTAAGGAATTTATTCTACTCGCAAATAAGATTAATCAAATGTCAAATGTCAGAACAGAATATTAGACAATAAGAGACTTGCTTATCAAAAAATAATTGGTGCATAATATTAAAATACATACCTTTATGTGCAGTTGATATTGACATGTATATTGATAAATAGTGATGTGACACAGATTGTTTGTCAGTTTTGTTTGCATGGTTAGCATGGTTCTCTCTTCTTGTACTATTTTTAACATTTATTTTTTCTCTTTCTGTTTTACTATTCAGGTTTTTTCATCTTCCTGTGGTTTCTTATGTCTTCAATAAAAATTTCAAACTCAGCTCCAAAGACAAGTAGTGAAACGCGTAGCACCAACAGCTGAACTACAAGCCACAAAGGGATTTTTCTCTTTTGTGTGTGTGCATGTTGAGATGATTTACACAGGACTACTGTAAAGTTTGCCAATATTATTTCTGCCTAACAATGTAGTACAACTCATTGTTTTTGTGCTATTTTAAGTAAGTTTTGTCCTTAATCTGGTGTGCTTACAAAAACTTTGTGATGAGGGGTTTATCTATCCTCTTTACCGAGCAATTCCTCTTGCTCATCCATTCTGTGCACAGCTGCACAAACATGTTAGATCATGCAAAGGTGAGGTGGCTCCAAGTCTTGACCTGGCCTCTGAGTCGAGAGATCAGACAAGGCCAGGAAAAGACAGAGGAAAGAGACAGTGACTGCTTTACTTCAAAAACTGAAACGCCATTGAGAAAATGTTATTTATGTGTGTTAACCATCAGAAACACCAACCCGACGTGAAAGAACTTTCGACAATGAAGACTGACTGGTTTCTAAAAGACCTCTTCGGACAGTTTTTGAAGGATTTATTTTTTCAACTTTTAATTTATGCCTTTTTTATGCCATTTTTGTTTCTCATGCGAAATAAAACTAAATAGATCATTTAGATCTATTGAAAGACAGCAGAATTTTTCTTTTCTTTTTCTATGAGTCCAATTCCAAACATTTCAAGAAAAAACTCATACATTTACATTTAGTAAATCATGTGAGAGAAGTATTTAGGGATGGGTAATATGAGAAATTAAAGTCACAAATAAGTTTGCAAAATAGTGTCTTTTGAGAATCTAGAAGTCAGTCTATAAAGTCATCTACATTCATGGTTTTTGCATTAATTTGGCCAAGATCATTTAGTCTGTATGGGATAGTTAGAAAGAACATTTTGCACTAATCTTACAGTCTTTACCACTACAACAGGTGTTAGGAACCTGCAAAAAGTGACAAATGAACAGTGTAGAAACATGTACAAATACTAAATAAATAAACAGCAGTTTAATGTCAAATCATGATTTGTGTTAAGATCTTACAGCTATAAGAAAAAAAGAACTCTAAACTATAGATACCTAGTTTGTCAAAGTAAAACTTACATATGATTTAAATGTCCCCCAGAGAAAGATAGATATGTCAAAAAAAGAATCAGAAGTCAGAATAATCTCAAGAAATGAATTTTGACAGCATTTTGAATATTGCATGTAGTGGGAAATAGATCCTTCTTAAACATCAATTTTTAACATATGGAAAAATAATTTATTGCAAAAGAATTACAGACATCTCTACATTGTGTCAATGAAGTACACACGTCCTCAAAATTTTGTCTTGGCTTAGGGTTAGTAGTAGTTAATTATAGTGGGATGTCATCTGTTGGGAACCAGGTCCCAGCACCAGGACTGAGAAACACTGGATTAGAGATACATGATTTTACTGAAAAAATTGAATTTAGTAGGTTTTAAATCATTGTGGTCTGGGTTGTTCTGCTAATGGACCCTCATGTATCATGAGGGTGTCGCAGCTTACCAGTGAAGGTGGTGAGTGTACAAACATGTACAAATAACAGCAGTTTCGTGTCAAATCATAAAACTGCGTGATGCAGAGTGAACGTCTTATATCTGCTCATTGTGTTGGATCAGTTAAAGACATGACTTCACTCTGCTGATGAAACCTTCTGTATCTCTCATTTGTCTTCCTCCTCTTACTTTTTTCATGTTTCTACTCTTTCTCTTTCTTTGTAATTTTCAAAATGCCAACTCACTGTTGTGCAGTGACTCAGTTAGCAGTTAGCAGCTATAATTTCTTCTTGTCCTTGTCATTTTTCTGAAACATTCTCTGCAGTTCTGCTTTGTTCTTCCGTTGCACTTCAAGGTTTTGAGGAAGCACATCAGGATTGGCACATCCACATACATTGTTCTGCCTTCTGCTTTTGTGAGAAGTGTGTTTTCACTTCCCTACCTTTGTAGTGGCCGACACCTTGGTGCTGCCTTTGAGCTTTCAGGAGAACTTGGGACTGACCCTTCCTGAAAATCTCTGCTTGAAATCTCTGACAGGGCTGGAGACCAAGCAATGGATGGAAAAAATGTATGGATGCTTTAGTGTACCATCATGGCATCATTTAAATCTACTCACAGGAGCCCCTTTTAATAGAACGGAAAACATCTAGCACTGAGCACATATAATGCTAAGTCATTGTCAGGGAAAAATGTATTGCTAATTTTCTGAGTCAAAAAAGCAACTTTACTGGTCATGACTGAAGGCAGGAAGTCGCACCATCTGTATAACAGGAATTGGCACCTAGAGGTGCGATTTAAATGAAAATTTACTGCCATACTAGGTGCAGTGTGACACAGTGATCTTTGTTAATCAGATAATATAAAGGAATAAAGTCTTTGATTTTCACAATCAAGTCTTTAGACTTCTTAGCTGGCAGATATCTCAGGAATAGGATTCTGAGGTCTGTGGTGAGGAAGACGAGAGTAGTTGACCCAGAGAGGGAACCCACTACGAGAATGGAGAGAATGGTGTTGATCAGAGGTCGAAGTGCAGTGGAGAACAGGTGAAGGCTGTAAACCGAACCTGAGGCGTACATGGAAACAGTGAATTACCACAGAGCAAAAAACAGCAGAGATACAAAGAATGCTAAATACTGAGGTAGCGGGAAGCGGGCCAGGTAGCCATGTCCTGCTGCAGACACACAGACAGGGCCACAGGGAGAAGACAAAGGAGGACAGGTGAAAACAACAGGCAGGGGAAACAGAGGTGAACACTAGGAAAACAAGGGGAAACGTATCCTGACCTTAGTTTGGCTTACTGTAATAAAAACAGTAATGTGTGTGAAGTCAAAATGAATCCTGCGAAGACTGTTCAATAAAGAGGAAATCACAGAATGTAAATACATGCCATTTATGGCAAATTTGCCAAATATAAATAGTTTCAAAAACAGTGTTTGATTTCATAAAAATGTTTTAAATATATGTCTTACATGGTTTTATTGCATCGGTCAAATATGTGATATTTTGAAGACTCATATAAAAAACTATTCACTATGTAAAGATATTGTGGAGTCAAGGTGTCCTGAGTACAGAATGACATTGTATTCTGTGTGTGTTGAAATTGGAATTTCTCTGTTGTTTAAAAAAAATAGATATAAATGAAAAGACAACACGTCTCAAATTTCCAAGTCAAGGAGGATGAAACACCCTCATTTAATTTGTTTATGTGCACAGCTAGGGATTGGATCTAATTATTAAGCAACCAATCGCCTTCTTTGTCTCCTGATTCTAGATACAAGGACTCAATCACAAATCTAAAGTATAGTTCTGTCTGGACAAAGCAGTGTTTGGGTGTGAGCACCACTGGTTCACTAGTAAGATCATACACTAGATGGCAATAACGGCACTTAGATGACAAACAGTAGTAATGTAGAAAACATTATAAGCTGAAGTTCACTAGGTCCACTTGGTGTCACAGTGTTAAGTGTATATAAACCATAGCTTCAATTATTCAGATGAAATACGAAGAATTACATTTTCATTTCTCTATGGGTTCTCCTAACCTTGGAAAATAGTACTTAGTGCAGGTCTTGAGTTTCGCTCTAAGTTGTTTCAGTTGACTTGTTGATCATTATGACCTGACTTTTTTTGGGTTTTTTTTATTTTCCATTGCATCATTTGGAAAACAGTGGGTTTTGAAGACTTCCCCTTTTCTCTAAGCTCTTTTGTCTAATGTTGTCGATTTATATACAGTAAAATCCATGCGATTTCTGTCTATCAGGAAATTTGCCTTTTCTTTTTTCAGTCCACAGTGTGGCATTTTACTCTCTCATGAGTAAATCAAATATATCAGAGCAGCTTAAAAAAAATTAAATTAATATACCCTTTGATTCACTAATATGACTCACTTCCTGATCACAAGAGCTGTCTGCATGTACATGTGAAACTCCCTGCTGCCTTCACCAAGCAGAACCACTCTGTCTGTGAGACTGTGTGTATCTTACGGGAGTTGGTAGAATAAAGAAGCACAATGCGGATTCCTCTTTGTCTCGTCACTCTCATTTGGTTATCTAAGACCCAAGCCAAAGGTGAGTTGATTTCATGTGTTTATTGCGCTTATGTGGTTGTTTGCATATGAAGTGAATACCAGTTTCACAATTAATATACCAAAGGACTTTTGGCCCTCTGCTCTCTGGCTTTAGAGACCCTTTCACAGTCACTTGTGTAACACTAAAAACAACAGAGTGACAAAGACAATCATCTCATATTTCTCTGGTGTGAGAAGAGTCACTTATAGGCTTTATTCTAGTCAACTGTCACTCTTTTATCAGTGTGCCAGTCTTTATATTGCACTGTCTTAGATGCTTTCGTTTTCTTTATCCTACTAGATTACTGTGAACAGGTCATCTCTGAGTGTAAACAAAGTGGCGTCCCCTGGACCAGGTAAGTCATGCAGCGGACACTAAGCTGATGCTGTAGATTTTACAGTCCTCTTCTTGAATTGTTTAACATCTTTCTCCTACACTAGTGTGGTTGTTCCTTGGTGTCAAATGAATAGTTTTGACATTTCCTGTGAGATCCTAACACTACAAACAGTGACTGAGCAAAACATGTTGTTGGAGGAAATGTTCTCAGTTCCACTTTGTCAGTCTTTAAGGGACTAAATGTGTGTGAATGTCTGTTTTTCTGTTCATACCGGAGTGTTTGGAGTTGTTTCAAAGTAGCTTCACCAGCTGAAGGGAAGTGTTTCATCAGCAATAATCAGTAAAATCTCAAAGAAGCTTTACACAGTGGTGCAGTGGTAGGCTCATAAAATTGAACACAGCTGCATGATGTGGAGCACCACAAACAGCTGGTGCCCAATTGCACGTGCTGTGGCACCATTGCATTTATTAAGTTTACGTAATATGCAACAAGTTATGTTGCATTTGTTGTGAAACAGTCAAAAATCTGGTTAAGATTACAATTGTTTTATTAAGTCACATATCTGAAATAAACACATGGGAACTATTTCACCATTTAGAGGCACATGGGGGCCAACAAATTTTCTGGTGTGCAGCATGTATGGCACATACACCACATTTCCTCACCTGGAACGGAAATCTATCCCCCCCTTGAGTCCATCAATGCAGTAGTGCCATTATAACTATAGAACTATTAAACATGTAGTTATATGTAGTTTAAGTACATGTTTATATTGCTGAAATGATGAAATGTGTGAAATATGTTTTGGCAGTTGTTATGAGGACAGAATTGTAACCTGTCAACCAAGAAGCCGTTTTTCAACAAACTTTATTCGTATGATGGTGAACTCATCGCAAGAGGTGAGGTCATATTTTGGGTGACTGGCTCCTACTTCTTTTCTCATCTGGTTTTCTTAAGTTTTGTATGAAATTCATTAACAATGAGCAAAACCAGAGAAAAATAGTTACAAAATGGATCAATTAAAATAATCCTCAACAAGTTAATTTTCTATAAAATGTGTTTTGTTTGCCATATCGAATACATGTTTTCCTTGCTGCATGATCTAACATATCTTTTTCATGTGTTTGTGTACATGTTTCGTTTTTTGTTTTTTTTTTAGGCTGAAGTGAGGCTCGGTTTAAATCATAGTGTCCGCATCCCGTCGTCAGCTCTCCAAAGAAGCAGAGGAGGAGCTGGATCTGAGGAGGAGGTACTGCTGGTGGCCACTGTGATCAGCAGCTCTCTGTTCGAGGTCAGTAATTCTGGTGGTACAAAATTTGAGATATGATACTTTTATGGGTGAGAGTAGTTAATCCCTCCTGGACTACCCTTATAAATTCAGAGAGAAAAATCTCACTGGACATGTAGATAAAGGGAAGCAGTTGAATTTTTAGCCTTTGGGAATCTGTGCATAAGTGACTGCAATTCATGGGGATGTATAAGGACGAGGACCGCAATATTTTTGTACATTATAAATGGCTTCTAATATAAATCAGCTCCTGATGTATAATAATACAAGGAAGAGCTTTCTCTTCATGCTGATTTGCATTGATTTCCATATGCTCACAGTCACCGACTGTGTATTATGAAAATCAAGGACATGTTGCACATTTCAAGTGGTGGATGAAGTACTAAGGTTGTTTATTTCAATATAAGTAGAAATACTACAGAGGAATTCTCTGTTACAGGCAAAAGTCTTGCTTTCAAAATCACACACGCACAAAAGTATTAAAAATACACTCAAAGTACAAAAAGTAAAAGCATTCATCATACAGAATGGACAATTTCAGAATGTTATTTATGATATTTCTTGATCATAAAAATTTGTGCAGTGTTCATCGCTTTAACGTTTCAGCTGATCAAGCTCATTTTAACTGCTTCATTGATGGTTATCTTAATATATAATAATACATTTATTACTTGATTTTGATTTTGTGTTACTAATCTTTATCTGCCGAGTGGCTAATATAGTGACTACAAAATTCTCAAATGTAAATTTATGTGAACGTAAACAGTATACAGTATATTTGCCACAAAAAATTTCCCTCCAAAATGTATGGGGTTAGAAGAAACATAGTATTTAATGAAAATACTCAAGTACAGGTACCTCTCAACTGTACATAAGTACTGTACTTGAGTAAACGTACATACTTACTTTCCACCACTGCATGTTATGTTAATTAACCTCACCCCAACATTAAAGTCAGATGTTCCTGCTGACGCTTCTGTTGGTCATTGCAGCTGAGTCCTCATGTGGGAAGAGGAAGAGGAATAGCACACATGCCAGTCTGGCAAAACGCTGTCATGGGAGAGTCTGTCCTGGTAGTGAGGGCAGGGCACTATCCTGTCAGAGATCTCGCACAACCAATAAAGTTAACCTTCAAACCTAGCAAACAGGTAAAATGATCAACCAACCACTCGCATTATACTTGGAAAATGTAACAGCTGCATCTGCTCTAATTTTGAGTATGCTTTTGTTCAGGTGAAACATGGAACTTGCGTGTTTTGGCAGGAATCAAATCTGGATGATGGGACAGGTGGGTCACATCCAACACGCCAGCCTACAGTACTTTTACTCTAAAATAAAAAGAAGAACTCTGATTCATTAATTATGTGTATATGTATGTGAATTTTTAGGTCATTGGAGCTCGTATGGCTGTAATACAAGCTGCACTGACACTGAAGTTAGCTGTAGCTGCAACCACCTGAGCTTCTTTGCTGTGCTTGTGGTAAAATGACAACATCTATCTCTAAAAAGTTTTCTCTGTCTTGTATCACCCACATGCTAAGCAATGCTACGATAACAAATTTTCCACAATCTTACTTAAAACAGTGGGGTTTTGAGTCTGTTTGAAAGTTTTTCTGAATTCACAATTAGAAATCATTGGGTGTTTGTAATTGCATCGCCCTTCCCTAAGTATCAGGATAGAGTACTGACATTTTGAATTGAATGGTAAATGTATCACGCATACACCACAGCAGATACATAATACATGGCTGTAGGTCTGTTTTTCCTAGCCTTTCCAAATCAAAACACAAGAGCTAAAGTAAAATGAGTGGCTTAAGCAGAGTGTTTATCCATTCTTCTGAAGGTCAAAATGTTAGCATACCCAGCTAAATGGGTTAGCCTACAATCTAATATAGTAACAACGCATTGCTTCCAAAGCAAGCAGCATATCACACAAGATTAGTTTCTGGGATTACTACGTACATTGAATAAAAAGCCAGACTAGCACGTTTACTGTGTGTCGTTTCTGTGAGGAAGCTCATGTGTCCTGCCTGGACAGGTGCCTGTCTTATTATGTGTAGAGTACTAGAGTCTACTGAACCTAAAATATATTTTAAGTAGAACTTTTATTGTGTATTTTTCTGTTACAGAACCCTGTATTAACAGTGGAAAAACGCACTGCTGTGACCTTAAGCTATATCACCTACACTGGATCAGCTCTCTCTGTCCTCTTCACAGGCATCAGCTTAATCATCAACATATGTCTACAGTAAGTTTTCTGTTTGACTTGATACAAGAATGATATTAAAACATCATGAAATATCTGTAATGCTTTGTTTGACAAGCAGCACATAGCCTGGCGTGGCCAGATGATCATGCAAATGTATGTCAGGAATCTTTGACTTCCAAAGGGTGTTATTAAGAGGCACAGACCAAAATGCAATTCAGGCTAGTGTATGGACGGGAACTTAATCCTGCAGCTCCACTGTCAGATCAATGCTGCACAGACTCTGGCTCTAAATAATGTCATCAGTGCAAGATGGCAGCGCTCATACAAGGGATATTTAGCTTAACTTTTGTACAGTGGGAGGAGACATGTCGCCCATGCATGTCATTGATCTAGATATCAACCCCTTATTAAATTCACGGGATTCACGGGAGATCTGTCTGAATGAGATTGAGGAAGGAAGTCAGACGTATCTACCAGTCATCTGTTTAGCAGGCTAAGCAATATGACAACACTGTCTGTGTATTACTTTTGGATTTATTACATAGAATAACACTATTTATTTTCTGCAGATGTCAAACCACATATATAGGTTATGAGATTCAGTCATCTTGCTAAAAATATATTTTTTTTGTCATACTGATAAACCATAGCCAATTTAGACAAGATGGATAGGATAGGTGTTTCACTATATTACTATTCAAAGATTTTGTTCTGGACATAGGAGGAGATCGAAATACTGTGTAAATGGGTGTATTACAGTCCAGGGGCAGGGGGGGCAGAAGAGGGAGATACTGGACAGAGTTTAGCATCCTGACAGCCTGGTGGATAAAGCTGTTCAACAGACTTGTGGAACGGGCCCGGAGGCTGTGATACCTTTTTCCTGGGGGCACGAGGCTAGAGGGACTGTGAGGGGTGGGAGATGTCACCAGCGATGCTGATGGCTCTGTGGGCGAAGCTAGTGTGGAAAATGTCAGCAGAGGACACCGATGATCTTGCTTGCTATATTCACAATTCAGTGCAGCTTCAATTGATGCAGTCAGTAAGGACACTCTCAATGGTGCCCAGGTAGAATGAGCACACTATGGGTGGGGGTGCTCAGAGATCAGCGCCCCCAGGAACTTGGTGCTGCTCACCCTCTCCACAGCAGCACCATCAATGGTCATTGGGGAATGCTGTGAATGT
The DNA here is from genome assembly GCF_020382885.2 of Scatophagus argus. Lineage (NCBI taxonomy): Eukaryota > Metazoa > Chordata > Actinopteri > Scatophagidae > Scatophagus > Scatophagus argus. The sequence goes on from NC_058493.1 coordinate 4,611,290, forward strand.
CTTCTCCTGAGGTCGTTGTTGTCTTTACTCCACTGGACCAGTTGGCTCACTTCATTCCTGTAGTTGGCCTCTTTGTTGTTAGTGATGAGACAGTTGTGTCGCCTGCAAACTTGACGATGTGGTTGGCACTGTGGGTCGATACGCAGTCATAGCTTGTGTGAACAACTTGTGACAAAACCCACTGTTGCCAACTCAGCTCTGACTCATGAAATACCCACAGTCCATGCATGATTACGTGTACATGTTTATTATTAATACAAGACAAGTTAGTAATGGGGCATAGAAGAAAGCATTAAGGGTTATTTTGTATTTTTGTGAGGCTAGAATGGCATGGTCTATGTCTCAGAAAAGAAGGTTGTTAGTTCCCATATGTGTGTCAGGAGAATTTGTGGTTCAAAAATGCTCAGTTGTTGTACAGACTTCCTATCAGGTCAGAGGTTTAAAAAGGGGAACAAATACCATAATTTCCTTACAAGTACAAATAAATGTATCTGAATGTCATACTAAGATTGTCATACAAACTTGTTTGTCTTGAGCATACCCTTACCTTTAAGCTAAGCCTAAAATCTCCAGTCATTGTGGTACAATAACTGTTCAGCCTGTGCAATGTGAAAAAGAAAGTGTTCATCAGTTGATAAGGTAACATCAGAAGTGTTTGGTTGACATAGAGTCCAAAAAAGGCCATTGGGCTCACATGATTGTGTTGTGGTGGAAATAACTGTACAATCTGGACCACAAAACATGAACATATTCTGTTTCTCTTTCAGACGACGGCGCCCAGAGAAGTCCATCAGTGTGCATACGCAACTAACAGGAGCGCTGCTCTGCCTCCACCTCAGCTTCCTGTTGTGCAGCCTCTTGGTGGGGCTGCTGAGTGAGAACGAGGAGGGCTGGGTTTGCCGGGTTCTTGGTCTCTTTTTACACTGGTCCCTGCTGGCCACCTTCAGTTGGACGGCTCTGGAAGGATTCCATCTTTACCTTCTTTTAGTCAAAGTCTTCAACATCTACGTCAGGAGATACCTGCTAAAACTCAGCTTGGTGGGATGGGGTAAGTGAATTCTCGCTGATATGGTGTTTCTGTCAAATATTTAAGGGTATGATTTTGCTCTCTGATCCTCTGTTAAGTAAAAAAAATTGCCCTGACAAAATTCCCTGCATGAACAGTCAAAAATCCCTTTTCAATTTTGAAACAATGTTCAATGATTTTTTTTTCTTTTTAATGTGAGGACATTAGTGGCTAACAGCCATGTAAATGCTTACATGAAATTATTTGGTCAGTATGCATGGTATGCATCCCATATTCATGTTTTCACACTGTATTGTTCTTTCCCCCCTCGTTTTGATGTTCTGATATCAGTATCTCATGTTGTAGCATGTTTAGAACTACAGGGGTGTCATGATGAAGGATTACCAACTGGGCAAATCAGGCACCAGAGCTGCAGACCCTGAAGGTCCAACATTAGCTGTGTGTCACTTTGTGTGTGGTCATTTTATTTGCTGTAAATTTGTTTGCGACTATTCATTTCAAAGGATCTTTATCAGCACGGAAGACAAACATTTAAATCAAATGTGAAATAAAACCAGTGTGCTTCAGTGACATGGTTGTAATTGTTTTTGGGCAATAATGAGGCTCTGTCACACACAGGAGTACACTACTTATCAGGCTTTTGCTACACACTCAAGGATCATTGGTTTGGATCAGTTCAGTGTTGGTTTTAGTCTGAATGGGATTATGAAAACCATAGAATATTATCAAACTGCAACACATTACTGCAAAGCAGAAGCTTATTTTCACACAGACCGACTGAACCGTCAGGGCTTGTTGAAGTAAATTCTTTCTCTTTCTTGTCTTTCTACAGGTATTCCTACACTGACTGTCATGGTCTGTGGGATTTCAGGTGTTTATGGCAAATACAGTTTGGAACTTAGGGATGACAGCAATCACAATTCAACAGCACAGATGTAAGAGCATTCATTGTTAGGATTTTAAATGTTCAAGCACACAGCAGGTTTGACTTCTTAGCAAAAACATACTGTGATTCTGACTGTGGAATCTAATTTTCTCTCTCTCTTTCTTTCTTTTTTGATAACCTTCAGGTGCTGGATGAGCAGCCAGTTCCCACAGAGGCTTTTAGTCAGCTATATCACCACTGTGGCCTTCCCATGCTTGGTGATACTGTTTAATTTCTGCATGTTGGGACTGGTGGTGTTTAAGCTCTGGGGACTGAGAAGCGATGAACATAGTGAGCACGGCAGTGGCTGGAAGCATATGAAGAAAGAGAATGGGACCAGGGTATGGAAGGACTCTGTCACAGTGCTGGGCCTCAGCTGTGTGCTGGGCTTACCTTGGGGATTAATAAGCACCACCTACATGTCCCTCGCTGGGATCTATGTATTCACTATACTAAACTCTCTGCAGGGTCAGTATGTGTATAATCCTCATGTAAAGTATGCACTGTGATTGTATGATTTGCTGGAAGAACTCACCACCTTTTTTTTTTCTTCTCAGGGTTATTTGTGTTCCTGTGGTCTATGGCTCTGACCTGCAAGTCTCGATCTAACAATAACTCTTCAGTCAGAGACCCTTCCTCTCAGAAAATGATGACTACCAGTTTCAATAACTGATATTCACAGCTAAAACACATGCCTTATCCATTGCCTATATTAGGTCATATGCAGTTAAATAATAATTAAGTAACAAAAACTTGATTTCTCGAAATTTCTTTGAAGATTGCAACCGAAATCGTGCATCATGAACAATAACCTTGTGATCATTTATTGTTGACTTGATTCTGTTTTTTTATGGTTAAAAGGAACAGGGACAATTATCAACAATTTGCTGGTGTGATTATAAAATACAAGCATTTTAGAGCAGCAACTGTTTTACTGTTGTATTACATGTTGAAACCGAAGACAGTGTTTTGATGGCCAAAAGGCACAATTTCACAAAATGGACACAGCATCACATTTGTCTAGTATGACAGCATATAGCATCTGAATTAACATAGTAATACTGTCTTTGTTGCTATGTTAAATAAATCTATCCTACACATTGCAATTTATACACTGACAGAATCTAACATTCTAACATTTTCTGAGCATTCTCACAAAATATATGTTTTGCTAACATGTCAGCTAGGATATGCTAAATTTGACAGTCACAATAGCTCTTCAAACTATTTTTCTTTCTCTCTATAATGTGCTGTGTAGTCCTCAAGATATTTGGTCAAAGTGCTGTGCATCATTTCATTCAATTGAGAGTTACTGGATGGAGGAAAAAAGTTACCTTGCTATTGTTCAGTGATACAAATTAACTTATAAGAGATCACAAAAGAAGAACATGGCAATTCTATGATTACACTGGAATTAATAGATTTTTCACTATTGTAAATGCTGGTAGCACTCTCATGTGGACACAGCTGCTATTACCAGTAATATTTCCATATTTACAGGTTTACATGAGAAACTGACAGCGTGGCTCCTTTCAGTTTGAACCGTTGCCTGTTCGACCTGTTTTGTGGGACATTGCTGCAGATCTTACCATGTTTATCTGTTTCTATCATTGTGTTCTCTGTTCTGTTGATTGTTCATCATTTGTTTTTTCAGTATTTATCTATGTGAGTTTTTGCTTTTGTCTTTTTGTTTAGTGACATGTTGATATTTTAAATCTATTGTCATCATTGTGTGGAAGTGTTCCTGCTTCTGCTGGTGCACATACAACGTTAATGTAACAGTGGCAGATCAGCGCCATCTCTTGGCTATACAAGTTACCACTTTATTCTTGAATAAAAAGATGAAATTACACTGTACCCATCCCGATTATCAAAACATATGAAATAAATGCCGTTAAAGTAAAACCACAAGATAACAACACAAAACTACATTCCATAATAACACTGAAAATTTAAAAAACAACATAAAAACAAGACAACAAAAAAATGTAATGTTGTATTTTTATGTAAATTTCATTACATAGATTAGTAAACACAAATAAAATTAGATATGAGGTACAGTCTATAGCCTGAACATAAACACGATACATTTATAAACAGGTGGATGGATTTAAATACATTTCATCAAATGATTAGAAATCCCCAAACAGGGCAGAAACACAATGGAATATAATGCAGTAGCAAAACAAAAAGAAATACAACCCAAACCCAACTGAAACAGAAAATAAAAATAAAAACTAGGGGAAGGTAGTCTAAACAGTTAGCTAAACGTAAAGCTTTAAACAGTTAAAACTGCAATAGGTCAAAACAAAACAAAACAATAAACAGTTCAAAAGGTTTAAATCAGGGACTGATGGGTAAAATTTTTTAGTGAAGGAGCAGGCAGTGAAGGAGTAGATAATATCTGCAGCATCGACGTCATAAAAGGAGACCAGACCCTCATCATAATCCACTGTGCAATCCACACTGTGCAATGTGGCTTCAGGTGAGTCTCACAGTATGAGGCCAGGCAGATCAGACAGGATTTAAGGGAATTCAGTTTGATCCCAATGCAAGTCACAGGGAACCTCTCCTGGTTTGACTTCCTCTGAGGTTTACTTTACAGTTGACTTCCTGAACTGAGCAGCCAGTTCAGATATGAAAATATTGGCATGCAGCTTGCAAGCTTTTTGCAAACAAGATACTGGCATCTTCTATTGATTCTCCAGCTTTCAGTGATGCAAGTTGTGTCCACACAGTAGCATGAGTGGAACAGAAGAGTAGTGAACACACCCAGGAAGTCAGGGCACAGAAAGTCCTCTGGAGACAGCAGACAGGAGGCAGCTGACATGCTGACAAGACCAAAAGTGAAGATGTAAAATAATGATTTAAATATCAGATTCTTATATTAATGTTGGCTTATAAGAATATTAGCTTAAGTTATTTGGGATGTTTTTCAGAAGTGCTCACCTATCAAGGGAAATGTTGGATCTAAATATGTTAAAGTTGGTTTATTAGAAAGAGTAAAATTTGTACTCACCTGTGTATGTATTATCCAGTGTTCTTAAAAAAAATCCCAAAAGAACTGAGTTTCAGCTTTTCTTTATAGAAACAGAGACGTGTTGATACTGCAGATACTTAAAAGAAGGCACTGATTACAGCGGAAGGGTGTGACTCCTCTTTTCAGTGTGGCTCTACCTCTTCAAACAAGTAAACTGGTAATGTAATTATACCCTGAGGACATGATCTGGTCTTTCTTCTGTCTTTATAATTACCAGTCCTAAATGAACTGCAGGCCTCCTGGCATGCAAGGGATGGGTACAAAGCACTGTTAAAATTGCATGAGGTTTTCATGGAAACCAACCACATGTATGCAGATGTACACTGTTGTACTGACAGAACAATATGAAGAAAAGAAGACTAAGCCAAAAGGACTATGTAAAGATTACTAAATTCTCTCCCACAAACTAACATTGTAAGTTGAGGCTGTCAACTGGACTCGAGATTAAACCTCAGTATTACCAAAAGCTACATTGCGGTGTAGCATGTTTAGTTTTAAGAATGTGCCATCAATTTTGAAAAATGAATATGCATTAAATTTAGAATACTAGTTTAAATTATTACATTTTGCGAAATAATCATTTTACCAGATTACACTTTCTTTAACTGTTAACTAAGTTTATTAATTTACCCTATAAAATTATAAACTGATTTGTAAAATACGTCTTTAAGAGCCGATTTCGTTCTGTTTTCTTTCTATGTTAATATTATTGTCATACAATAACGTTATTAGTTAGATGGATTAAAAAGTGTAGAAGCAGGGAGGCACACTCCAAACTCCAAAGAATGACCTTTGAATATATATTAAATTAATAGTACAGATAAAGTAGTTTGAGAGAATGAAATAATAATTTGACAAAAGTTAAATCAAACTAGTAATTCGTTAGAGGAAACTGCAGTATTCACTGACACTTTCTCCTGTACTTCCGATCCTTAGCCATGCTCACGTGGTCGTGCTGTGACGTTTATGGTACACGGAAATATAGGCGGAGTGAGCGCTCCCCAATTTCCCTCCTCTCTATCTGCCAGACACAAACCAGACAAACTCAGACAGAGGGACAACATGGATCCAAACACGACGATTTTGCGGGTCAAGCGAAAAAGGGGAACCGACCCAGCAGATACATTGTTACTGGCGTGCAAACGTATACGTCCAGAGACGTCCCAGAGCTCAAACGAAACTGTCCCGGAGCCTAATGAAGCCGAGGTTGAAAACTCCGTCTTCAAACTCGTGGCAACCGTAGCAACACAGGTGAGAGGCCCGTTGGTACAAGCGCTCTGTTAGCTAACCAAGCGCTAATGGCTAACGTCAACGCAGCTGGCTGTTCATTGGGCAAACACACGCTGGCCAGCGTCTTTATTCAAACGTAACAATTAAGTAAAGACGAGTGGCTGGTGGCAACCTGAAATTGGTTAACTACTTGAAAAGGATGATAGTTGTTGGAGAACAACGTGCCATCTGTGCTAGTTGTTGTTAGCATAGCATCAGGCTAGTCAATGGCGCTATTAGCCAACATTAGCTGTGCCAGCTACATTTGCCCCAAATCGCATTTGGATGTGAAATCTTTCTGTGCTTTTGTTGATGGTGAACGTAATCGTGGTGTGTTTGCATGCCTCGAAAATGATCCTGCTTCAGTCAAAAACGCACTCGTAGCTATAATATTCGTATTTTAGTAAGCTACGTAGTAGCAAACATGTATTTATCGTTTAGTCCCATCCATCACGGAAGCTAATTACACTATTTTTAAAGGTCTTCACTTTGGTTCCTTGTCTTTGCTATCGAATTTTACTAGTTATTAATTGTGTTTATGTTAATCTTCTCCAGCTTTTTACGTGTTTCTGCTCACTGAGGCATTTGGAACAAACGTCTGTTTTTCACTGATGCAGCAACTGAATGTGAAAGTAAATTTTGGGTTGTAATATATTTTGAAGTATTGTTTCCACGCTTCCTTAAACTTGTATGTGTCCGGACTTAAATATCTTCTGTTACCCCTCTAAGAGCCACATTGATGAACATCTCTCATCTCATCTCCAGGATGCTCCCGTTCAGGCGCAGGTTCGGCAGGCTTTGGCTCGGCCTCGCATGGCCCACGCACTGCGCCCCTCGGCCGCCAGTTCACACCGGATAATTGGGGACCTGCGGAGCACAAAGTGGAGCACCCGGAGGGAGGAACGCTACAGGATACTCTCTACCCACCGTACAGGGCTATCCAGTTCAGCCCAGCAGCCAAACTCCCAGACAGATGCTTCTGACGGTATAGAGGAAACTGGGAAAGAGCAGGACAAATGTTGGGGTCTCGGTGAAATCCAGGTGGTTGATCTACTACATGAGAATGTAGACGACCAGGACAAGTCTTCTGGCAAGGTGAGGTTAACATTATTGTAGCTTCAAGATGAGTATCGTTAAGATTTTGTCTCTGATGTTGTCAGTTACTAGGCTTATTGAAACGGATTGGGTGAAAAGTCTCATTGATTGTTATGCATAACTGAGGGGATCTACAATCAGATATTTAGCCCAAGTCTGCACAGATATTATTTTTAATTCTGAATGTGTTGGTACAATTTTAATGACTTTTCTGTACAAACAGCACGTGCAGGTTTTAATTAATGGAAAAATTCTATTGTGTGCTTCACTTTTTTTTTTCTTTTAGCTGTGGTATAGAAAGAGATTCAATGGTCTGAAGTGTGCTTGCTTTAACTTGAAAATAAAAGTATCTGAGACAGCACAAGAAAGTTATCCAACACCTGCTGAGCAAGTGTAACATAAATTGTCCACAGAACTGCTTATCGGGTGTGTACTGCAAATTTCTGACACATTGTCTGTTTTAGGCTGCTGGGGTTACTCTGATTGAAAATGTAGTGAGTGCTATCTGTATTTCCACTGACTTTTCAAAAGGCAGCATCACACTCTGAGAGTTGAGGGGGGGTCATACAGTGTGGCATTTCAGTCTTGGTCCAGTTCACGTTCACACTGACACACATCATCAGGACTCATGTACGGAAATGGAATTCTGGCAACTGACATGTGACTGATTGCAGGCCTTGTTAGTATTATTAGACTGCAAGTCAATCGCATGTTATAAATAATAACAAACAGGTAGAAACGGGATGAAAAGGCGGTGTATTGTACAGTAATGATTTGTGGCTTATTACTGTGGGATCGCGGCCACACAGTTTAATGGACTTAATGAACTAACAAAGTACACAAAGTAAGATACAGGCACAGCACTTTCAACAGCTTTTGACATATTAATCAGGTGCTAATGAAATCATGCTAACATTACATGTCTGATATCATGAAATCCTCTTTTTGGTTCCTTTGCTTTCACTCCACACAACAAACGGCACCAGAGTTGGCCCGAAAGCCGACTGAGTACCACCTTTTGAAGCAATCTTTGCTTGGTTGTTTGTTCTGTTGACAGCTTTCACGTAATCCAAAACAAATCCCACTAAGAGGGCAAATGGACTTGAGTTCATTTCAACCAAACAGGGTAGGTGTGATTGCACCCTCCTGTCATAATGCCACGTGCAGCACCATCATCCAACAGTTCAAAATCCTGGGGAGAGCCCTGTATATGGTGAAAGATTAGAGCTATTATTAATTACAGAAAGCAGAATGCCATTACGATAATCACAGTATGCTGTGCTTGTGTCACAAAGACTTTCACAGAATCAGCAGTAAATGTCTAATATTTTGTTAGCTGTTGAAATGCTGTTTGACTACAAAGAACAGATGTGTGCAGTTGTGACATAAGGCCCACAAATGCTTTTGTTGTTGAGCTCCTTTACTGTACAGCATATTAACCGGATTTATAACCCTAACAGATTAACAAAGGATTAATAATCTGTTAGAGGTGCTAAATTCAGGCATTAATCACTAAAATGAATAGCCTCAGTAGTGGTTAACTAATTCTCTTGTTCTTGTAAAGACGCTGTCCTCAGACCCAGAAGTGATCCTGTGTAACAGCACCAAGATGCTGCGGGAGCATCTGAGCATATCCGGAGAGGGACTTGGCGAAGAGCACCGGGAGCAGGACTCTGACTACGTCTACGATCTTTACTCCCAGGAAACGGCCACACCAGGGTGGATCCAGGACATCCTGTGTGTCAGGGCCTACCCCGATGAGGGAGAACTGGTGTGTGTGGATGGATGGACGGACAGATGAATGAGTGCTGAAATCGGAGTGAGTGAATGAAGAAATGGGTGAAGTAGAGAGGAGACGTGGGGGAAACAAAGGGGTCTGAGCTCACACCCGTTATGTGCTTAACTGTCTGTGTAAAGTGTGTTTGGTTAAATGGGCAGTCAGCTTTTGCCTACCTGTAAATGTTGTATTTATTAACTCAAAGCACAGTGACCTTGCATTAAACACTGTTCTAAGCCAATCAGTAGCATTCAAAACTTGTTGGGTTCTCATAATTTTGGCCCTAAACATTCACAACAAGGTGATTTTCTAAAAGTGTTAATTTGAGCTTATGACTTAAATCATAAGGCTGATTTATTTTCTTTAATTTTATAAACCGTTTCTCTGAGGACTCTAAAACCAGTAATGAGTCAGCAAAAATGAGACCTGCTGCTTCATAAACGGGTTGTTGTTGTTATTGTTTGTTCCAGGTGCCTGACCTTGTGGTTCATGAAGAGGAGGTGTATGAAGATGAGGATGATGAAAATGATGAAGCAAACTGGAGGAATGACTACCCTGACGAGGAAAGCGACCCAGACAGTGACAGAGAGGAGCGCTATGGTGGTATGTTTTAATTCGGGTGTTGGGTATTCCAGTCTATGTAGGTTTGGACTTTGAGTAAACCTTGCTCATTTTCCTTCGTAGAAAGAGTGCATACAGAACGTTTGTTATTTAGCCAGAACAGTTGGAAAAATTGGGTCTTTCCTGTCTCTCACTGGCTGGTCTCTGTCCCGTGCATGCAGATTACTGGGAGGAGGAGCACTCGTACAGCAGGAGGAGCTGGCAGCGCTACCAGAGGGAAGTGCTGCATGAGCTGGGCTGCCGTGGTGACGAGGAGGATGAGGAAGACGACGATGGAGACAAATATGATTCTGATTGATCTGTCAGTGGATCACAGTGGAAAAAACACCACGCTCCATTGATTTCTATGTAGCTGAGAGTGGAGGAAAACCAGTGCTAGAATGCCACAAGCCTTGGAAAATGTACTTCAAGAAATCACAGCGTAGCAGTTCATGTGTAGCACTCGGCAGATTTTTTCCGACATTTCAAGTGACATTGACTAAAGCACTTGTCGTTCTCTGCCCTGCGTGTGCAGAATTTTGCTCATGTGCCAGTGCATTAAGTGTCTGGATGACAGCTTGTCGACCACTAACTGGTTCAGAAAAGGTTTAGGGTGAAATCTGTCCTCTCTCTACTACACAGGTGATGGAGTTGGTGTCATTTCCAGAAGGATCCAGAGTGTCTGTGTGTTTTTGTTTGTTTGTTTTTTTTAAACTGGTGGAGTGAACTTGTGTGTGAGTGTTTGTTCAAAGTGGATGTGTGTGTTAGAAGTGTTGCGTATTAGTGTCATATGCCTGGTATGCTTCGTGCTGTTAAACTTTCTGTTCAGTGAGATGTCTTGGGCTGTGTGTTTGCAATTTAGGGTGTCTGTGCATGGTAATGTGTGTAGGTATAACTATGCGTGTTAAGATTTATGCATAATGTGAAAGCGCGATGAATTGTTTGTTGTGGGTGTGCGAGTTTGGTTGAGAAATTCCCCCAATTTTTGAAGTTCGGATTGTTTCTCTCGGATGCTTGTTGAGTTAATCTTTCTTTGTAAATATGTAGATGTGTATAAAAAGAAGGCTTTCAAAATAAACTTCAAACATCTCAGTGTCAATTTGTTCTGCATCGTGAATACATAAAACTACATGGAAAAAATCTACTCAGAAGTTTACTCTGAAAAAATGTCAAGCTCCAAAAGAACGTATGCAGTCCAGTGATCCACAGCTGAAGAAGAGTAGTTGATCAGTAAACTGTGAAGCCAGAAATCATACTGATAGGCCTGTCTCTTAAAATCAGGTCTTTAATGAGCACAGAGAAAATTTCCTCTTTCAGAAATTGATGTGTACACATCGTTACTTCATTCTACAGAATGAAATTTTCAACTATAGGTACAAGTAAATTTTTTTTGAATGGAGAGGGACTTAAATGTTCGATAGCTTCCTCATGATGTAAAGAAAAAAAAAACACGAAAAGGTTCAGCACATTTTAACTGAGCGTGCACCGCGGGGCCATACAGCACTTGTGTGTAAGACACAGCACTGGACCTTGAGCTGACTGCTGTCCCAGTATGGCATAATTAATGGCATAAGATGAAGTCCTAGATTGAAACCAATAGGTGCCATTTAGGATTAGCTGAAATGTCCATAATTTTTTACCAGTTAGTAAAATATGATTTGTGCATGTCTGTCTTCTCATACATGTGAGTGCATTTAGTTTTTCAACATCAGATTGGATTTAAATCAGCCGGTCTGTTTTAACATGGATTCACTGATTTAGTCAGTTACTGTAGGCAAAAATTCAGCATGTTTGTAATGAAATTTTTCAAGGTGTTGGGGAAAAATAGTGCTTTCCTGAAGAGAATATGCAAATCTTGTATAACCAGGCATAAAGATGGATCACTACAATGGAAATGGAAATTGCTAATTTGACCTGAGTCTGAACATTTGTTGGTGTCTTGGATGTAGCACACTGAACACTGAAAAGTAAACTCATTAAGTTCTACACAGTTTAAAGCAAACATGAAGAACAGGAAGGCCCCAGCTTCCATCAAAGAGTCATTCACAGAAGTCATTAAATAAACCACATGAAAAAGAAGAATTCTATTTAAACGTAAAACAACCAGTTAAAATTAAAATACAACGACACCAAAAGTGTCCATGAGGATGGTGACTTAAAGTCTTCAAGGAGCAGCAGACAAGAAAACATCTTCCCTTTTTTCCATTGTGAACAGACGAGAGTATGCACACTCACATTCTCTCATACAGCACAGGTTATCTTTCAGTTTTAATGCGTTAAACCCACAGAATAATGTACAGCACCTGTAAAATTCCACAGGCACAAACGGTGCAGAGGCAGTAAACACCTGGAAAACCTAGAAAATGACCTGTATAACTAAGAAGGCAAATCCTTTCAAATAGAGGTTGTTGAATACTGTGATGAAGAAATGTAACTAACGATATCCACAACATTCAGTACTTTAAATCCTGAGGCATTAAAGTCCTTGAACGTCCTTGAATTCCAGGATAATTCTGCAAGTGATCGTGTGCAACATGTCGCAGAATTTTCTTTGTTGTAAACAAGTCGGTGAAGAGCTGAGAGCTTCGGTATAGTGTGCAGTAGAACAAAAAGTGTCATGAAAGCTTTCGGTCACAGCAGAGTAACTCATCGGCTCCCCCGGTGACTCAGCTGTTAGGATGCTGCTGCTGGGTAAAGCTTTGAAGTGCGATGGATTCTATTTGCTTTTGTCCATCTCTGTCAGTACACAGTAGCAGGTGTACTGGGTGAAATGAGTGAGAGAACCTGCAGTAAGAAGACAACAGCCGTGTTGAGGGAGGGTAACCAACGATAAAATGACAAATGTGTGTCGGATGCGCGTTAAACTCACTCAGCAGTCTGGTGATCACAGGCGGCCGTTTGGACTCCGGTAGAGAGACACCCAGGAAGTAGACTGGAACTCCCGACAGGGCGATGGCAATGCCGATCAGAGAGTTGATGGTGTCGCTGTAGAGAGGGACTGCCACCAGGAAAACAGCACACAGGCAGAACACCACCGGGTACAATAAAGTCAGCTGGAGAGACAGAAAATCTTTGCATGTTATAGGGAATTTGAACATTACATTTAATGTCATTTAGCCTCTTACGCCTACTGCGATGGGTTTAGTGGTGGGACAATTTTGCCTCACTGCTAGGGGTGTAAAAAATATCAGTTCACCTCAGTGTCAAGGACAAGAAATGAAAGAAAAGAAAGAAAGAAAGAAACGCAGTCAAAAGACATATTAACTCATAATGAATGAATACAATTAAGTAAAACAAGCTGCTGTTGGTCCACACTGATGTCACATTCAGTCAGCGTGGGCACACTAGGTTTACCGCAAAGGAGATCACTTGGTAATGGTCATGACAGCGAGAAGCTCTGATATGCTGATGAATTCGAATTTGCTTAAAGGTCAGGCACATCCACCACATGGTCTGAGTCTGGTACAGGGCCTTCCACAGGTGTGTTTGACTGGACTCACCTTGAGAGGTCTGGGTCTGTCAGGCTCTTTCCAGCGGAGGTAAATCTGCCCGGCGATGGACAGACCCATGAAGAACCAGTAGCTAAAACTGTAGTAGTTGATGAGCTGGAAGATGTCCTCCACTGTCAGATAGATCAGTGACATGACACACTGGACGGCGAACACAGGGAGAAAGGGAGGATGAAGCCAGTGAGGGAAAAAAGAAACATGTAAAGATTCACTGTAGTATCAAGATTCCATTATTTTCATGTCTTAAATGATCAGCAAGATACTTTTAGTTTGCATTACACCCCATGCTCTCTTTTTATAATGGAAATGCAATTCAGCATATAATAAAAAAGATTTGAAATGGTCTGAAGTTTCCTACCTCAAATCAGCTAATACATCGATCACCATTTAGTGGAGGCAAGATTTAACCTTAATGCTAATTTTCAATTGCCCAGTCAGACAATTGGTTCAGAAATCTACATGTCTAAAGTCAGGTTTTATTGCCAATATACAAAGTGTTCTATTTATTAATCATGTTTAATCTTATCTCCCTTGCTCACCATTCGCCAACGCCATTCAAATAAACTCTTCTGTCCAGGATGACTGAAATGTTTGCTTACACTTCACCTCGTAAATGTCTTTACCAGTCAGTACTGTCAGAGATGAGAGCAATGACTCACTCCATAGGTACTTCCACCATCATTTCCAGAAAAAAAAAAACCTATTGTTATCCTTATCCTTATTTCTCAGCCCAGGGAAGTTTCCTGGACTTCCCCCAATATCATTTACAGAATTTTCAGGTGTTTGAACTATTTTCATACATTGAAGATCAGAGCAGGGATGGGAGTGAATCTCTGTATGTGGATCATGGACAGAGCGTCGGGAAGGTGACCTTCACGTGAGCCCACGAAGAACAACCTAGACCCAACAAACATGAATTAAGACAAATAATGTGACACCACGCAAATTGTGGTCTCTTATAAAACTGAACCTGTACAAATGAGGATTGGAACCCCCCCCCCAAAAAAACAACAAAAAAGCAGTTCGCATCGTATTTGCAGCGTCAGTGTGGTTCTACCTGGATGCAGCAATGATGGAGGCGTTGAGGCCTCCATAGCAGGACAGGGCCACAGCAATGGGGATGGTCCAACTCATCACACCCAGAGTGTGATCTGCAAATGTCTGAAGCAGAGGCACAAATCAGTTTACTGTAGCTCCGGTTTCAGCTCATACACATACATCTTGTTCTCTGTCTCATCATTTTTTTTCTTAACAGTTAGTTCACTCACCACGGCTACTGCATCACTGGCCATGATGGCACTAACATCCAGAACGGCATAGTAGGCCACGTTGGTGAGGATGTAGATGATGGTGACAATGGGCATAGAGATGGCGATGGCCAGAGGCAGGTTCCTGGAACAACAGGATGTTTGACCGGGCTATCGGGCTGATTCAAGGACTCTGAATTGCTTCTGCTCATACTTCTTACTGAAAAGAAAACATGAACAGAAAAACTACCTCTCAGGGTTTTTGATCTCCTCAGTAACAAAGTTGAGGGTGTCCCAGCCGGAATAGGAGAACAGGGCAGAGTAGAGCGCCAGTGCAATGTCGCCGGGATCCCTGGATGATCCCTGAAAGGATGATTCAAAGTTGGCTGTGTAACCTAAGACAAAACAATTAAAGGAAAGTGAAACTGAACAGCATCCACATACAAGTATCATAACATACAGTACGTTTAGGGGCAGTCATAGCTGTTGTTGCATCCGTGTTTGTCATTCTGCTGCGGATTGCTGATTTCAAAATTTCTATAAAATCAGGACCAAAAAGACTAAACAAAAAGGTGTGTGGAAAATTATCCAGGGCCAATACTGATCACAGAGAAGAAGACATGTTTCCTGGTGTTGTATTTTTCACTGTGCGAGCTGGCCAAAGGTTTGAGCTTCTAGCACTTTCATGGCAGAGAGGAACAATGAGCACTGCAGTGGCAGCACTCACCTTGACACAGCTTGACGATGCCAGTGATGATAATGACCACGAGGGCGGCCACCTTTGCATAGGTGAAAATGTCCTGCACGCGGGTGCCCCACTTTACATAGGCAGAGTTGATGAACGTCAGCAAGCCTGGAGAGAGAGGGAAGTTTCACAGTTATACTTTGTGTTGTGTAGGAACTGTTAGACAGATATGAGCAAATGACGGTGGCTGAGAGTAGATCAGAAGTGCTTACATATACAGGCTGCAGCAATAAGCCTGGCTGCTGCATATGGTGGTTCACAGGTCGGAAAGAGCGGCTGCACCAGGTAGTTTGCAAAAGTAATGGCAATGACTGCCTGGCTGGTGGGCTCGATAATCAATAAAGATGTCCACAGACGAATGAAAGCAATGAAGCCACCAAATGACTCCAGGATGTATGCATAAGATGCACCTGATTTGGTGATGGTGGTGCCCAGCTCGGCGTAGCAGAGGGCCCCCACTACAGAAAACAGGCCTCCAATGACCCAGATGATTAGCGACAGACCATAGGAGGCGCTGTAGATCAGCACACCCTTGGGGGAGACGAAGATGCCAGAGCCGATCATGTTTCCTACGATCAGACTGACTCCATTGAGCAGCGAGATCTCCTTCTTAAGCTGCATGCTCTCTTTGGGCGGCTCCAAAAGATTGGAAGAGGGGCCAGCACTGCCATTCGTCTTCTTGGACTCTTCGCGGTCGGCCATGGTGCCGTCGTCTCAGGGCTTGAACCAGCAGGACCTGAGGACCAGCTGTGGACGCTACAGGTCCTTGTTTCTTTTCTGGCAAGTTCTAGGACCACCTGTTCAACAGAGTCACATGCCATTATTGGTGAAGTAAAGAGGAGCTCAATCTCAAATAATGAACCAGAAGAGCGTAATGTGATTGATATTTAATATCTAACACATCAAACACTGGTAAAAGAAATGCCGCGCCTACAGCACAGAGTAGGGTGAGGTGTGACATAAATAGACAACCATATTGTACGGTCAGTGTCTCATGACTCACACAGAATGCCAAGGATGTCAAATGTTAACTTACCTTATAATGTTAACTTGCCTTAAAACTATGCCTGTTAATCACATGATGATTTAGATTAAAGGGGACAGATCCAGTGAAACTGGTCTGCACCACTTTAGAGAATGATGTGAACTATCTCTATGAGATAACAAGTTAGAACAACAGAGTCAATGCTGTGTTTAATAACATAACGAAATGTCAGACTGAAGGGCAGATAAGCTCGAGGCCTGTGTGTTGTGACTACATGCATGTGAGGTGCAAGCTTCAATTAATCACTAAGCATGTGTTCCACATGTGCAAACTCACCAGCGCAGTACCTGTTTTTCTGATGATAACAGACCAATCAATGACTCAAACAGCAACATTGCTGTTAACTTGAATGTCATTAGGCAACAACAGACACTTTCCCACATGCCACCGATCCAAAAACAGCACCTAAAGGTGTTGGTGTGTGGTGTGAGTCTTAATGTGTGTGTGCGAGTCTGCGAAATGCGTCAGGCATTATGCATTAGTTAGCGTTCCTGAAGAGGGCGTGAAGTATGTGTGATGTACACCCCGTGATACGTCACCCGATCTTATAGCTGAAATACACAGAAGGAAGCATCAACATTCAGCAGTTATTGTATCATGACTCTTGTTCACTGCTACTACACAGAGGCTGTAAAAGGTCAAAGGTAAAAGGTCTCTCTCTCTCTTTTCTACCTTTTCAAACAAAGGCTAACCGTGCCCCAGATAACCTTAAAAGACAAATGGGAAGCTGAGTGCAGTGCTAAACAGTGCGGTGTAAATCATTTTCTAATGTTGAGGAAAGGTCAACATTGTGCAGGAGAGTGGTGTCCATCTGTGGATGGAGGTGTAATCTCTTCTCTACACATAATTCAAGAAATCAAAACAAAATAATAATAATAACAACTAAATAATTTACATTTAGGGCTGGCATAATCAATGAAGCAAAAATGCCAAACATTATGTGGTAGCAGATTTTGTAATGTGACCACTTTTTTATTTTTATTTTTTATCATTGTAAATCATTTGTTTAGTTTTATTCTAGTCTGGTTGGAAGACAAGCTATTAGTTATATGATTTGATGATAGATACGTACTGAAAGACCTCTGACACCACATAGAAATAAACATGAAGATAATAAAAAAAGTCCCTTACTATTACAATGCATCCCGAGCCGACGCGGCATTACTAAATCTTACTTCCGCTAATGACTTCCAAAATAAACTCACAATTATCGCTGTCACGAATGGAACAAAATGTTTTTTTTCTCCTGAACACGCCTTTAACGGACTATGTCAAATAAAGTTTATGTACTGATGAAACCCACACATGCAAAATCTGGACTTTAAGGTCCACGAGGCAAATAGACATTAAAGGGGGGGATTCAAAGGAGGCTGTGTTACATAGTAGAACAATGACAAAAAATATTTGGTGTTATTAGAAAGCCTTAGACAAGTCTAATAGCGGACTCAATGGGCTCTTAATGATAACAGGACCATTTATAACAATGTTAGAACGCTACTGGCTGGCATACACTAACGTTATTTGAACTATTTAGGTTAACGTTAGCTTACCGGTATTCTTTGATCCACTTAACATCGTGTCTTTGACTCCCACTAAAGCAACACCAGCGAAAAATGTCTGCGTTTATCTCGCCTTCGTGAAATAAGACAGACAAAGCCACAAAATACACAATCGACAGCGATAACTCGCTAATGTTGGCTTTCATTTTGAATGTGAATCTCCTTACCTCCGGTATTGTGACGGCTATTTTCGGTTAGCTTGCTGCGATGCCACAGAGACCTTATAGTCCCGTTAATGTGTCTAAATTCGGGTTTAGTCAGATCTGTCTTCGGTGAATAAGCAGATTCTATCTCAGTTGATTAAAAGCTATTTCTCAGGGCGTTTTCAAGCCTTACCTGTGCTGGTCTGCCTGCTGCCTAGTGGTTTTGACAGGCAGGCAAGAAGGTGTCCGTTCAAATACGCATCAGTCCCGTAAACAACTGGCTGCTGCTGCTGCTGCTGCCGCACAGATGAGTGGTCATGTGACGCAGCTACATACACCCTGTATACCGACAGCTGACAAAGGAAAAGAATAAAAGTGAATAAATGAACGGCGAAACGTATTAAATGCGTATGCTTTCACGAAGGTGCTCTGCCAGTCATGTATCTGTGGCGTGTCTTAACATGTCGAGCGGACTCAGTTGATTCAGACTTTGCATCAAAAAGATCCTATTGAGCTTTGCTGGGACGGATGGCAAGAGCTTCAATCACAGAAACCGCTCAACTGGCTAACGTTTCAACACGAACAGTGAGTAAATTGGCTCAACACCTTTTTAAGATACTTCATGATGTGTTTTTTTTCTCCCTTTTTAATCAGTTCAGCCTGTCTGTATGGCTGCTACATTCAAGGACGCTCTGGGGGCATTGACTGCAGTATGCATAGCCTATTATTAGCCTGATTATTCTCTTCAGTTACTGAAAAAGTATTTTGTCATTCGGCCTGGCTATGCCTAATCTTTATTATTATTATTATTATTATTATTATTATTATTATTATTATTATTATTATTATTATTATAAAACAAGAGTCAGGAAAGTCATTATTATCTGAAACATATGATTTGTTTATGTAAAAGATTTCCATTACAACCTAATTAAGAAACAGATAAAATCGATTAAGTCATACAAATAAACAAAAATACTGCGTAAGTTCACTATAAGAACACTGAAAATTAACAATGAGTTATCTTCTTTTTTTTTAAATGTAGTTCTAGGCTAATTTGCCATTTTCCTCATCACTTTCTCTATATTGCCCCATGAGACTGCCACTGAGCCTGGTGCTGCCACTGTGTGAGGAACAGACATGTAATTAGAGCAGAGCTGTTAGGAGCAGGGAAGGACCCTTGAACAGTATGTGCAAATATCATGTTAGTGAGGTGCAAAGGACGAACTGGTTTTGCAGAACATACAGGCCGGGATGAGTTCTTTAATTATCTTACAAGACCCACAGTTATTTAGTTAATGCATGTGTTGGAAGGGTAGATCCACTTTCCCACCTTAAGTCAATATGTACTGCTGTAACAAAATGGTGGAAGATAATGACAGAGGGTATTTTAAATGGTAAAAAAAAAAAAAATCGAATGGAATAATGCAATAAATATATATGTCAATACAAAATGGCCGGTTTATTACTCTATACTCTATTTTCACTTTCATTACAAGCAATCACACACAGCATCATGTAAGGAATGACATAATAAAGACTTATCTTTTATGTCATCTTTGAATTGAAGAAAGCGAAGTTGCAGGATATAAGGTCATGTGACATACTTACCAACAATCAATAAACTAAATACCAAATAAACCACATTTGAAAGCCATTATGGCCGCATCTGCAGATACAGAAACACCTGAGAAATGAGTATCTGTTAGCACTAAACAAAGACTGAGTAAACAGTAAAGCAGAATGCCACGTAATCCTTTTATTAATTAATGTGCAATAGCCTTTGTGATCTGCCTTGCGTTCAACAGCACACCTTGGGTCTGGTCTGGGGCCATCTTTATCACACTTTGACATGTCAGGACTGCAGATAAAAATCATGCAAGGGACTACAAAAGATAGTTGTTTAAGGCTTTTCTGGTGATTCATCTCCTTTAAAGACAGCTCCGACTATTGTGATCTTGGGGGGGGGGGGGGGGGGGGGGGCTGTAGGAGGCACAGAGTTTTAATGGCAAACAAGCAGCATGTTTGTGAAGAGAGCAACAAATCTGAAATCTCCAGAGAGGAAATACGCAGGCAAAGATAAGAAGGAGGGACGACTGAGCAGGAAAACAACAAGCCTCGAATGTGCTTACTTTGCACTGCTTCACACTCACATTTAGACACACAGCCAATAGTTTATTAACGCACTTATACATCCACAAAAAGTCAAATATACAAAATAATTTGAGCAACATAAAATTTCACTTTAGAAAATAAAAAAGTGCAAATATCACAGCAAATAAGACCTCACTTGTGGACTCTGAAAGAAATGTTCAAATCAAGTTTAGTTCAGTTTAAAGAACTAATATATTTGGTTCATTTTGAAGATGAAGACCAGATAATTATTATATTTCATATTAATATATTTGACTGAAGGTTTGAATACAGTCATCCAAAAAAAATATGGAGTAATTCTGGAATTGATTATAAAACATTCAACTATTATTTTACAACACATACATACTTTATATGAAATATCTTCTATTACACACATTAGAACAATACAAAAAACAACGCACTGAGGTTCTGTCAATAATTTCCAAAAAAGAAAAACATCTAAAGTGCTACATTAAAAGATTTAAAATCAGCTATAAAACAAATGTTTACACAGTACAAAATTACAAATAAAAAGCTTATCGCAGGTTCAAGAAATGTTCAATAATAATTTTTTTACACAGAGAAGAGAGAGTGGAAATCACAGCTCAGTAACCTGCAATCATTCAAGTTCCCCATGTTTTCCTGCCTGGAAATAAAGCTTAAAGTTTACCCCCAGCTCATCATTTCAAATTACAATATATTCTTTCCCTTCTATAACTAGACCCAGTCTAGGTTGTCTGCAAATATAGGCTCCAGGCCTGTATTACGAGTTCCTGAGTGATGGTATAATTTCTTCTCAAATATCCCAGAGAAGAAAAACCAAATTGTGCTGACTGCAAAGTGGATGGGGCTGATTAAAGCACTTCCACCGTAATGTTAATTAGATTTTGTCAATGTACTCATATACTTGGGAGTGCCATCTGTAGCTCTAATTAAAGAAAAGTAGTTAACTGAGAAATGCATCTGACTCTGGGAACTCTTCCCCCGATGAAATGATTAATAAGCACTAATTTTCAGTCACATGAGTGCATGATCAGGCTCATGTAACCCAATAAGCTTGTGCTAATAAACTGTCTCATGGTAGACATGTTGACCCAACATTTCATTACCTCGACATTAATACTGAATTACTGTCTCAACAACACAGAGGTGTAACTCACTGAAGGTCAGCTTTTAAAAATCCAATACAGTGAATTGCACTCAGTGTGTTTGGGTTTACCAAGCCAGCAGGTCTGTGGTGTGTTGTATCAAAGGATACCCTGCGAATGACAGATTGGCAGAGAGCTTGCATTACTTTACGACCTAGCTCTTCAGTTGTGGGCTGTCACTTGGATTTACCAGCAATTACCAGGATTTCATGGCAGGATTTCAACAGGAAACAATGAATCTACAGTGTCAGAGTCAGTGGGGGAGCATTCTTCTCTATTTTGTCATTCCCTTTGATAAGAAGACCGTATTTTGTACATAAAAAGTTGACTGCTACAGCTTTGATTTTCTCGTCTAACTCTTCTCGTGGGCCTGCAGCATGTGTTGTCTGGTAGATCCGGTGCTGGTGCTACCCAAAGCGGAGCTATCACCTTGCTTTCGTATCCAGTCCAGCATGAAGAACCGCAGCATGAGCAGGAAGCCTGAGGGAACAGAGCAGAACCATGCTTCAATCATTCTTTTGTTCTCTCTATCCATATCCCTTTTCCTGACTCTTCAGAGCCCCTTAGCTACTTCATTTCTAAAAAGTGATTTATTCAGACCATTGTGGAAAGGCCAGAAATACCTTTAAATGTGATTAATTCCCATTCACTCGATTTCTGGAACTATTAGCTAACTAGCTACTTTCATTGGCAACACCGTATCTATCTATCGGCTAAATCTGTCAGCACCATAACCTCCCATAAAACCATTACACTTTACACTTTGGTGTTTGTAAAAAAATAAACAGCAACAAGTTAACGAGTGAGCTTTCTTTATATATTTGATGTAATGTTTATGTGTTTAAATGAAACAACTGTAAATATAGGGTCAAGTACGACATAGATAAACTATCACATTATTCAGTTTTATAGAACATTATCCTACTGAACTACAATTGTGCAGCAAAAATAGGGTTAATAAGTTTTTGGACCTGAATCAAAAACATGTGAGAGGAAACAGCTTTTACACTGATAGGCACCAGTAAGAGACGGCCTTGATTAACCATGGCCATTGTCTCATTCCCACACTGATACAATACACCACTGGCTCCAAATACACAGTCACCAGTCTCTAATGCAACAATGATATATACCGTAATAGCCTTGTCCAAAGACTGACTATACTGGCTATCCACCTTCTGTGTAGGTGGATATAATGCAGTAAAACTACACAAACATGTAGCTTGTTGTGACGCCTGTGATCAAAGAACAAGGCCTGAACAAAAATAGCCTTGAAATGTATGCATTTCACCTTCTAAGCATAAATTCACCCTGAGAGTTAGTGAATTGACTGCATAATGATGCCTCACACATCTGGTTTTACGTAACATATTTGAGTTAGCAGTATACATTATCCTAAACAATCAAACCGTCAATGTTGTCTTTGCTTGTAATGAGCTATAACTATTCTAGAACTACCTCTGAAATTGAAAGGACACACGCCAACTCAAAACTCACTGGTTTTAACAGACGACACCACATCACCCCTGTTCTAGGCTCCCTCCTCGGCTTTGGAACGACCTTCCCAAGGAGATAAGGCCTACAAGGTCAGCGACTTCTTTTAAATCACTTCTCAAAACACACTTTTACAGACTGGCTTTTATGGGATGTTGTCTTTTTACGGGCTCCTTTAACTTACTGGTTTTAAATTATATATATATATATATATATATATATTCAGATTTTTTAAAAAATATTCATCTTAATCCTTCACCATTTGTCTATTTATATTTTGTTTATTGCATTCCATTCAGTGTATAATTTGTTGATTTTATTTGTAATGATAGTGAAACACTTTGGAAACCTATTTTTTGAAAGGTGCTATATAAAGTTATCATTATTATTATTATTATTATTATTATTATTAAAGTCCGCTTCATATTTCACCAACATTGGCCATCACGTTCTCCACCCCTGTATGGTGACTAAATTGAGAAATTATGTTCAGCCATTGTTGATATCATCAAGTTAAAGAATTGCAGAACTGTCAGTAGTATTTAGTAATATCTTCTGATATGTAATACTGTACATACATCTGAGTAGTTTATGCAGTCTCACATTGTCCTCGCACTGCTAGAGGACTACATGAATGGAAGAATTAACAATATGTGCTTTCTAATTTCCGCCTCAGCACCTTAGTGTCCGTGTGAAAGAAACTCCTTTCCTTCAGCCTCCTCTCGGTTGTTGCCATGATTCACCATAAAGAACCACTGACAGGCTAATGAAATGCTTTGCACTGACCATTTATGGTTGAATTCATTTTTTTCATGTGATTTCATTTCCTAATTTGTACATACACAAACATTTAGTGTTGAGTTTCCACAAAGTTTTGTAAATGAGGCCCGTCCTATGTGGTCTGTTTTTAATGAGATAAAAATTCAAAATAGTCCACACAAGTCGATAGAATCCAGGACCCAAGTACCTTCTGCTTGCAAAGCTGACTATAACAACAAAATATAAACACCTAAGTGCAATGTGGGCTGACTGAAGTCTACAACTGTGTTTAAAGGGCTCAGTAAACTGCAAGCACAGACCTTGAAAAGAGTTGAGGAAGCAGGAGAGGAAGAGAATGAATTCAGAGAGCAGTCCATAGTCCAGGAAGGTCAGACCCCAAGTTGTCCCAAAGAGGCAGCTGAGGCCCCAGATGCTGAGAAAAGCCACCCGATTCTGCTTCCATTCATCCCTGGTGCGGATCTCCCTATAGACCAGGAAGAGCATCAAAATGCCCGAGAACACCAGGAGGACCAGGATTATCATATTGGTGAAGTAGTGGGCCAGCAACGCCTTGTGGGTGTCTTTCATCCAGCACCTGAGAACACCAAATACACTTAGAGAAGGAAAAGCCAATAATCTCTAAAAAAACAAGAGGCCATGTTTTGTGAAACTGACAGTACACCACTGCTCTGCTGAGCTAGTCTTAAAGCATCGTGTGTGTGACTGTTGTTTACTTCAAGTGTTTCTCAACAACAAAAACAACGTTGCTTACATCAGATAAGGATTGGTTGTGTCATCACATGGCTGCAGCTCTCTAACTCCATAAATGTCACCAACAGCAACCAGGAGGAAAACAGGAACAGCAGGGAGAACTGGAACACAATTTTAAAGGTCACATGGATATACCATCTTTAAATTTATCATGAGGTAACCATTTTTAAAGAAGCTACTTCACAAACTCACCAAAACCGAGCAGGCTCCATACATAGGGCCTTGGGGAGGGTCTGAAAATCATGTGGACCAACCAGAAGGTGTGGAAGACTTCTATGCCCATCCAGGTTAAAGAGCTGAGTGTGGCGTAGTGTAGGCACGGTGCCACCCAAGCGCACACACGCTCCCCTCCCACGTTGGCCAGGACCCCCGTAAAGAAGAAGAGCAGATTGAGGAAGGCAAAGGAGATAGCTAAACCCAGGTGGACAGGGATGGACTGCTCATTCGATCGCCTTCTAGAGAGAGAGAGTGGAATGGAAATCGGTTGGTTACATTTTAACACTTCACACTACGTTACAAAAAAGACATGATCAATTACTAATTAATGAGTGCGGAATGGTCGAATAATTAATGACTGGTTAATAAGCACTTCCTGAATACCTGATTCAAGGACTGTATGGAAGATAATAATGAGATTCTGGAGAACAGACTACCCTTGATTATGAAAAGTAGTGGTAAGGTAACCTTGACCTAATGATAAGGCACAAAGGGTAAT
Source organism: Scatophagus argus (assembly GCF_020382885.2). NCBI lineage: Eukaryota > Metazoa > Chordata > Actinopteri > Scatophagidae > Scatophagus > Scatophagus argus. The sequence continues at coordinate 4,636,294 of NC_058493.1, forward strand.
TAATAATTAATAAGCCGTCATTAATTTGTGCCACTCAGTGACTGGTTCACAACCATTTCAGAACAACTCTTGACAGAAGTAGTCATAACTTTGACTCACAGATTCTCCTGGACAAGTAAATAATGTTAAGTTACTTGAGATTAGACTGGGAGATAGTATGTTAATAAATCAGGAGGTAATAGTTTCATTAAATGGTTACTTAGGTATTAAAAATTATTGATCTTTTTGGATAACCTGCAAAAACCCTTGAAAAGTAGTATTACCTCTTCTTGCAGAGAAAAATGATGAGAGCTACACAGCTGATCACAGACACAGCACAGCCCACAGATGTAATGGCGGTCAAAGCCAGGAGGTGGCACACTGGACGAGGCTCCAGTTGCTGTCACAGTACACAGAACAATGAGCAGAGTGTTCAGACGCATTGTTTTAACTCTTTGAGTGAAATAAATACAATCTAATAATAATATATTAAAATATTGATAACAGAATCTAATAATAAAATAAAAATAAATAAATTAGCAATAATTTAATTAATAAGATTGAGGACAAATGTTTCCCCACATCATAATTCTTTCTCTGTTTTGTTTTTTTGGGGGGTTTTTTGTGTGTGTGTGTGTGTATAAAAACTGCAGTGCATCTGCTGCATGTCTCACCACTAGTACAGAGAAATAAGTCAGATGGTTGCAGAGGCACTCAGTATGTTCTTCTCCTTGCTGTCTGGTCTCACATCCATCTGTCAACCAACTGACCTGTAACGGATCTGCACAAAACAAACACAGAATTAAAGATATTTAATTATCATCTATGGGAGTTAGAGCAAATAATCAGAAAAATACAAATATATGTTGAGTGAATATTGTTTATAAGTTCTAAAAGGTTCCAACCTTTCCTGGTGTCCCATGAAACACATTTCCTGGAGTGTGTTTTCTGAAATAAAGAGGAGGGAGAGATGTGTGCACTAATAATTTCCCATTAAGATTCTGCACAAGTTTATTGCTATGTTTCAGGCACTACTGTAAATGGTTGCATTCATCACTTAACATCTCACATGCAAAATCTGCCATGTGTCACCAAGTTCTCAAGTTATGATACTCAAGTTATGACACTAAACGAGACGTTTGTGGCCATGTGTGCATTACAGAGAGGAAACAACAGACTGTCCTATAGCACCATGTGTTTTCACAAAATGTGAGATTAAAAAAAACTTCAGGTGGTTTCAGTGTGTAGAGGTGAGAGCTTGCAGCAAATGTCACAGAACTGAAAAGGAGCTGGTTTTCTTTTTTTTCTTAGTTTTGTTTTTTTTTTCAACTTCACTTGCAGCAAACCCACAAGTTTGTGTGATGACTGACATGTACATCACACACTACAGTAAAAACAGAACATTTGCTCTAGTTGTGTTTCAGTTATAGCGCAACAATCTGGTTTCTACAACATTTCAGGTATTTCTGTGGCCACCATTACTCAGTGAGCAACATGTGGACTACCAAAGATGCACTCTTAAACAGTAAAACAATAATCCAATTAACTCTATGTGGCTAAAACTCGATTGACTGAATTTAACGATCAAAGAACAAAATAAAATGGACCTTGATCACACTGATACAAAAAGGGACACAAACTTACAGGTATGACATCATGGTGAAAGGCAATCTTGATTGGCTCAGACAAATTAGCGATGACCTTGTTCTCCACAGTGATTCCAACGACATCACTTAGAATCCTGACCTTTGTGAGACCCTCCTGGAAGTCAAACAAAAGAGCAAAAGGATTTAGGTCTAGAAATGGTGTATAAAAAAGCAGGGCAATGGGGAGTTGTAAAGCAGAGCCTTACCTGGAACAAGGAATTGTTTTTGAAGAAAGTGCAGACTACTTTGCTGGTGTTTTTTGCAGCGTCTTTTACAGCAGGGGGGATCTGGACAATGACACTGGACTCCGCAGATACATGCTCACTGGGCTGAAAAACAGAATACAAAGACAAACTAGAATTCTAACCCTGTGGTTCCATGCCTCCACACACCAGTTAGGGTTTCAGTTTGCCAGTTTCCATCCATGTCTGTTCAGGTTCATATCTGAAGACTTTGAAGGAATTTAATAAAAAAAAAAAAAAAATCTAAGTTTTGCCCAAATAGGGGCCCAGCGGTCCACCAGGAACTGCCTCCATCAGCTCTCCCCTGACTGAACATTCCCCATCTATCCCATATCTCATGTTGTTAACTGCTTTCCTGCCTGTACAACATCCATTGCACGTCTGCCCGTCCTGGGTGAGGGATCCCTCCTCTGTTGCTCACCCTGAGGTTTCTTCCATTTACTCCTTGTTAAAGAGTTTTTCCTTAGTCGATGTGAGGGTCGAAGGGCAGAGGATGTTGCTGATGTTATGTTAAGCCCTTTGAGACAAACTGCTTGTAAAAATGGGCTATACAAATAAAGTTGTCTTGTCTTGTCCATTGACACGTCTGATTCCAAAGAAAAATTTCTAGTGAGAAACACGCTTTTTTGACTGAGAGATTATTTTTACAAAAGAGTACATAGGATTGATGCAGAGCCTCATCACATGGTGCGCAGACAATCACCTGAAGCTCAACATAAGCAAAACCAATGAGTCAGATTCCTCGCATGTGTTCTCATGTATGGCCAATAAAGCTGATTCTGATTCTGAACAAAAAGAACCTAGAGATGCTAAAACGTGGTTGCATCACACACATGTTCAACCCTGCAGCACAGAGGTCTTTCTCAGGTATGGTGTGGAATAATGGCCAGAAACAATTATGATGTTGCAGCCAAACTGACCTTTGGCCTTTTAGATATAAAATGTGATCACCCTGACTCCTAGTGGATGTTAAACTTTGGATTAAAGTGACATGACTTGTACCACCCTACAGCTTTGCTTGGTGAGTGCGCATCACAACACTGTGCTGTTCACAGCTGTAATTAGTGCATGCGGATGTGGATTGTTGGGTGCTTTACACAAATAGCCCTATTTTTAGACAGTTTGGAGGAAAAATGTCAGCTTTCAAAATCCATCCTCTACTTGTCAGTAACATGCTGCCATCAGCGTCTCACATGTGGCTAACCTCTCACCTACTTTTAAATGTGAAATCACCACCGCCTTTGAATTCAATGTAAATGTTCAGGCAGTCACTCATTCACCAGGTTAAAACCTGCTATAAAGTAAGGCCCTGGTTAAAAATGGATGCAGGCACAGGAGTGAAGTACTCACTTAAGCTGTATAGTATTACAGAGTGGAGACAAGTCAGGGCAATGCAGTCCGTCCACTGCTATGTGGAAAACAGTTTTAATGAAAACTGAATATGTGATTTCATTTATGAACCTCTGCATTTAAAGTGGCAGACTTTCTACACATTGCCGCCACTTAAGAAATCTTAACTTCTTATTGCATATTTATAGCACCTCCTGCAAAAACTAGTTATATGAATAATATTAAGTCATCAAGTCACTATAAGAAAGAAATATGAATGACTGCCTAAAACTGCTGTGTTTCATTTGTGCTGTGCGAGCTTCCCTTTCATTCCATGATTCCAAAGGGCATAAGAGCTTTGTAAGTGCTGTACTTCTGTTTGTGTCACAGCAGAAACGTGTTTCATTTTGTTGAATATGCACCTAAAGTGCAAGTAAGAAGGAACTTGTGTGGTTACAGTCTTGCTGATGTGGTTGGTGTAGGTTGACATGTGATCTGAGACATTACTGTGCCAAGTGTGTTCATAAGTCAACTTTTAACTCTTTTATTCGTGTGTGTGTGTCTTACAGGTGCTGTCGCCTCGTAGCCCCTGAAATCCTGCTTCATCTCCACCTCATAGCTGTGAGCACAGTGATGCTCAGCAATCTCTGCAGCACCTCTTTGCCTGGACACACACACACACACACATACAGCGACGTGATGTTAAGTTAAAAACTGTAGCTTCAGCCTTTCAAACAAAACCAAAGTTATTTTTCTAACGCCCACATCAACATAGTTCAAAGCCTAGCTTCCTGCTTGGAGTCAAAGCTGATGCAGTTGATTACATACACACTGACATTAGCAATTAAGAAGCCGGTATGGCTGTATGTTGACACAAACACCCACTCATGCTACTTCTACTTCTCCTTCACTAGAACAACAAATATGATGGTGCATTTAAGAAAAAAGAAAGAGGAAATTACATGTTGACTTGGGTGGATCCCTGGCTCGCTTGATCACATAATAATCCTGAAAAAAACAGGTAAACATGATACATGCAAACTCTAAAAAAAGTCCATTTGTTTCATCGATGAAATTTGGTTTGAATTAAATACTTGAAAGATTTTGTTTCAAATATGTTAATACACCTGACTGCACATGAGTACATTTTAACAATCAATATGGAAAAACTGACCTAATTTTTAATTCAGGTTAAATCAGTAAAAATTTCCTTCTTGCTATATTTATTTTTTCTCCCTTACTGCAGCTGATGGGCGTTCCTCTGAACTTGTAGGCTGTCATTATTTTGTCGTTGATGATATCACGTTTGACCATTCCGTTCTTGATGCCGTAGGGTGCTTCAGGCGTGTTGGGGCCATTAGACAGATCGGTGCAGCAGGAGTCCTGCAGGCTGGCAGGCCAGCATAGAGTCAAGTTCTTTTCTCTGACCTGTGCAACAAAATAAGACAAACAAAACAAAAAACATGCCCTTAAGCACATCAACAGGAAATGCAATAAAGCTGCTGTTACACATGCAGTACATCTTGTTCATTTCATCCATCCATCCATTTTCTATACCGCATATCTATCAGGGTCGTAGGGGGCTGGAGCCTATCCCAGCTGACTAAGGGCAAGAGGCAGGGTACACCCTGAACTGGTTGCCACTCCATCACAGGGCTGACACACAATGACAGATAACCACACACACATCTAAGCGCAATGTAGAGTAGCCATTTAACCTAATGTGCATGTTTTTGGTATTGTGGGAGGGACAGGGAGAACATGCAAACTCCACATAGAAGGGCCCAGACCGGGATTCGAACCTGGAACACTCTTGCTGTGAGGCAAAAGTGCTAACCACTGCACCACACACATTTTAGTATAGCACTTATTGCACTTTCAGAGCTGAAACTGTGAGAAAAAAATAGAATGTTAGTTTTGTTTTCACTTCTTTTACTTCTTCTACTTTTTGTTTAATTGACCGACTGTCATCTCACACGTTTGAACACGTTTTGAAAGGACACATCGTTGAAGGTTGTACTTCTACGATGTGTGAAAAATCACATGCAAAGTTATATTTTATTGATATGTGAGAGACAACTAACCACTGCAAGGAAATTCCTCAATAAATCCTCCACACCCCGTCCCGCCTCTTCATTTTTTGCTCATTTACCTGCAGCTTCAGCTGGTCCAGTAATGGCTCCCAGTACAGACAGAAGTTAGTCTCCTCTGCTGAATCAAGTCCAAACAGCTTGGTGAGGTGAATAACATCAAGCCGCCTGCACTGGCTCGTGATCTGCCCGTTGATGGACAGAGTGCTCTTATTGGCTGAAATGGAGATCTCACTGCAGCCTGTGGAGATGTTGACATTGAGGTGCAGGGAGCCGTGGCCATGGTGCCAAATCCCACAAAAGTCCAAGTCCCGGTCATTTTCACTTAAACCTGAGGGAGACAGTATTCAGGCATTGATTAAAGACAGCTTTCTCTCAAGTGTTACAAAATAATTTAAAATACATATTCAGTATAAATAAGAGGCACAAACCCACAAACAAATAAATGAGCTCACGCTACACTAAAGTTCACCACAAGAAGTGGTTCTATCCAGTTCTGACTACGTGTCATTTTTCTGAAACTGTGCTTGTTTGAAGAGTGTTTCGGACTTGTGAAATGATGTTCTCACCTTGCTGAAATCTGTGAAAACATTTGCTATTGTAGAAACGGGATATTATAGCAATATAATTTCTACACAAATTACATTCTTCAAAGAACTGTACAAGCGTGGCTTAAATCGTAGTCAAACACAGAAACAGAGTTTTCTTCAGAGAAACTTCTGTCCTGAACTTCTGAAGTTAAAATACAGTAACTCAAATATACTGCCAAGAGGAGATGAGTAAAAGTCACATTGATATATTGAAGATCCAGTGGTTATAAAGATTCCGATGCGTAACAGTTCATAACTTTATTTGGCATCACAATAAGCATTTACAGTTACAAACCACAACTAAAATAAAAGTAACAAGGGTATTTCCTTATTTTATCTCTGATTTTTTTTTTATTAAATCAATTTAATTTACACTATGTATTTTTTTTTATTTTAACTTTCTTCTGCTCACATACCAGCTGGTTGAATAACAGACTGAACTGATTTGTAGAGGGTTATGTGGGTGTGCCTGCACCAGTTCACTACTGAGCTCCTCGCCACTGCTCCAAAATGTGTCCGTGTGTGACACTGACGGTCCGCATGCACACACACACGTTAAAATTCTGCAAGACACATGTATGTGCATGTCTGTGGGTGTGTGTACCACTGGTGGTATGGTCTCACAGTGTTTTTGCACAGGTTTGTAAAAGACAACGACCTGAAAGTCTTATTAATCCTTACTGGAGGTAAATCTATCCTGCCTTACTTACACTTATTGTTATACCATTTCTGACACAAGTGAAACTGCGTTGGTGTCAAGTGAAATTTTCCTTGTGTCAGCAAAATCTTTTCCTTGGCTGAAGATGCACCGCAAGTTGCAAATGTTGACGATGACACATTTAGATATAGTAGCACTTGAAAGTTACTGTGTATTCTTCGCAAAAATGTAAATCCACACAACAAAAGCTTCCAAAACCCAACCAACACATCTACCACACGGAGGATCCGTGTTTGAAGTTTCTAAAATATGTTTTCTTTGAATATCTCTTGAATATGCCAACACATGACAAGATATAGCACATATAGAAGCAGGCTTATGGAGCTACAGTGTGTAATAATGCACTTATGGGAATATGAGGTGTTTTTTTTGTTTGTGTTTTTTGTTTTTTTTCCCAGGATGGTTATCTTACCTGTGGAGAGGAGGACGAACAACAGGGTGAAGACAACCGTCAGATTATATGTCAGCCGGCACTCCATTGGTAACACCTGTCATAGGGAAACAAAGGGAGAGAAATGCAGTTGTAAAAACAAATCTTGAGCTTATTTCTGTATATGCAGGGAGAACAGTCACTCAGCAAATTAGACATACCACCCTGCAACCGGCATCCTTTAAAGTGAAGGATTAAATGAAAATTCATTGTGTGCATTTGCTACCAATTTATATCTGAAAAGGGCTTTCAATTTTAATGAACCACAAGCATGTTTCACATTCTTTCTAAGCGCATGCACACATCCTATATAAAACAAAAAGTCCCTGTCTAGAGTTTAATGATACTGCTTTGTTATCTGTACTCTCTTATCAATGAATACAAATGAGTTCAGGCTCAAAATACACATAGGGTTCATTCTGTGCTGTTATCAATGGAAACAGTCTTTCCCCCGAAACGGCGTATTGACTCAGACATACGTATGCGTGCACACACACACACACACACACACACACACACACACACACACAGTGTAGGTTTTCATGCCTAATGGGGACATTACATAGACTTACATTTATTTAGTGCAGACTCAAACCAAAACCATAACTTGCCTAACCCTAACCCTAACCTTAACCTAAACCTTAACTGAACACTCAAACTAAACCTAACCTTAAACCAAGTCTTCACCCTAAAAGTTATTCATTTCTCCATGGGGACTTGCATTTTGTCCCCATAAGGTAGGTGAGTCCCCACATATAGCTGTGTGACACACACTAAGTATTTCCATCACCCTTTACCGAGCTGCCGAGGACAAAATAACACACAGCAGAAACAATATTGACTGTTTCTATATTAACACACTGCAGAAAACACAGTTTTCATATTAGCCAAAAATATTGCATCATGTTAGACTTACTGAGAATTGTGGGTGTGTGTGTTGCAAGACGAAATGTGTCAATTAACCACAAATGAGCATCCAGACTTCTGCTCAATTCCTTCCGAACACACAAACCCATCCCAGACAGCACATGGTCTTTCAAGGTTTGCTTGTTTCCTTCATGATAAACTACTTGCCACCTTTGACACAGCACTGTCACATTGGCCCATGGTCACACCTCACAATTTAAAATACAACAAATAAATTGTAGGGAAAACTTGTGTAGAGATGCAGATGCACTTGTGAAAGGGAAACAGAGTAGTTGCGGTTGTCCTGAATATCACAAGACAGACAGGAAATACTTTTACCACAGATAAAACAGGGAGGCAGCAACAGAAACAAAAAGTCAGACACAAAGAAACAGAAAAATATCAAGCTGCAAAGCCCGGAGGGGTTGGCTGACTGAAACACATCTGCTGGAAAACACTGACGCACACAGACCAACAAACAAATGCACACAGAAAGGCATGAAGGCAATACAGAGCAACAAGCGGCACTGATATTTTTTGTCCTATGTGACACTTGGACACTTTAACATATGGAGGTAGCTTGCATATAATTCCAAAGTTTAATATTTCAACAGCATCGATCACTGGTACTGACTTTTTACTGTAATTAAATTAATTTAGGGAGCAATGTGGTTCAAGACATAAACACAAAGTCAGCAGCGCTGACATGAGCGTCTTGAGGAGACGTCTTGCTTGCTAACCTTTAGAGCTGCAGTGATTAATCGATTGATTGATTAGTCAAACAGAAGAAAATGAATAGTCAACTGTTTTCACTGTGTAAAAAGTAAATGTGAAGTGTAATAATGAATTATAATGAATAATGATTAATTTGATTTGATTCATTGGGCTTATTAAAGCCGAGCTTTCATAATAAGCTCAGTAATCAGTAAGTCAGATATCTAGTCCTCCACCCATCAGCTGACAGCACTGAGTCAGCTAATGCTGTCAGCTAATAATCTAACTTCCTGATTATCAACCGTTAACACACATTTATGGTCTGTAATTTTACCTATTTCCAATGTACACCACAGACCTGGAAACATAACTATTAATTAACCACTTGATTTGTGACACGCTAGTTTTCGACTGAGCCTCTTTCATCTGCTCTCCAAAAGAAGCACTGTGCGACACCAAAGGGAGAAGCAAGCAGGCGACTCCAGGAATGATATGAGCTGGTTTTTTCGTCACTGCAGGAAGTGTGATCTCTGTTTTAGGTTTTATTTATTTATTTATTTATTTTGTGCATGCCGGCAACATACAGTACTTGCATTCTAAAGTTTCACACGTTAGATTTTCTGTTTCATTTTGACTATGTTCTGGCTCACACTGACCATCTCCAGCTGAAATACTGTGCAACTATAGTTTTCCATGACCACATATTCATGACATATGTTGGACTAGTACCAGAACAATAGAGTGTGAAGTTGCAGATGGACAAACTAAACTCAAAAATATGACTATGTATTCTGGGGACAGTAAGTCTTAACTGAAAAACTAAAATGACGATGATATGTTAATTTTATATACTGTAACAAATGTGACACAGAAAATGCACAAACACAATGTGAAACTGCAACCTCTATATATTCCACAAAACAAGACCTCTTTGCGGTTTTGACACTTCCCTTTTTTCATAATTCACAAGTGACTTTAAGTGTATGTGACAATACAGAGTTCTAAGGCGTGACTTCACAGTGGTTTTATGAGATAGAATTATGATGTTACACACATCCTTTTGCTGTTAGAGATAGAGAAGTGTAGTGGGTTAACAAACTAAAACATATTTAACTTGTCACTTTTAAAGCTGTACATCACCAGAGTAAGTGAGGCCACACAGCAATCATATGTCCTCTGTTTCTGAAGAGGTGACAGTTTAGATGTACAAGCTGAGGTATGAGCAGATACAGAAGCCTTTCAATGTATAAAGCATGTAAAGCTACAGGACTTTTACAATTATAAACACAACTAGTTCAATTTGATGCCTCAGATGCTCAGAGAGATCAGTGAAAATCTACAGTCAAGCAGCCCTGTGATGGTAATGTACAAAAGTGGTCTTAGTCTACCATTCAATGGCAAGTGTGAAACTTGCTGTAGTGGTCCCATTGGCTACTTAGTAGACAGAAGCTGGGTAAATGAGGTAAAAGTGGTCAACAGGGATTTAGTCTACACTCACAGTACACATGGTGTTATTCTGTAGTATCAATAAACTGTATATACTGTATATCTGGTATTAGACATTTCCTGGAAAATCAACTGAGTAACCTGAGCGTTTTCAAACTTGGAAATGGCACTTTGCCAAAATAAAATAAATAAACAAATAAAAAAACTTGGTATTGACCACATGGTCTTTCTGGATGCAGTTTGCTTACTTCATTTACATATGACTCATTTTGTTGTCACATTAGCTAAGAACGAAACTTCTATGACAACTGAGTAAAATATAATATCATAATCTATTTAATCACAATCATGATGCATATCTAAATTGCAGTCTTTAGATTCAAAATAAACTATGAATCGGGCGGCACGGTGGTGCAGTGGTTAGCACTGTCGCCTCATAGCAAGAGGGTTCCAGGTTCGAATCCCGGTCTGGGCCCTTCTATGTGGAGTTTGCATGTTCTCCCTGTGCCTGCGTGGGTTTTCTCCGGGTACTCCGGCTTCCTCCCACAATACCAAAAACATGCACATTAGGTCACATTAGGTTAACTGGCTACTCTACATTGCTCCTAGGTGTGAGTGTGAGAGTGTGTGGTTGTCTGTCTTTGTGTGTTGGCCCTGCGATTGACTGGCGACCAGTCCAGGGTGAACCCCGCCTCTAGCCTGTAGTCAGCTGGGATAGGCTCCAGCTCCCCTGCGACCCTGGCGGATAAGCGGTATAGAAAATGGATGGATGGATAAACTATGAATCTCTCTGATTGCACCAAGATGCAAGTGCAGCATAAGAATGCATTGAAATTGAAGTAATTGAAGTAAGAGGCCCAGAAAAGTAGATTGTGGGCATCAACAACATCGATCAACGATCTAAAGTTGCCAGATTGCGCACCTTGACTTGATCTGTGTTTACATTTCAATAGCTGTTGAAGCTAATGGTGGATTGGTGTCTGTGGAAAGTTAAACAGAGCTTTCCAGAACTGTCCATCGTGTAAAAAGCTTTGACACAACTGAACTCCTGAACTCTTCAACTACTGAATTGCCACAAATTTCTAACACTGTGTACATCACGACACAACACATAAGTATACTGTAATGAAAGACACTAGGAATAATACAACATCATACTGTTACATAATGTTATAAAGCTGCATAGTGATTTCATGTTCACAAGTTGAATTTTGTCTCAGTCTGAAATACCTCCAATATAAAATCTAATAACAAAAGTAATACATGTAAAATGGGACATCTTCACAAAGCAATGAGAAATTATGTCAAACTGCCCAGGTTTGATGACAACCACACATCACAAGACCCAATTTGGCTACATTTACACCAAAAAGAGTATGCAGTCTTGTTTCCTGGTGAGATGATGACACACAACTCAATTAACATGATTCTACAACAGTCATTCAGCAACACAATGAAATTAAATTCACACACAGCATTAATGTGTGACTCACATCAGCCTCTTAACCAGATCCTACTCATTATGGTTCCCTGACTACAGACAGTTCATTGATGAAGAAGACATCTAGTTGCAATGAAGGAAACAGACTGTCACCCACCCACAGACAGCTAGCTACATGTGCAAACACACTTTGGAAGGCCAAGTTCTTTAGAAATGTGTGACAGCAGGCCAAAAATGTCCTCCGAATGCCTGATGTGAATATGAACGTCTATAATGTTACACTTTCAAACTTCCCAGGGTACAGGGACTGTATGTATGAATGTATTTGAAGTATTATTAGTATAGTATTTATTTCTTTAAAGGGGCTTCATAACAGAACAATAATCCACTTTCTCAGCTCAAAACACTCTCTCACAAGCTTCAACTTGCTGAATTGGCATGACGTGTAAACTAACTCTCTCTCGACCCCCACACCCTCTCTATTGTCCCACGAGGCGCCCAGGCATCAATTCAGCAAAGAATTTCCCCTTTTCTTTCACTTCCCAGTTTGAATGTGTGTGTGTGTGTATGTGTGAGACAGCGAGGGGGTGCCTGGCAATGCTCTGTGTGCATTTGAGTGGGTGAGATGCAGACTGCAACGCTGCTTGCATACCGTAAACATTTCTCATTTTAAACGCGAAGCCCACAGTCATCCTGAAACTTGTTGCTTCACTGCAGTCATCACTCATGCAAATACGTGGGACAATATACATTCCTGTGTGAATTCATGTCTGTTTTCAAGGAACCCATGCTTGTATGAACCCCAAAGTCCTTTGCTCTGTGTTTACCGGGAAAGTTTCATTCCCATCTCTGCATCATATAGGGGTCTGACTCACACTGTCACACTCAGGCAAACTCACCAGTATTAATCATCTTCACAGCCTTGTCTGACCTCATCCAGTGTGGGATGGTAGCCAAAACAATATGCGATACAGTCAGCAGATATTGGGTTCAGTCAATCATCTGCTTTAAGTTTCATCTATTTACAGATTTATGGAGGTGTATTTACATTTTTTAAACATGCAAGGAGCAAATGAATCCACCACTATCGGATGTATTGCTGTGAAATGTTGTACAGACATCCATGGTCCTCAGAGGATTAGGCCTATTGACCGTTTCCATTTTTTTGCTTTTTGGTGAAATGTCTCAACAACTATTGGATGGACTGCCATGACATTTACTTTTCATGGTGCCCAGGTGATATGCCATTAGCTTTGGTGATCAACTGACCTGATCACCTGAAACCCTAACCTGAGCAATGGGATTCTTAAGAGCAAAAACCTCAAAACTTCACCGTGTTTAACGCCAGTGTTAGTATGTTAGCACGTCCTAGCACACTAACACACAAAACTAAGACGGTAGACATGGTAAACTTGATACACGCAGAACATCAGCATGTTAGCATCAGCGCTGTGAGCATGTTATCATGCAGATGAAATGTATGAACTGTAGATTCTATCAAAAGGATGATTTGGTTTTCAAGCTTCTGCTGTGTCTCAGATCTTAAAAGCCTGTGACTTGGGGTATACAGTAAAACAGGTACTTTGCAAATACCACTTCCCGCCCTTCTCGAAGTTTTTGAAGTATGAGGATGTCACACTTTTTGTGAATGCTTTTCATGTCTGTCCTCTTGCTGAATGTTCATCTGGTTTAAACTCTGTCATTTCTCGTCGGTTTGATTAGTGCTTTTTGTGTCTCGGTTTTCTCTTAAAAATAGGCTGTTCCTCGCGCAGCACATTTTAGGTTCGGCTAATGACATGGCTTGACACACAAAAAAAAAAGTTTACATCCTTATCTTGCACCCACATTTACAGGCCAGACTGAATTTGTGGGTTGGATTTTGTCCACTCCTCTATAAGCAGCCGAGCGAGGGAGCAAAGAATGTGCAGGGAAGAGTAATTCAAAGAACAAAAGCTGCTCTTTGTTGTCAGGCCTTAGAGCTGAAGTGACAGCGAGCTTGAATAAGGGTCAAGGAATCACTGGTTAGTCTGGAGGCTGTTCAAGCCAATGGTTAAAAGACATACACACACATACACATATACACACACAAACAGCTCTCACTCTCTGCACAACACCCAGCCCAGTGACAAGCAAGATATACAGGCTTAAGACTGCAAATTATAATTTATGATTGTCTGGCACAGTAACACACAGCGCACCAGAAGGTCACTTGAGAAGGAAATCACTTTTTATTCTGAATAACACACTGACCACTTTTTTTGCATTAACTGCTGCTGTGAGCAGACTGCACTGTGTTAAAAAGTTGTGCTGTGCTGCAATGGCAATGCACACTGTGGGACTAGTGACAGTCATATAACGACAAGCGGCTGAGAAAGGTTCTGAAAGTGAAACTCATGGTACCTTACTCAAAGTGAATGACAATTATAAGGACTTAATAAGTTTTTTTCTCTCACCAAACACAACAAACACTAAAGTAAAACCTGACAGCGCTGTGTCATAGAAGGAATGAACATCAAAATCCACAGCAACCTTTCGAGTTGAAGCGGAAGCCTGGATGTAATGTGGCTGACGAACTGGAATGTTCCCAAGGCTATGTTTCTGCTGGGATCTTGCATTCTTTGCGATAGCACCATAGTGATACAGTGTGCACATCGGGGCAAGTGTGTATGTGTTCCTTTATCTGTGTCTTGACGTCCACTGTGAGGAAATTGGAGGAGCAGGTGGAATGCTGCAGATATTTCCTTCGGGGCTATGAATAAATCAATAAAACAACACACACACACATGCGCAGAAACACGCACAGACAAAAGCCAGCATATTATTAAGCCTAAATCCACCCCAATTGTGGCCCCAGGTGTGGGTCAAGGGGTGCAGTTTGCCCTTAGGGGTTTTTATTTTCTCATTATGAAAACTGAAGTCAGCACAAAGGAGGAATTCCCACAACGAGTCACACACTTACTCAAACATTTGCATTTCAAGGGATGCTTTTTTTAGAAAGAAAAGAAAAACTTCTTCATTTTTGTCATTAGGTTCACGTTTGATAGTTCAAACCCTTCTCTGATCGGCATGTGTTCGTATACAAATGTTTAAACTGGGGTGAGAATCTGGTTTCTTATTCACACTATTCACACTTTTTTTTTTTTCTTGAGTGAAATCTTTTGATTATGCACCTAAGAGTCACAGTCAGGAAACCGCATACTACAGCTGTGACAAGAGCTAGGTAGAGACAATGTCCCTGCTCTTACCTTTGATGTCTTTCAATATGAGCCAAACGCAGGGCAAAGGAAAGGACATTTACAAGGCCAGGCGCAACACAGCCAACGCTACTGTAAATGTGACGATGCCTTCACGACCCAGATCAACAAAACACATGCGCACAGAAATAAATCATAACATTTTCATAAGCAAGTGTGTTATAAATGAATACATGCCGGGTGCTGCGATTTCACACGAACCACAGAGGTATACAATTTACATATGCAATTACATTAATAATTATACACAGCTGATCAATTTACGATTGGAAAACGCTGTGTGCGTTCTGACTTCAGTCATCAAGCTGCATCAGGTACATCTCATTATACTACAGGATACGTAATAGGAAAACATTTATACATTTCTTTTTAAAAACTAAAGTCTAACTTAACAGTAGGCTACTACGCAGAAAAGCTCGAAATGATTTTACAGCACATGTAACGCAGTAGCCTGGCCTGTCTCAATAGCAATCAAAAGGTTTCCTTACTCTCACCTTGAGCAGTCTTGCTGTCAGCAGTTGGGGGGTGTCTGGTATTCTCCTGGAGACGACAGCACTTTCTGATGATCACAGCCTGCAGCTATAACTTTCACCCGCTGTTTTACAAAAAAGAAAAAAAAAAGTGGACACGGTAAGAAATAAAAAAAAACAGCCAACATCACACAACGCAGACACAGCCTTTAACTAACGCTCAAATTCGCCCGGTCACATAAAACGCCTCGGGGCGGCCAAAAGCAGAAAAAAAAAACCCTTCATTCTTGTTCACCTGATGTTTTTCAGGTGATTTCTAACGTCTTCTACACAGTTGGGGCACTTGAAAATATTCTAAAAGCGGAAAGTCCAAAGAGCAAGACGCCGGGCTGAAGCGGTTGTGTAGAGCCGTCACGCACATCCTCCGCTCGCGGAGAGTCTGCCAAACGCGACTGAGGCGTGAGCTGCAGCTGCTGCGTCAGATACCGAGAGGGAGGGGGAAGGGTGGGGGGGGGCGCTGTTTCCATGACTCAAACTGAGAAGCATACCAAACATTTTAAATTTCCTCTGTCCGCACACATTTGTCTGTCCGAGGCTGTAGACTAATTTGTACATGTGTTCCAGTAAATGTGCATGTTTCTTGTCGCTGCACCTGAATGCATGCTCTTTCAGGTCAGCTCCCCAGCAAACCAGGGCGTAACTTACTCTTTCACACCCGTATTATCAAGTTTCAGGAAATGTATTTTGAAGCAATTCCCTGCTTTTATACTGTTATCTGCGTCTCAGCCGACTTAAGGATTTGAAGTAGCCTGATTGTGTTTGAATGTGGGGGCACAGAGGAGGGTCCGCATGGGAAAACTGAGATTAGGCCCACGGTCAGTGAGTCCCCTTTGCAAAGTCACTCTCAATCCAAGCAGTAGACAAACCCAAGTATTACGTAGCCAGTGTTTATTTAATGAAGAAACAACCTTTAATATAATATCTATTAAGCCATAGCAACTCATTATATTAAGAGTGATTATATTTTATCACTATCCTCCTAAAAATGTATAATTGAAGATTTCCACTTAGGCCTTACCTTGGGTTGGCCTATTTCAAGATATGTATATATGTATATTCATAAGTTCTTAAATAAGTGCTCCTTAAGTGCATAGGTCCCTTGGAGGACCTGCCCACCTGTACCTGAGCCTACCTGTAGAGGAACATGCTGACTTGGTCATCTCCCCGATCCTGAACTGTGACCTCTGTGCATGGTGTATTTGTTAAACATTTCTTTTTTTTCCTGTGGAAGCAATAGCAGCAAGTTATACCAGTACTGTTAGTGTTAGAACTATACTGCTTCAGTGCCTCAGGCAGCTGGCAGTTTTGGTTGTTACCACAGACCACAGTTTCTTCTCAATCAGGCTTTGAACTTTGGAACTTGCAAGGGAGCATAACGGCACTGATAGCTGCTTTGGCAAAACAAACATTGTCTGGCAAACGTAAAGTCCCCCGACGGAGGTACAAGAGCCATCAAACAATTTTAAGAGAGCAACTGTAATGATAAGCATAAATGACAAAAGACTGAACAGCTACAACACAGAATTGCTTGCATCTAAAAGTGCTGCGCCCTCCACCTCTGCCTCTACTTCCACCTGGCCTGCAGTCTCTCTCTCTCTTGGAATCAGAGCAGAGCCTCACCAACTGCATGCTGTAATCTAGTCTCCGAGAAAGCCTCAGCTCAGCTCATCCTCACCCCTGTGGGACCCCAGTTCAAACCACTCTTTTTTGCTCGTTGCTTGCTTGGTCTCACCTAAGCCTGTTACTCTTCTCCTTGCAGTCATTGCAGGCCTGCCTGCTCCGCTCTGTCTTCAGATACTTATCTCCTGAGCCCTGGACCTCCTGCTTGGCTCAGCTCCCCACACTCACCACTCTAACATCCTCTGCACATCGCTGCAGCCATCCACTGTAATGCACACTTCCCCAGCACAATATCTCAGCCTTTCAACCCTGCAGTAAATATTCATGTTTTATCTAACTCCAGTTTCCTCTTTGTGTCTTTCACTTTGGTTCACCAGTCTGTCCTAAACAAAGAGCATCACTGAGATGACTAAAAGCCTGAACACTGTGCATAACACTTCTTAAACGTAGCTCCTTAGACAGATTAAATGACTGTAAAACCATTGTCTTCTCTCCTATTCAACAGCCGCAGTTAACTTTAAGGCTCTGTTGTTTGCCCACATATACGTAGGTCATAATAATAATAACTTTGTGGCTGTGCTGATATGACTCAACAATGTTTTTTCAGTCTTGGTATCTTGAAGTAAACCAAATACTGAAAATAGAGGGCCTTTTGCACATGCGTTTCTGCATGTGCAAAAGTCTATTTGTTTACTGTAATGCACATTTTACCTAAATTTTAACAATTCTTTAGCTGGATGTGTTTTACCTTCTCTATTGCTGGACAGTTTCATTTTAAGTCTGTGATGTTACCTTGCTAATGCAAATTTTCCTAGCATTAAACTTCGATTCTGCGTTGCGTGAAAGTATCCATAACCCACCTGTGGCTGTGGGTGTGGCAGCTGGTTAATGTTTAAACCTACGATATTGTTCGTGCTCATTGAAGGCACATTTTTCACCAGGAACACAGCCTTAAACTCTTACATTTTAGCATTTTTCTTCTTTCTATACGAAAGAGAGAAAAAGAGGAATAAAACAGTTTGCAGAGTGATGTGGTGAGAAAGTAGGAAATGGCTAGATTCAGCACCTGGCTCCTTGCTCTGAGTGTGTGTGTGTGTGTGTGTGTGTGTGTGTGTGTGTGTGTGTGTGTGTGCTTGTCTTGTCTGGAGCAGGATTTGTCAGTTGAATTGTGTGGGCTTGGATAATAAAGGGCCAACTGTCTACGATGGCAGGTGTGCTTGGAGTCAGACTGACAAACACACACACACACACACACACACACACACACACACACACACACACACACAATGACTACACTCAGAGACAAGACCTACGACACATTTATGACCAAAAAGTTCTGCTGTGAGATTAATGTGTACGGGAATGAAAGACGGCGATCAACAGCAGAAAGAAATAGAACAGCAACCGCACGAGCCACAGAGACACTGAGAGCCTGCAGACAGTCTTAAGCACACAAAAGTCAGTTACCTTATCATCCAACTCCTTCTAAAAAGCACTGCAGACTTTGTGGGTGACTGAGGTTCTCTTTAATAGATGAGCTATTTAGCTTGCCATTAACAGAGAATGATTGTCTGCAATCATGCACAAGTGATGTCTCACATACTTGTATATTGGCAGCTGAGTATGTAGTGTCATCTCCTGTACCTCCAGATGCTGTCAAAATAAAACCTCTGATAATCTGAACATGAAGACAAGTCATGTGACATAGCAGTCAAGGAGCAGGAGTGTCGGCCTGACAGGAAATAAAACACAAGCACTTTGTGACTCAGTGGATCACGCATCCTGCAATTATGGTTTCCCACCAGTAATCATTAAAGGATAATGTCCAAAAACAAATGTTCTTAAATCCGTCACATGTATTATTTCGGGATAAATATCACAAGCTGTTAATGCAGGTTTTGTCTGTCAAGTGTGTGCTTTCTGTGCAACTGTGCAAACATGCCACACAGTGAGGGGAAGCACACACCTTCATAGGGTGGCACACTGGCCAAAGTATGAACAATGACACATTGTATACTGGAAAACAAAGTACTTACTGCACTATTGCAGCATTTTTATTTATTTATGCTTTGCCTCATTCCAAAGCCCTTAACTTTGAACTTAACCTATACTCTCACCATTGCCTAAATGTAATGTTCTCAAAAACTTAAACCCAAACTCCAAATCCTCCAAGTATTTCAGCTGTAGCTTTGCTGAGGCCTATGTTTTTGGGGTGGAGCAAAGTCACAGGAGCCTTCTGTTGTTTAAGACACCTACAAAAGTCTTTTGGGATCTCAGGACTACACCCTCTATAGTTTAAAGGACTTTACAGAACGGCCATAAAGGCAAAAGGCCAGCATTCCCTATGAAAACAACAGTCTTATGGGTGTTCAGATCAGCTCTACACCTATCACATTTGGAGGGGTTTTTTTGTTTGTTTGTTTGTATTTTTTTTTTATAAATTTCACCTTTATGTGTTGCAGTCATTCACATCAATCAAAGGAGGTCTGCCATATATGATCACATATCTTGCATTGAGTTTCCGTGGTCTCATTTCAAACATCAGTGCAAGGGTTGCATGTATACTGACCTGGTTGTATGTAGGAAGTGAATCACGGATGTCTAGTGAGTATATGCTCATGTCTGAGCTGAGATGAGCTTAAAAGAGCTAAAAATAGAGAGGACCTGCTTTCATAAGACTAACAAAAGCACAACTCAAATTGAACTGTAGTGTTTATGCTGTGTATGCTAGATGTGTAAATCAGGAAAGCATTCAACTCAAAGGGCGATGACATGTCAGTGTTGTGGTGGTCGCTTGTTTCTGCTTCACTTTAGTGAGCAAAAAATCAGTTACTGTAGATTTAAGTTTTAATTTTATGTATGCCGAAGTCTATTTAAAACTTCAAATCACTGAGAAAATTCTGCCTGCTTAAATGGGATTTGTGAATTTCAGATATCAAAATTCAATATGATGCAATGCGATGCATTAAACCTGGTATGGTGATAAATACACTAAAAGCTGCTTAGACTTCTCTCTACACGGCTGTCAGTGGCACACAGTCTGAGCAACCATGGAGTCTGTTTTCTGACTTTTCAACACCTCCCTTTCCTCTCTTTTCACCCCGAGCCCTCATCCCTCTCAGTCCAACACCTTTAATCCTTTCTCTCTTTCATTTTTTTTTAAAATATCATGTTTATGATCAGTAGTGCTATGCTGGAACATCCCTGCTGCTCAAACAAACCATGCTTATCTCTCATCTCTGATTCTCTGTCTCTTTGTCTGATATACAGATAAGAATATCTGCAGGCTAAGTGGGCTACAAAACACACACACACACACACACACACAGACCTGCCTCTATGCATTATTAAAAGATTGTTAAACCAAGCAATGAACATGCACACACACACATCCTCGTCTGCTGGGCTTTGTCACCATGGTGACAACTGTGTGTCCTGCTAGAGACCAGCTGGTGGACCCTGACTGTGACGGTGTGGTGGGAGTGGTGTGTGTGTGTGTGTGTGTGTGTGCATGCAAGGAGACAAAACAAAGAGGGAACACACTGTGCAGCGCTGACAAATAGTCTATTCATCGGACTGCCTGCTTTCCACATCATATGCTTGTCCACACACACCTGAAAGCCGAGGAGCAGGGAGAGAGCACGGCAGGCATTAGCATATTGATCCTCGTATTGATTAGCAGCTGCAAATGAGTATTTGTTCTCCAATTCAATCATTAGTATCTTCATTGGGGTGGGAGTGGTGTTGACACTTCAGACAGCTTACCATCTGTTTCCACCACTCTCACACAGAAACGTAAAGAGCATGCAGAGACAAGTCCAGCTGTCTGGCTGGCACACACACAGCTATGTGTTTGTCTCATTTAGCATGATTACAGACTTTCTACTACCCAAACATCCAGGCCTCCTTTCCATCATTCCACACTTACTTACTCACTCACTCTACTGACTTTCTTCTCGTGCACCTCGGCAGTCTGCCCTCGGTTCCACCTCGCATTCAGCTAGAATAGCATTGTTTGTTCATGTAAAACCACATATTAAATGTCAAACTCTCGGAGAACAGCACTGCAATTTGGAGGTCATACAAGAACGGGACTTTGCTCTGGAATGGCATGCACTTGAATGAGCTGAAGTTAGGGCAGTTACCTAAAAAGACTGCCATGTCTGAAAGAGATCTTTCCTTCTCACTGTTATGAGGATAAATAAATAAATAAATAAATAAATAAAAAGACTGAACAAATAAGTTTCAACACAAGCTAATCAGAAAATCTCTACATTTTTTTTTCCTGGTAATTTAATCCTTATTGGAAAGTAGAGAGCACAGGAAGTGATGAGTGATACAAGATGAGGGAGGGAGGGGCTTGGTTATATAACAAAGGTCCAAAGCTGGACTCAAATCAGGGATTACCTGTCCATGACTCGGATGCCCTGGCATGTAGAGCATATAGGCCACTTACAGTTTAAGATAGGCAGCATGAATCTGAACTAGACTGAAGCAGGGGAACACTGCTCTACTGTCTGTCGGATAAAGACTCAGGTTAACTTAACTGGCTTTCTTCCCAAGAGTTGGTTTGAAATATTGATACAACTTTCATATCTGTCAGTTAAACATTAGGCTATAGCTAACAGCAACACGTGTAAGCTGTTCAACATCTGATTAGCTCTCTATTCAACACTGTAAAACCACAACTTGTTGTTTTCACACTTTTGTTTACGTCATATCTTGCCTTGAATAAACAAACCAGATATGACATTATGTGAGGGTTTGTGTGTGTGTGTGTGTGTGTGTGCGTGTGTGTTTGGGCGGCACTAAACAGTTTCTCCTCTTTCCAGACGTGAAGTGAGGCTGTAGCTTTGTACTTTAACAGACATGAGAGGTATCAAATCTGTCTCTCTCAGTAAGAAAGCAAGTAAGCACATTTCATAAGATCTGTAGCTTTTCCTTTAAGGTTGATATGACTAATTATGAACATTTGCCTTTCATTTCAACATATCCATTACAACAGTATGACAAAATGAATGTACAAGTGAGAAAGTCACTGGGATTACTTGTAAATATTTAACCTGCCAAACTGCTCATTTGCTTGCATTATTTGTCTTATCTAGTGGCCATGGGTCACAATACACATGATAAGCAAAATTAACACAGCTGTGACAGCTATTATTATATAACAAAAAGTGAACTATACAGGAATGAGCCCTTCAAATCTTTTACAACCTGCTCAAATATTTCTACACTGCCCTGCTATTTTGTCTGAATGTGCTACTATTAAACTCTGAACTTTAACATGAGTTGATCAGAGGCAGAAAATTCAGATCTTTGACTTAAACAATAGCAGACACGTTAAACTGAAAATACTCTCCAAGTAAAAGTCCTGCATTCAAAACTTTACTTAAGCAATTAAAGATTAAGATTAAAGATTAAAGTGACATATTTTGTCATTGGAGGGAACTCACTCCAACGAAATTTGTTCTCTGCATTTAACCCACCCAAGTGACGTGCACACACACACAGCAAACCCGGGGCAGTGGGCGACCGCGTGCAGCGCCCGGGGAGCAGTGGGGGTTAGGTACCTTGCTCAAGGGTACCTCAGCCATGGACACCGGGACGGGGAATCGAACCAGCGATCCACTGGTTACGGGTCCGACACCCTAACCGCTGATCCACGACTGCCCCAAGTTCACACTGTGCAAAATTGATCTGTCAGTGTTTTACCAATGTGAGATATTCAAGGCTGCAGTAACATTGCATCAAATCATATTTTCAAGCGTTCGTTCAAGAGTTTCAAGAGTTCACTTGGCTTATTAAGATGACTTCAGCCCATTTTGTTTGCTGTTGTTTATTTTGGGTTAATGAAAGGGTGACTCAAGCAATCCCTTCCTTATATGGAATTTGACCCTTTTCATTTGAGAACTATAGAAAAACAAATCCTCATCTTTATGTTCCGCTTGAGCTCAAACTCATGTCTTCATTCTACAGTAATGGGCAGATTTCATGGAGAATCAAATTAACTGTACAAGAAGGTCAAAGATGCCAAGCCTGTAATGTACTGGTATAAAGTGATGCCATGTGTTACAGCCTAACAAAAAGGCTTTGTAACATCGTTCAAAAGCACTTTTTACTGGGTTTTAAAACCTACTTCCCTTGGGTGTTGTGTCTGTGTTAAATATGATGTACAGTATATTGGCCATAATAATAGATAAATATTTATTAAAGGATAACAGATGATAAAAATGGAAATATACAGTATTTCAGTAGCAAAGAAACAAAGTAAAGCAGACATGCACACAGGAGTTTGTCAAAATGTAAAATGCCAAGCAGATGGGAAAGGGAAATGCCACTTGACGTCTAATGTTAGAATCCTCTTTATTTACATAAATGGAACTTTACATTTGATTTTACTGTACTCTGACTACCCTAACACTTTACTGTACAACCCGACAATCACGAAGCAGCAAAACTTTCATTTTTAACAGGCCTCCCCCTCCATTTTAAAATTCATGGTGCCTGTACTGTGGTGCCCTCTAGTGGCGTTTTTCCATGAAAAACAGGAAGAGAGTGAGGGGTGGAAAGCAAGTCGACATAACTAATTGAGGAAAGAGTAATGAAGTAGCACTTTACTAATACACCTGAACATAACCATTGTCTGCAGCAGAGGTGACACACTCTTACTATTGGATCTACACCTTCATCAGGAACATGAGAATGTTTATAAGGTAGTAATCACAGTTGGGTGTGGCAAAGGATGGAGAAGTCCATCCCCTTGTGCATCACTGGTCACTATTCATCCATGGGCTAGATCACTGTACAGGAGACACACACACACACACACACAGAGGTTGTTTAGCTGTCGTCGGCCTGCAGCATCTTCTCGATCTCTTGATCCCACTGGTCGTCTTTGTTGTCTGACTCGGTCACCACCTCGTACTCCTGAAGCTCCTGCTGCAGCTCCTTTTCCCAGTCTGCTGATTCATCTGAACGTACAGGGAGGGGAGGATAGTGAGCAAAGTAATTACACACTCAGCAACTTAATCACACTCAATATCCAAAATCTAAACTGGCTGAATAACTACAGTATACAGTAGTTATATCAGTTGTTTGATGTGAGTGCTTAGATTGTGCTGAGATTTAGCTGAAGAATCTGTGAGAAACTCTCATCGAGCTAACCATCAGGAGAGGGGACGCTCCCCTTCTTATCCAGCACCAGCTGCTCCATCTCTTTCCTAAGGTCCTCCTGGTTGATGGCAGTCGAGTCAAAAGCGTCGCTCACAAACTCGGACACGCCAGGACTCGTCGACATCTCCTCCTCTTCTTCTTGAGGCGGCTGGGAGTCATGCAAACAGAAAAGAAACTCACTGCGCTACTCTTTCTCGCCATTTAGTTATACATCAAAAATATCAAGTTGAGCATACACACCAACACACACACACACACACACGCTTCCTCATTTTCCTACCTTCTGTATGTCGCTGATGGAAACTGGTGGAGTTTTTGGTCTGACATTGTCTACAAGAAATAATATAGCTTTGTTAATTCTTCTTATGCAAATCACAAGGTGGTGTTTAGTTCAATGACCCCGAGACTTCCTCTTAAAGCACACTCCCTGTGTGTGCTTTCCAGTAAAGGGTGCGTGAGAGTCTCATTATCAGCGCCTTAATAACAATGAGGTGAATGACAAGAAGTGAAGAACTGATTCTCATTGCTTTTGACACCACACCAAATCCTCCAATCAAATCTCAAATTCCTTTTCCAAGGGGACAGAGGCCCTCCCCTCACAAATCTGCGAACTGATAAGTCAGTCAATCAGAATAATTTCTTAGACCACAAGCGACAGCCACGTTTATGGTGTAATATGTTATTCTCAAGTCAGGAGACCCCTGTGGTGACAAAGCAGTTTATTCTGTTTTAGCCCATCAACTCTTGTAGAACACTGGTCTTTATATAGCCACTTTAAATAAATGAGGATTGGAAGAGAATACATCTCAGGCCAAACGTACAAAAACATGCATACAGCATTCACTACACAGATCCCTGTGTAGTGTGTTGGATTGGTATTTATAAAAGAAGAACATGCAGTGAGAATGTGTGCACATGCAGGCCGTGTCTATACGGTGAGATGATCAGGGGGAGGCGAGAGGAGAAATAATACTAGAACAACATTCATTTAGGCTGGTAATTAATTTCACTGACTGACTGACTGGAGGAATCGCCTTATTATCATCTTATTCACTTTATCGAGAAGAACTTTTCTGTTTCCGTTTCTTTTCTGAAGTCTGTTTGAAAATCGGTGCCAAATCATGCACCATCTTTCCGACATCTAACAACAGCTAGAACAATCCCACTTATGGCTTACAGGTACATGTGATGGAGTTAATTATATGCTGTACATGCTTTAAATAGTATGCGCTGGAGCAAGCAGAAAGGCACGGCTGCATGCATTTACAGCTGACTGTAAATAATCTGCCTTATGCACATGTGTCCAGTTCAATAACGACTAAGAGAAGCTTATGCTTACACAGGGCTTCATCACTCTGACAGTAACAATACATATACGCACACAGTACATCTGGCATTTCAGTCATGAATGTACACATAGTCTATGCGTCTAGCTGCTGACATGTAGAGTGGGAGTCTGAGCAGCTCCAATCAAACAGCCATCTTGGGGACAAGGCAGGAACAGTTACCTCCTTACATGTTGCATGTATATTAAAGAAGTGAATGCTGCAATGGCAGCAGATTGTGTTGATGTGGATAACAGGCGAAATGACCTCGGTCATCATCTCTATTGGATCAAAGCAGGGCTGGGCGATAAAAGGAGCACAATACGGCAGTGTAATAAACTGTGTGCTGATAACGACGATATAGACAGATCTAACAGCCTGTCACACAGCAGAAGTAAACACTTCACACTTCACACGATGAAGAGCAGTTCAAATTCAGAGCAAGCCCACAGGGGAGGGAACAAAACCCACTTTAGGATATATAATCTCACTGGAGTCAATGGTTACAATGCTCATTATCCACAAGTGCAACAAAGGGAGACGTTATGATCAACAGAAATGTGCTGTCTGCGGGTAACATCCCTTCAGGATACAAGGGAAGCTAACTTGCTTTTGTGGCAGGCATGTTAAAAAGCAAGTTAATGTTAACATTTAGATGTCATCAAATGTATTCTTCTATCACAAAATGTTTATGCTTATAAACTGTATTCTAAAGTTTAACCAGTGAAACCTCTGGTTTCTTCAGGCTTCAGTCATTATCAGGATACTCTTCAACAATTATCAAAATATAGACCGCATCATGATAAATATCAGTATTGGTCAAAATGGGAAAAACGATCAGATTTTTGCCACATGACCCAGCTGTAGACGGAAGTCTGACCTGTCAAGACGACGTCCTCAGGCGACACACTCTCCTCACCGTCCTTCTGCTGCTGCTGGGCTGCCAGCGCTGTGAGCTGAGCCGACTGCTTGATCAGAGACACCCGGTAGAAATAATTCCTCCAGAAAACCTCTTCCTTCACACTGTCAAACACATCACCGTGCATTTCATATTAGCATTTCGTTCGTGTTGCTTTCACAGGTAAACGCAATTGCGTCCACTTAACACACTTGCAGAGGCAGGTGCATAAGCACTGTACACACACACACACACACAGTGCGGGAAAACTACTGACTGTTTAGGAACCAAGTCAAAGCGCATGCGGTTGAGCAGCTGGTCTTCCTCCAGCATCACTGCAGCCAGAGGATACATCTGCTCCATGTCAAAGTGGAACTGAACACCAGCAGGAGGGTCTCGCAAGAAGTTTCTCTTGTCCTGTAATCACAGTGCTCGGTTTCAATGAAAACGGACCAAATGTTAAAGAACTGAGCAGAAGTACGTCTTGATCACAGATGTGTTGAGACATTCACAGAGCGTATGACGTGTTTGCTTACAGCTGACAGAGCAAGGATCTGTTGCTGGATTGTCTCCTCCTCATTGTAGCCGACCCATGGAGGCACTGCTGCCTCTGGACGCAAGCAACAGTACATAAAAATTCACTTTAACACAAAATCCACAAGACTCTCAGAAAAAAAAAAAGCATTCACAGGTTTAGCTCTTAGACACACACAAGAATACACCTGGATCTAACAGAACCCGGGGGGCAGGAAGGGAGCTTTTGATAAATAATGATGTAATTTCTGCTGCAAGTCCACTGGCATCTCACCCACAGTATGTACACATGAAGATAAGCACTTTCCTTTTGAAAGTGCAGCTCTGAATTGCACCTATTTGTATACACAGGACAGACAAATAAACTTTAATTCATTCATCGCGCAGGAAATCAAGAGGATTTATAAAAGAACCACGGATTTAAAGAAAGTACTTGCCCAGAAATTTCTGGATTTTGATAATCAATTTTCCAGTTGGCATTTGGGTAAAGTTATTAGGAAACATCTTAGTGGGCTTAAGCTTTTTGTTATTCAGTTACTCTGATTTACATACTGTATACGCATACATTATCATCCATTACATACTGCATATGTCAAGAATCCTGCTAATTAGTATGACTGTCTTATCATGTACTCTTTTTAAGGTATACATCTGATCGTCTTACTTTTAATCTTATTTTTCCCAATATCACGTGTTTGTCCACACGGTCTGACAGGTCACATGAAATAATTGGAGTTATATGATATGTTTAATGACCATCTATCCAGGAGGAGGGGAACCACTCTAAAGGAGCAATACGTGAGAATAATAATTGCAATAAAACATGAACAAACAACAGTTCCTAGAAATCCTCATGTTTCACACAATAAATCCCGATGTGCAAACCATGCGACCTCATTTCAAGGCAGGCTGTCCTGTAAATCAAGGGTTCTCAACATAATGAAAATCAGTTTGAGAGATAACTTTAATTACCTGATTTTTTTGCTTTCTTCTCTTGGACAAACTTCTCTTGCTCCTTTTGGAAGTCTCCTAGAAAAGTCTGCACAAATACACACACCTATTAAATGGAGGAACAGACTGGGGGGGACTAAGGGGCAACACTGACAGTGAAATCCTGTCGTCATGTGTTGTAAGGTCTGCCAAACTAAGAGAGCAGCTCGCCTTGTCTATGATGCCGTCGATTTTCCCTTCTTCCACAGTCTTCTTGATGGTCTGAGCTGTCTCCACCACAGACTCAGAGATCTTCTTCGTGGCGCTGGAGGCAAAGCTGAAGATGTAATCTTCACGTGGAGGGGAAAGATGGGAAGATAACGTTGACAATAACATCATACTGTGGGACTGTTACTAAAAACGTTCCTACTACAGCACAAGCGTAACAAGACATTAAAGGACAGGGCGGTAATAACTTTTCACCAGTGACATAACAGCTCTATGATAAGTTAACATGGACAAACAGACCAACGTCACATTGAATAACACAACTAGATCCTCCAGTAACTGACAAGCAAATTTACTGCCTCAGCATGACGTTAAATTATTTTTGGAAAAAGACGATGACGTAGTGAAAACAGTTCTTCCTCACCTCCCAGTCCTTGGCCCTGCTCAGACTTTTCCTGGTTCGCCTCTGGTTCTCCATCCTGGTCAGCTGGTTGCTGTTTGTTTACCTCGTTTTGTGCTTCTACCACCTTTTCTTCCTGCTCCACACTGAGATTGTCTTTGTCGTCCGGCGTTTTCGTTAACGTCGGGTTCTCCAAACCCAACCAGGTCCCTAAACCTTTAAACATATCGGTCGGAATAGAAAAACAGTTAGCCTGACGGTAAGAAAAACAACAATCTGAACAGAGGGCGATTCTGGACTTTATGCAACC
This sequence comes from Scatophagus argus, assembly GCF_020382885.2. Lineage (NCBI taxonomy): Eukaryota > Metazoa > Chordata > Actinopteri > Scatophagidae > Scatophagus > Scatophagus argus. The sequence goes on from NC_058493.1 coordinate 4,665,030, forward strand.
AGGAACTGAACCGACAGATTTTTCTTCTTCTCTGTTTGAATTTTTGTCAATTCCAGTTGTGTGTGACTACCACCCAGTGGCCACAAGGGTGGAATGACGCCCTCAGGTGCAAGTGGCGCTCACTGCGACAGCGCTCCGGATCCAACCGCGGAATGATGGTTTGTAAGTTTTTAGTTGTGCGTACTCGGTGTTTTAGCCGGAAGTGTTAATAATTATAATGTAGCAACCTCATTCATTTGGGTACTTTTTCTGATATAATAACAATTTAAAAGATCATTATAGCAAACCACACATATTCTTATAAAAATAGAAATATTAAAGTGTGCTCACAGGTCTTCGTGTGAGCGTGTCTTACCATAAGAATAAGAATAGGAATAAGAATAAGAATAATGAGCACTTCAACAAGCCGCACTGCACCAGCAGGGGGCCATAAAGAGTCCACAATTGTAGGACGTCATGGCACGCAACAAGACGAGGAGGAAGACAGACCGGTGGACTGATGTGAAGCAGACTGAGGTCAGTTTGTGGTTGAGTTCAGCGATTATACCTCATAAGTGTTTTAAATCTCTCAGTAACCTGGGGTTTTGTCTAGTATAGGAATCACTTTGATCCTTGTTATTACCCATGAGCCCGATCTGAGCTGTTGGAGCAGAATTTGAAGCATTAGCCCCGGTCGCTATGCTATTTACTTCTAAGGAGACGGGGTCGCGCCAGACTTCTTATAAAAATAAGTCACTTAAAACATTGTGAGTTTAAACGTAACATGTATAGTAAATAAATACATAACTAAAACATGTCAGGATTAATTGAGGTGTTGTAGTACAATCGGCATATAGAGAAGGGCGATTTATCGAGAGTTGTCAGTTGGATGGTACAGTTTATCGGAGTCGGTTACGATTAGTGCTGGTTTGAGATAACGTTAAGCTGGTGGAGCCTTACAGGCAGAACAACTGATCGTTCAAGATAAGTTTATATGTTAGCCAAACCCTAATGTCAGAGTTAGACAGAGCAAACATGCACAACGCAGCTTGATTTAATGAGAATATTAGATAATAAGTATAATTTCGTTCTTTCTTGTAGGTCCAAAATTACACTTGTTGCTTATTGTTTTTCTTATCTCGTTGTTTTTTTTTTAATTAAAATTGTTATGTCTCCCTTCAGGTGAAAAATGAAGACTTTGATGGTGTTTGATTTTGACCACACTGTGGTAGATGACAACAGTGACACTTGGGTAATAAGGTAAATAATATATTAAATGAATCAATCAGTTAATCATAATAAAAATATTTTCCTGTACTGTAAAATCTACAAAAAATCTAGGAGGAATACCTGAGCAAGGCTATTTGATACAAAGAGATCACAATTACACATGAAATTGAATTTAATTAATTAACTTTAATTGAAAGCAACATCACCATTTTATCCACAGTGGATAATTTTTTTTTCTTTTTGCAGATGCCTTCCAGGTCAGACTCTTCCTGACTCTGTGAAGAAGTCCTACAGAAAAGGCCACTGGACTGAGTTTATGGGCAGAGTGATGAACTATATAGGTGAGATTACTTTGTCCTGTTTGTAGGCCCTCCATAGAGCAGCTCAGAATATTTCTGCATTCATATTTTTTTCATAAGTTCCACCACTATACTCCTGTTTATACAATATATCTAATATATGCTGTGAGCATGTGTCCTGTCCTTATTGTTTAAACCTGGTTTGCATTAACCCAGTCATGGTTAGTGTGAGTTGAGGCTATTAAAACCTAAACTATTTGTTTAAGTTTAATTAACAAGTCCAGGTCTTTTTTTTCCTACAGCAGTAGGTAGTAGGTGCTACTGTATTTTTGCATTCATTCACACTTAACGTGTTTGATAAGGTTCAATGATTTATTCTGTAATCTTATCCAGATTATTATGAAACTGTGCATAGTACTGGAGTAATTCTAAAACTTTATCCAGCTTTCTCATAGCCAGTTTATACTACCTGGTCAGAGTGTTTCCAGCTTGACTGCTCATTGAAACACAAGCATTGAGAGATTTGTAATGACACTGTCAAGATGCAACAAATGAAATACTGTTTGTTTATTCTTCACCTTGAGATTTCATTGCCCTGTTTTTAGGTTGCCCTTAGAACTGCTCAGAATGTTTCTGAATTAATATTTTATCACTACCTCTTCCTTATTCTTAAGTCCTGTGTTCTTTTTTCGGGCTGTCCATCCAGGAGACCAGGAGATCAGCCCAGACACGGTCCGCAGTGTGATGGAGACCATCCCCTTCACAGCTGGAATGACAGACTTGCTGACATTCGTATCAGAGCATAAAAGCACCATTGACTGCATAGTCATCTCTGACTCCAACACCATGTTCATAGACTGGATTCTCCACGCATCTGGACTCCAGGCAGCTGTTGATCAGGTCTTCACCAACCCAGCTAAGTTCAATGAGCTCGGGTACATGGAGGTACAGTGCTACCACTCACACAGCTGTGAGCGATGCCCCGTCAACCTCTGTAAGAAAAAGGTCCTGGAGTTGTATCTGTCAGAGCAGTCCGATGAAGGTGTGGAGTATGAGCGGATATTTTACGTGGGGGACGGTGGGAATGATCTCTGCCCTACTTCCTGTCTGAGAAGGCATGATGTTGCGATGCCGAGGAAGGGATACACCCTGGAGAAATTGCTGGCGAAACTGAAAAGTCAGGAAGATAACTCTTCTCTAAAAGCTAAAGTTATTGCCTGGAGCAGTGGCACTGACATTCTTCACGAACTGAAAGCAAGTATGCAGTTGTAGCTTACTTGATTGACCTCTCAGTTATTGCACATATGGCAAATATTGAATCCGTACTGTAGAGGGCATGTGCTGCTCCCTGTAATTGTTTGGGAAAAACAGAACATTAATAATACAGTATTTTTATTATTTAAATCACAGTTTCGATGGTGAAATGATTTTCATTTAGTTACAAATCAAAAGTTGATTTGTTTTTATTTCATCTTCTTTGAAAATAGTAACAGGCGTCTCAGTTCTCATAAAAGGTTTGTCTTTTATTCAGAGGTGGAGGTGGGGAATTGAGGCAACTGAGCCTAATAACAATGCAGATACATAACAAAAACAATGTTTACATGTGCAGTGTATGTTTTACTGTGGATCATGGGAGACTGATGGATTCAGCATTTTTCTCATTATAGGAATCTGTCAGATTTTTTTTTTTCCAACTGCCAAAATAATTTAAAAATGTGACTCTCCATCTTTCTCTGCCTGTTGTCACTATTAACTAAAAATATCAAATTAACGTACTGGAGTAAAAATCCAGTATTTTCCAAAGTAGCAAAAAATACTCATTTTGAGATCCTCAAAATTTTACGTAAGTACAGTACACAAGTAATAAGTAATACTTTTGACGCTGAGATCCTAAACATTCATTATTGGTCTACCTGACTAGAAATAATCACTATCGTTACTGGCCCTGACATAAACATATCGTTCTATCTCTGAGACCGCAGGTTGCCTGGAACAACAATATTTATTGCAATGGCAACTCTAATGTCACTCTAAAGTAACCTGACCGCTTTTAACAGACTATTTAGTTTGTTAGTAGGGCATTAAAAGAATAGTTTTACATTTTGTGAAATACAACTCGTCATATATGCACTCCAAATATAAAGTTAGGTCCAGCAGCCAATTAGTGTAACTTGAGAAAACAAGGAACCTGCTAGCATAAAATAATGTTATTTAGCTTCACTGGTGCTACCAGTTGTATTTGTTACAATTAGACAGAATCTGGCTAGCTGCTTTGCCCTGTTTTCAGTCTTTGTGCTAGGTTAAGCTTAATCACCTCCTGATTCTGTCTCTATATTTTTCTGACAGACATGATGGTAGTATTGATCTTCTCATTTAGCTCTAGTGAATAAGCGTATTGCCCAAAAAATAACCCTTTAAGGCTATTAGGCTAATTTCCAGGTATCACCCCTCAGCCATGAAGCTCAATATTAATGGCATGATAACATGCTCACAAATTTATAACTCTCAGTTATCACATCAGTAATGTGTGAAGGCTTTGCAGAGCACTTCATTTGCTCCAACACTGAAACATACAAATATACTTTATGACCTTTCTGACCACCTTATGTGAACAGTTTTTTTCTTTCTTTTTTTTTTTAACAATATACATTTTGACTTATCAATAGGAAAAGCTCAGGTGGAATTTAAAACTTTAACATTGGCTCTGTTCTGTTCAAGCAGCATGGGTGCTAGAATCCAGCCACCATTCACTCTGTTATTTACACCTCTGCTTTTTCCACTGTGACAAAATGTCTTCAGTGATAAAAGGGTATTATAGTGCAGCTAAAAACAATATAATTTTGTATCAGGGCTGTAGCTACTGTTTTTTACACCTCCACATTAATTAATCTTATTTGCCCTTTTGGCTAAGTAAGATTTAAAACACCGTTAAACAGTATTTCCTCTGCTGAGACGTTTTTCTAATTTCTACAGGGTGGAAACTATTTTACTACATAAATAATTCATAACATGTCAAAGTTGTATAATTTGACTTACAACTGCAGAAAAGTATCATCTCTATTAGGAAAAATAAGTTCCACTGCTACAATCCTTGTAATACAATATATGAAGTATGTGCTGTGAGCATCTGTCCCGTCCTTATTGTTTAAACCAGGTGTGCATTAACCCAGTCATGGTCAGTTTGAGTGTTACTGAATAGCATAAATGTAAACTATTTATTTAAGCTTAATTAACAAGAAGTCAAGGTCTTTTTTTCCTACAGTAGCCCCCAGACTTACTGAGATATGATAAGTTTCCTAAATAAAATCCACACTTCAGTCACTTGAGAAGGTTAGAGGTTATTTAGTAATTTTATCCAGATTACTATGACACTGTGGATAGTACTGGAGTAATTCTGGGAATTTTACCAGGTTTTCTCAACGCCAGTTTATGTGACCTGTTTCCATCTTCGCTGTTCATAGAAACACATGCATTGAGAGATTTTAAAGAGATTTTTAATGACACTGTCAAGAGCCAATATGTGAAATATTATTTGTTTTATCTTGTAATTCTAATGATGCAATTAAAACCAGAAATCTCTTGTATCATTTTTTTATGCTCTGTTCACTGAGTGACTGGAGGAAAAGAAACCCTGGGAACTTGGCTTGGTATTTCAATGGAATAGACAAAATATTGGAACTATTTAATCCAAACCATTAGATGCCTAAAATGGGAATGTGGACACCTTCCTAAACAGTGGAAAAGTTTTTGTGAACAGACATGGGGCATCAATTTTTTGACCACAGCCACACACTGAAGCATGGGACACATTAAAATGTTGACATGATGATGGCACTAGATGAAAAGATAAACTCTCCAAAGTGATCACAATCCATCCTGAGGTGAACATGAATGCCTGAAATAAATGTCATAGCTATCTCTTCAATACCCATTTCACTCAAAACCACAAATGTCAACCTCGTAGTGGCACTGGAGAAAAAGTCAGGGGATCACCAGGATATATCCAGCCACAAATGTCTTAGCTGAATTTTGTGCCAGTACATCAATAAATCATAACTAGATACTAAGATAAGTAAAGGACAGTTCAGGGGATCACCAAAGTCAGTTGGCACTGGAGGAAATAAGAGAAGAAAAATATCTAAAATGTAGTAATGTTTTTTGAACTTAATATTATGTGCTGTTGCCATCAACCAGTGGTTAACTGAAGAGCTGATGTATCCTCTCTTTTCTCTCTTCACATCCTGTGAAGATGCAAAAGATTCCTTCCTAAGACTGACAGAAAAAAGAAAAAAACATTAGTAGATTGGCACAAATGCAGAGGGATTTGAAGATGGATTTTGAGAGGGATGCAGGCCAACAACTCACGGAGATAGCTATTGCCTAAGATCTAACCTGGTATCATGGTCCAAGACTCAGCAGGCTTTGTTTACTCCCAGAATTCACTCTTCGGTGGGAAAAAGATTTGGATGTATTAAAGGAAGATGCTTAGTTGCATAAGTATCAGCCAGACTCAAGAGTGAGGCTGTCAAACTAGGATACAAGTTTTGGAAGTTTAGACTAGTTTACTCTGAGGGCCAGAAAAAAGGCCCAGAAACAACTAGTGCCTGTGCATGCCTGAAGATTTAATCACCATATTGTGAGTTACTGCATTTATCTCATGATTGTCTTATTACTGTTTTGGGGTAATGACATCCAGGTTTGTCCTTGTATAAACCTGCTTTTTGTGCCTACAACACAATAATTATGCCGTGTAAAGTGAAAATCCAAAACAAAATAACAAAAATTGGGTCTGTTGTTGGTAAGGCAGTATCAGTTTGTCTTCCCAGTAGCTCCAGGCCTCAACAGATCAGCATGCAGTGTAGCCACAAGACATATTAAGTTTTTATGAAGGGGCTGTGGGCATTTTTGCACTCAACACAAGCTGAGTATTTCTTACTTTCTCAAGGTTGTTGAAAGGCTAACCACATGAAGAATCTAAGCGCTTAAACAGAGTCTTGGATGGGGATGTCTTTTCATAGAACATTTGAAACCATTCACATCGTTTCCTAACATCTTAAGCTGTTCATCTGCACAGTTTGACTGGTGGAGTAAGTGTTGCTAAATGTGTCATTTCAAGCTATGCCCAGGTGTTCCCATCTGTGGAACAACCAATATGGTTTCTACTGAGACGAATATTGAGTGCAGTGGTCACTTTATTTCTTGTCATAGGCCAATTGTGTGCCACAGTCCACTGTAGCTTTCAGTGTCAACAACAGTCAGGCCAGAACATACTTACCTACTCTCCAGGGTCATTGTTGTGTAGTATTTGGTACTGCAGTAAGGGAAACTTTGGGTTCTGGCGATTATGTGGATTTGACACACATCACCACTGGCACATTTAGAAAACTGCTCAGGAATGTTTCAAGGACCACAGCAACGGCCTGCAGACTCTCCAGATCCCAACCTGATCTAGAATCTGTCAGACGCACCAGATTAATCCTCTGGTGGCCCCACCCTCAGTGCACCCAAAGGATACAACACTCTGATGCAGGTGACCACAAAATACCCCCAGAGGTCCTGTGTCCCTTCCCCCAACAGGCCAGAGCACAAGGGCAACCTACAAAATATGAAGCAGGTGGTATTAGTGTTGCAGCTGTAAACTGAATATCTCTAGGTTTGGACTGTTGGTCAGACAAAGGCGGACATCTGAAAATGTCACACTCTAGGAAATTGGCCATTTTCCATAATTTACTGAATTTACAGACAAAATGATTAACATTGAAAATATTCAGCAAATAAACAATGAGGAAAATTTCCATCTTATCAAGCAGACTTCTGTAGTGATTTGGGGGAACCAGACTGAATCTTTCCTGTTGCCTTAGTAGGCCTGCTGATCAAGAGCTGTCCAAGCTGTCCAACTCTCTGTTGTGGCACTGTGGAGCATAAGCAAGTGATCCTGGGTGGTTTTATTCTCAGATCTGAGCTGTGACACAGCTGTGAGGGCACCAAGTTTTAAGAGTGAACCACTGGACTGATGATGCATCGTGACAGCTCAAAGTAAATACATATAAAATTGAACAACAGCTACTTTACAAAATAAATGCTTGCATTTTTCAAATTTTCAAAATACAAGTACAGACCTTTTAACAAAATCTAACCAAAATATTAACATTCACAGGCTATATACATGATATTATTTGATTATTAAGCAGTACTTAATATATTTATCAGGGCTAATTTTTAAACTTCTTTATATATTGGTGGCTAGTTTAATCAATAACAATGCATAACATTTGATCAGTTGAGAAAATATAGTATTTACCATTAGTCTGGAGATGACCAAAGCCTGTTAATGCTCCAGAAAGATTATGTGTGTGCTCAAAGGTACACAAAAATTTTATTTTCAAAGCAAAACAACCATCTGGCCACATGGCTTTTCATGCATGCGGTGTTTAAAATCAAAAAGTGACGGTACCAAATTAAAGGCCATGTCCCTTAATAATTTGAATCTGTGATGATTATTTTCTTAACAAAAGAAACTAAAACTCTGACCTCAAAATCCTGTGGACCATGTTGATCATGTTATGGACATTATCCCCCACAGACACTGATGTATCATGCTCCAAATACGGTTTTGTCGAGGGAAATTCAAACTCTTTTCTTATTTTGCCCCAGAATGTTTTTTTTAACCACATACTCAAATGTCCATTAGCAAGAGGAAATATCATAATATACGCTAGAAATCATAATATGCTGCAAGTGGCAGTATTGTAAATTTGTGTCACTGGCCTAGTGTTATTAATGATTAGCAAGAGCTGTCTGATGGAAGCCAGATCTACAGGAGAAACTCAACATCATAATTTAACACCACAGATAATGAATGTATGAGTATTATATCACCATAACACCATTTATTATGCATGGTGTGTTGATAAATATTTAAAGGACCGATCCTTGATTTCAGCAGGCAACTTTCTCATTTGCACAACAAACTGAAGAACGGGCTAAGAGACTGTAGGGTACCACATTAATTTACATCCCTCTTTTCTGATACATTATACTTTTTTCAGCATTTCATTTTGAAGAAACCATTGTTACAATATACATTCAGAATAAATGTCATTTTAAAACGTATTTTCATCATCAAACTGACACAAAAAATCTATGAATGGCTTTCCTGATGTGAGTCACCCTGGGAAGACACTGGGTGTCCTGAGCAGCTTCCACTGTCAAGTGCTTGGACATGGCCCTGCAGTACTCCACAAGCCAGATCCTGCATTGTCACATGGTGGCACGACTCATACTTCAGGGTCATGTTCACTGCTGACATGAGGAGATAGAGAAGATCAATAGCCCTGTTCAAATGTGTATCAGTATGTAAGAGAAAGGGGGGGGGGGGGGTCATTGTGGCCAATTAAAGAGACTAAAGCACTCATATTCAGTGCCCCACTGTCATCTGCAGGCAGTCAGCATTGACCCACCTTGTGCACCTGCATCAACACAATCAAAGGCCAGTCAAACGGCTGCCTTGTCTCATTGCATAAGCAATGCTAAATTTTGACAGAAGACTGTATGCAACTTTTGTATGTCTATGGATTAGTGGCTAAAAAGCACCTTGGGCGATGTTAAATGCAGAGATAAGAACTATAAATTCATGACAAAATAATAACAACAAACTGGTTTGTAATGTGGCTCATAGCATTATACTGACATCTTGTTGGCCTTTATCCAGTTGAGGACATACTTAAAATCTCATTATTCAGTGAGATTCAAGTGGACAATCTTGGTTCTT